>NC_035107.1:45258680-45568494 GCF_002204515.2 Aedes aegypti
ACACTTACACGAAACCCGCAGGGAAAAAAATAATCTCCTTCCAAAAGTAAGTTTACACAAACAGTCGTACAATCAAGCCCTTGCTTGCCAGAAAGACCCAATAGATGGGGAGAAGAGCCCGCCCTTTTCCACGAAATGTTAGCGATAGGAAGTTGACAGCTTCATTCTTTCTATCCATCTCGTTTCAATCGGGTGCCCTGATGGTCCCACCCAACCCAAAATGCATATATTAGAAATATAATCAATAAATCAGTTGATGTATTATGAAAAAAATAAATGTGGTAGAAAGTGGAAAGAAAGCCGAGTGCAAGGCTTACTACACTCAAAAAGCACTAGCAAACAACGCGTTGCTACGGGAGAAAAAAAAAATAAAACTAAACACACTGATGCTCAGTGATGCCACATACCGTGGTGCATCAATACCCGGACGCTTAAGTCAACACAAATGTTCGAATTCCAATATGAATGTGTTGTTTCAGAAAATCCTTAAAGTTATAGTGTTTTGAACATTGTTTGAACCCAAATCTTTTCGAGAGTGATGAACTTTTTGGTAAAAACCATGATTTTAACTAGAAAATTATTCTAATATTGAAGCATGTATTGCCTATAAATCCGGACACCTGATGCAAGTGATGTCCCAAGTGGCACTGGTAACAAATGCAATAATTTAGAAAAATAAAACAAATTACATTGCCGTTGCATTTCAGATAATTTGTAGCATATCTTATTGATGATTGGTTACTAAACTATTACATTGTAACTTACGCTTTGTTTACATTACATAGGTGTTGCATTTTTACTTGCATGTAACTTAACCTAGAGCTGTCAAAATGAATAAGTTACATTGAAATTGAATCTGTGGTTGCAAAGAAACAAATAACACGCTAGGTTACATACAGATTGCTAAGCCACATGTGAGTAACAGCATGAAGTTTGTTTACCATTTGTCATAGGGGAAGGGGTGAAAAAATGAACAGGATGGTACTAAATGAACACCGAACTTGTTACGCATGAACAACAAATTTCAATAATTTTTATTACGCACGGATGATTTAGAGCATAAATAAGAGTGTTTTTGAAATTCAGAAATTAAAACTGATGCAGGCACGGAGATGTTGAGGTTTTTCAATGAGGTGAATATCGTAATGAAATGATGTCAAAGCAGAAACCTTTAGAACTGTTTTTAAGGGATTATAATCATTCATAGATGTTTTTATAGGGCTGTGATAAAAAAAATCAAAAATATTTGTTTTGCTCGTGTATTTTACCACCAACATAAAATGAACTTTTCCATAATATTTTAATGACGATGAAAGTATGTGAAAATTTAGCTGTCTTAGTCTTAATTCGTGTCGCTGTGTTAATTAACATCTCTGATGTTGTGCGATAGAACTAGTTATAATTAATAAACAAATTAATAAATATATGACAATTTCTGCGAGTAGACATATCACAGAACATCTAGTTACATTTGTAATGTTCTCTTTTCTGCCGATGACACAAAATGACGAGAATTCGTTTAAGGGGGCAGGATCCGTCATCAACTCGATAATTTTCAAAAGCAGCTCCAAGCTCCAACCGAAACACAGTGAACACATTTTCAGTTTTGAACAGAAAAATGTCTGTTGAAGTTTCGATGTCGTAATCATCGAAATCGGATCCTTAAACGTTAAAGTGTTTGGGTCCTCTAGACAATTCGTAATCAAACGTCCACATTCCACCGCAAAATCGCTAGTGGTTACTTCAAAATTTCGAAATCATCATCTCCAACTTAGTTCTAATACCCTCCGTCCACGAATTATTGTGGCGCTTCGATAGTCGCAAGTTTCTCGTTAAACAGTCAATCCCGTAAACGATTGTGTTTTGTTATGCTTAATTACTTTTAGACGACAGCAGTCAGTGGCTGTCTTCTTTGTTGAAATTTGTTCAGGGATTTCAACTCCCACAGGGTCCACTTATTCACTGTCATAGTTTGTATTACGTGCAATAAATATGTTAAATTTGTCCTTGAAAAACTTATCGAAGGACCTAAACTTCAATCAACTCGTAGGGGCAAAACCCTCACCCCCTCTATTTCATAACACCAAAACAGCTGTTGAAATCAAATTCTACCAAACGAAATGCCACGCTGAAGTAACGCGTAAATTAGAACCTTACAAATGTATATTTTGGCATCAGCGTGATCAGAGAACAGACATGGAGGCTCGAACAAAATTTCGTCAAATTCATGTGTAAAGGTTAGAGCAAAGGACTGGCAGCACTATACCAACCAACACAATGTTTCCGTAGCCAGCATTACGAGGCTCAAGCCAAAGGCCCAAGCTGACAGCCAACCTCAAAGCAGTGTTGCATATTTTTGATGCTGGCTACGGAAGCATCACAATCTGACAGTCCCTTGGGTTAGAGTCAATCATCAGCGCCGCCAACGCAGACAGCGCGATATACAAATTCGTTTCGACCACACGATGGCGCTAGTAAACGTCAACAATACATTGGCACACAAAGCAACGCAAGCGACAAGTGGCAATTTTTGATGGTGACACTGGCGCCAAAGTATAAAAAGCGGCAAAGTTGAAGCTCCTATATTCTTATGACAGCGCCTCGTATCAGGAGCATAACGACATACCGTGAAACGGGGTAACTTTGATAGTTTTTTCGAAGAAAACTTGAATATTTATGCATGCTGTTTCAAAGAATAATAATTTATATTTTTGAAACAAGTACTGGCATCCTAGCTATCGATTGCAGTTGATAGATTTCCAAAAGATTTATTATGAATGGATTTATAATTTTTCATGTAATCGAAAGTTGGTTTTCTGTTTTGGGGTAACTTTGATAATGGAGTATGAATCGAACAAAATTGAATGAATAACGAACATTTGTAGGGCATTGCATACCTCTAGGCGTTTAACGTTATATGGAAATTTCTGACTTAGATTACAAAAATGGTCCCAGTTTATGAAAATGCTATTCGCTAAGAGATTTGAGACCGTATTCAAGTTCTATGATAACTAGGCTGTCAAAGATAAGTGGCCAACTATTCAAAACTACATCAAATAGTGATCGTAGAACAGATTGTTTGTAAGCGTTTCGAAAATGCTAAAATTGTGTCAATTTTTAATATCCGTATAAAAAGCCTCAAATGCACTTGATTCAAATGAAAACAGCTTTAACATGAAGTGTCATACTAATACTCTTTACTTTTGCATTTGTTATGCTTAACTGATTAACAGAAACTTTGTTATTTCGTTTAATATGTTGTGGGCCTCGCACTATCAAAGTTACCCGCATTATCCAAGTTACCCCGTTTTACGGTACCTACTTTAAAACGTCCCGTACAAAGCTTTACACACGCTGACGATTAAAGATGAACGTCTGTTCTCTGTGATATTATTGAACAAAAACATCAGAACAAACGCCTGTAGGTATGCATTATATATGAAGAATCGATGAAGAGAAATCACCCATGTTACTTAGGCCCTATTGAAGTGACAGCACAGAAATGCACATGGGACTACCATTAACAACGCGGTTATTTCTTCCCAATTTTTGACCCACCTTCCCCCTAGTAGTCATTTGTCCATACACAAAATTTACAATTTGTATGGACCGTGGTCATTGGGCAGAATCTCTCCCCTCCCCCAATAAATGACTACGTGGTTTATGGGTCAAGCACGCATTTTTTTGATTGATTTATTAACCCTAGAAATACTCAAATGGATGGATGTTGTTTCTACTATTTGATAGAGAACTTATTTGTATATCCGATTATAATAAAAATAGCATGTATTTCACATCTTAATCGATATTTTCCTTATCATGGGCATATTACCCTCAGTCTCTAATATTGGCACAAATTGATCAATTTCTAAATTCAATTCGTTGTTTCACCTCAGGACGCAATATTGCATTACTTCCTAGCGTCTTGTTGTGAAAAATTGTTAACAAACCCGCATCTTGTCACCTTTATTCACAGAATAGAGGATCGATGAAGAGAAATCAATCATGCGACTTGTGCTTTTATTATAGCACTCGCTAGAATTTGCCTTCTTTCCAGCTATTTGAGCCATTTGAGCACGTCACAAACATGTGCTTTCTTGGACGGAGCATTTAATTTTCATACTTTTGTAAGGTTCCAGTCAATTGGCTTAGGGGATTTTTGCACATTATTTGATGATTTATCGCAAATTCATCGTTTTTCCCATGCAAAGCAAGACGATATCGTTTGTGTGTTCATTTTAATACCCCTTCCCCTATTGACAGCTGTGTAATTTATTGGCAGTTTCAGTATAGTTACACATCAGTTTCAAAATAACATAAGCTTTCAGGGTAACTAATGTGTAACAAACGAGTAACTTGTTGACAGTGGTCAACACTACATGTCAAAAAATTATATACGTATTGTGAATTTTGATATAAGAACTTTACTATTTTATGACTAGTTATTGTTTTCATAGATATTTTTCCAGTGATTGATTAAAATTGTTGAATTTACAATTTGCAGCCTCTCTAACAGCTTTTCAATAGTTTTCATCATTTTAGATTGGCTGTCCTCAAACAGTTATTCGGAAGTGTTTCTGCAGCAAGATGAAATTAAATGGCGATTTATGATAGGCAACCCGGAAAATCCAACTGCGGGACACGAAACAACGTGATTTTGGAATCACAATCTTCACAAACAATTAAATTAAAATCAAAAACACTGATAATTTGAGTAACAGTGCCAATTTCCATTTTTTTGTGTCAGTTCTAATGGAATAATATCTCAACAATCCAGGTAGCATGTGTTATTCAATACAAAATTATAATCTATTTTATTAGCGCGTCAATTTTGAGCAAGTTAAATGATTGATTTCACCACAAATTCAAATCGGCATGTTAAATTCAATATGTACTTGTGAATAATTACGCGTTCGAAAATCATACGTATTACTTTTATTGACATTCAATTCTAAAATGGTTGTTCGGTTCCAAAACTGTCAGAAAGTAACAACAATTTCAACGCCGTTTCATTTATTTTGTCGCAGGAAAACCCATGCGTAATCAATAAATTACATAGCAGTCGCTCGTAAACTTCTTATGTAACGAACAAACAAGTTACATAAGGCTCGACTTTTTGCGCTTTTTCGGTTACATAGCAGTATTTTCCCATGTTGCAAATGTATCATATTGTAACTTTTGAATATGTTAAGTAGCCGTTGCTGTAAGCTACTTGTAACAATATGTGCTGCTTGGGGTCTTTAAATCCGGACACTTTTGGATCGAAATCCGGACAACTGTTCAAAAGTATGTATTTTTTGTTCAATTTCAATGAAAATCATATCAACACACAATTATATATCACTCTTTAATAAATATGATGTCTGCGTTTACCATACAATATCAAAAATAATAGCAGGTTTGCAATATTAGTGATTTGATTACCTGAGCTGAAGTTCATATGATTTGAATTGCAGTTTATGCGGCTCGATCTGTCATTACGGAAGATATACTCAATTTGTTTAACACTCTTTTGAATTCTGATAATTCACTACACTTTACATTTTTATTTTTAAGTTTTCTCATGTTTTTTCCTCCACGAAGCTCTTTTACACTAGTCAAACGTGGATCTTTTCAACGATGTCCGGATCTTAAAACACTGGCTCGTAATCCCGGACAGTCTCTTTACGCACCAATAAAATCACATTTTAAACATATAAAACAACATTGGAGTTACAAAACCTTTAAATATATCTTCCTAAACACTTATGGATAGAACTTTCTAGAGAAATATAGTTCACAAACATTTTCTTCAACCAAAAATTGTTCGCGCGTTCATCGATCGTTGAACTTGAGTTTGGGTAGGACCGCGACGAAATGACGTCCAGCATGAACGAATTATTTGTTTTCATTTTTATTAATTATTTTACAGTGCCTACTAGATTAAAAATGAATGTAAATTTATCAGCATTGTCAAAAACAAAGGGATAAAATAAAAGCCAAACATATAACAACTTAATTTTAACTCTAATTAATCAATTTAATTTAATTTTGATTCACCACGGTACACAGATTTATCTAGAATTACACAGATTTGTTTTTCCGTTTTCGCCTACAGATATCTGTGATCACAGATCAAAGATTTTTACGAAAAATAAAGATTATTAAGATTTTCAGCCATCAACCAACCTTGAAACGAATCAAGAAAAAAAAATCGGCATTATTCATTCGTTATTATTGATTCCATCTGGTTCGAATTATGCCAACTGGGCAGTTTTTCATAAGTCGATAAAGCAGACAAGATATTTGTCAATGTCATACAATTGTCATCATCGCGCGTTTTGTTTTCGATATGTGTGTTTTGGATCAGTGATATTTTGAAAAAAAAAACCCAGCTCTTACGAATTATATCAAAGTGATATGCCTAGTTGTGTCAACCTTTCGTGAAACTAATCAGTTCAGGTGAGTTGATAAAACGTTTCAATGTCCCTAAAATATATACAAGATTTGCAACCTTGACGAAAACCTATTAAGGTGAATATGAATAAAAGTCAACCCGTAAATTTTCAATAGCACAAATCTAGAGATCCAGACATCGATTGGCCAGTAAGGAAGAGCAACCAGATGATCAAATTATCATCTCGAACAATTATTCGATTCTCTAGATTAGTGCTTCTGAATATTTCGAGATATAGCTTCGTTCTATATTTACCTTAAATGTTATGATGAAGAATAATCTTTGTTTATATTTGCAGTCGTGTTGTTGCCGTAGTATCTGAAAAAAGTGCCGGATATTTGATTCGTTAAAACAGAAAGCAGATTTGGAAAGAAACGTTTACAAGTGATGTCCAAGAAGAAAGGAAACACAATGGAAAAATATTTTTCCAGGCTTGGAAAGCAAGCGTCTCCAACTCCATCTAAAGGTGGCTCAGCTTTAGGTAATTTAAACATAACTTATGAGGTCAAACTTATATTGGAAACAGCCATGACTATTAGGGTGCGGCTTATTTTTCGAAAGTTGTTAAAACCGAAAATTCGTATGCTCTTCTGAATTTAAATCACAAAAAAAAAAACAGGGAAACTTCAAATTTTGAGCCAAACATAAAAAGATTTAGAGGTGGCGCAAGCGACTTGAATTTTCAAGTTATGAAATAGGACCATCAGTTAAGTCTTATTATTTATATCTTCTAACTATAACTGCATTCTCTTTAAGGTGATTATAGAACGAAGCCACATCCCAAATTTTCAAGAGCACAAGACTTGAGAACCAAACAGCGCTCCGCGTTTAAAATCAATCCCGATGATGACCACCAGCAAGCAAGCGATTTGATTGGTTTTCAACGCGAACTGTTGTCAGATTCTCTAGTCTTGCGCACTTGAAAATTCAAAGTTTGGCTTCGTTTTATAATCACCTTAAAATAAAATTTATGAAAAGTTTATAGAATATAAAATTTGTCAAAAATCAAAACTAACCTTAGTTGAAAGTAATTTTCGAAAATATATCCTCTTTTTCGCTAAAAACAAAATCATCTCTATTTGACCTTATTTTCAAGAATACTTAACCGATTCCAAATCTTTTTACATGCTTTTGAAGCTAATTTAATAAATGGTAAACCATGTTTACATCAAAATAATTGAAAAAATAATTTTGATCTAGTTATTTAACAAAAACTGCCCAAAACCACAAAACGGAAAATACTATACTAGGTTTTTTCATTGTTAAACCTTTAAAAAGGTTTAAGAAACAATTTTTCATACATTTCGCACCAACAATATTTTTGAAATTAAAAAAATATAGGAATCAACTAAGTTTGCTTGAAAATAATGTAAAAATGATCTGGAATCGGTAAGTATTCATGAAGTTATGGTCAAACAAAGATGATTGTTTTAGTAAAAAGAGGAAAAATTGAGAGAAAACTACTTTTAACTAAGTCTGGTTTTGATTTTAGACAAATTTGAAGTTCTACAAACTTTTCTGAAATTTAAATTTGAAGAGAATGGTGCTAAGAGCCATAAAATTGTTTGGAGAATAACAAAGTTATGAAGACTCAACTGAAGGTCATATTTCATAACTTGAAAATTCACCTCCAAGTAGCCTGCGCTATCTCTAAACCTTAATATTTTTGGCTCAAAATTTTAGGTTTCTCTTTTTTGTGATTTGAATTCAGAAGAGCTTATGAATTTTTGGTTTTAACAACTTTCGAAAAATAAGCCGCACCCCAATGACTTTGTATGCGAATATAATGTGACTGAAAGTTCCGCATCGGCTTCTGAAACAGAAAAACCGACGAAAACAGAAAGAAAAATGTGGATGCAGAAATTTAAAGTTGAATTGCTTTCAACTGATGACTTTGAATGCTTCGAGCCGTACGAGAAAGACGTTCATTATGCATGGTGTACGGTATGTCTTGACAAGATCAGTGTTTCAAAAGGAGGAAAATCTAATCTTGTTTCACACCTTGACACCAAAAGACATAAGGATGCATTAATAAAAATTTCAAAACCCACGTATCAAAAAATATATACAAAACTTTCAAGCAGCAAAGTAACCGAAGCAGAATTGAAGATCAGCGGATGGGCCGTAGAGAAAAATATTTCTTTCGCCGCAGTGGACAACTATCGATCCGGATTCAGAGCTGCTCTCAAGAATAACCCTGGGAAGAACGAAAGCCACAGCTGTAATCAACGGAGTAATGGCGGAGGTTCAGCATGACAATTTGGTCGAAATGATGCGAAAATTAAATTTCTCACTCATTATTGACTTAACCAATTAAAGCGTCTCAAATAAAGACAACTAACTAACTCATTATTGACGAATCTACCGACATCGGTGCTGTCAAAACGCTTGTGATGGTGATAAGAATGGTGGAAGATGATGGTGATAAGTTGAACAGGGTAAATTGAATTTTTTTTTAATTCCTTACTCATTTTGTTCCCTCTGCCTTGAGTCATTTTTTGGTGTAAGACCTGATTGAGCATTTGTACCTCTAAATTCTTTAATTTTCAATCCATCCTAAAAGCCATACGGATTGTTGTGAACAAACATTTTTATGATGGATTATTTGATTCAACATATGCATACTTTTGTTAAGAAACTATAAATTTTAAGAATGCTGTTCAATATTTTTCAAAGATTATCTGAAGACGCAGTTAATTGTACAATTCTATCCAGTTATTAATCTCAGCAAGACTAATTTATTTAATACTCTTTCTGTTATTCTTCTAGGTCAGAGATTTTTTCTACAAAGCTGTCGAACTTCACCTAGCTAACCATCAAACCATCTACGCTGCTATTGTGAAGCAGTTTGTTGATGATGGAATCGACTCTAAGCAGCGACTCGTGGGGTTTGGATCTGATGGAGCGTCGGTCATGATGGGTTCAGAAAGATCAGTCATGCGACTGTTAAAAAATGACTGTCCTGAGTTGATAGTTATAAAGTGCAGTTGTCATTCTTTGGCACTTTGCGCTAGTTACGCATGCGAAAAGATGCCATCGTATCTGGAACAGCTGATGCGCGATATTTACAGTTACTTATCCTGCAGTCCAAAGCGGTCTAAAGAATTTGCCATGATACAAAGTATCCTAGAATTTCAGCCGTTAAAGATTTTACACCCATCTGTAAACAGGTGGCTTTCCTTAGAATCAGTGATTGAAAGGAACAATGAACGCTTTGCGGAACTGGTAATGTTTTTTTTTTTTCTTTTCAAGCCAATAGTGATAACAATCAAACGGCTAAGCGTATTCTTTGTCATCTCAACGATCCAATGACCAAGCCACTTCCGCTCTTCCTGGAATACGTATTACCGGTGATAAACAGGGTCAAGGGTATATTCCAGTCCGAAAGCCCGGAATTCCCCAACATGTACAATGAGATAAAATGATTCTTCTATCCAACATATGTGATGGTCAATATCTGAAGAAAATTAACGATTTTTCTGCTTTGGATTTTGAAAAAAATCTGCAAAAAAAAACGAAGATTTAAATTGGCTTAGCAGCAGACGAAATGCTCAAAACCGGAATCCTTGACAAACCCAGAAAGGAGACTTTCTATTCTATTTGCTGTAACTTCTATATTGAATGATCAAGCAAATTACCAAGCGATTTAACCTGAATGACCCGGTACTTAAACTTGTGTCGAAGATTGATCCCAAGAATCTGTATAAATTGACAGACTTCAATTCAATTTTGAAGCAGTTTCCCACCTTTTACGGTACGGGCTAAAAATCTCGTTAATAAAGTCAAACCAAACCAACCAAACAGAACAATCAATCGAAAATGAGTTTCGAGAGCTGCAAGCGTCACTACTTTGCAACACCATACAGCTAGAAGAAACAGATGACATGGCAACAAGTTGGCCAAAATTACTGAGCTGGTGGCGAGCAACTGGAAAGCTGGCTTTTCCCTTGCTGAGAAAATTCATCTCGAATTTTCTACTGATTCCTCATTCATCTGCGATGGTGGAACGCGTTTTCTCTCAGTACAATTTCAACAAGGCGAAAGTTCGGAATCGCCTAAATACGAGCACCATGGACGCCATTTTGCGGTCAAAATGTTATTTAAAGGGAAAGGGAGGGGTTGTAAATCTTACATTGACACCGTAATTGAACTCAAAGTTTAATAAATCAATGTATAAACATCATACATAATCTAACTGATAAACTGATGTGATCGATTTAATAATAAAGTACAAATGTGTACTGTTCTGAATTCAAATGCAAATTAGCCTTTTATTTTCATGATGAAACTTAAATTTACAGAGCACGTAGGTCTTCCCAATTTTAACATTTTTAATATTAATTGATTGTAAAAACGGTCGCATCTAGTAAATAAATGCTCTCATTATAACTATGTAGTTATCCATACAATATGTACGTTTTTGTGCATTTTCTTGGGTTTCAAGTTTGCTTAAATGAGTGAAACTACATCTCTGACGAGAAAAAAAAAACAGTATTGACGTTTTTTTTAAATAGATCAATAAAATTCAAAACTTGGTGCAACACAGATTTTTTCAAAGATTTTTTGGGATGGACTACAGATGAAAAAGATTTTTTCAGTCAAAATCACAGATGGAAACCGAAAAAAATGTGGCAACACTGCTGATGCTGCCGCGTACTCGTGGCGGTGTACCTACTCTGCGGTTGTACCGGTTTCTAAACATCGGTTTGAACTTTGGTTCTCCAAACATAAGTTCGGGTTTAGGTACTGGTTCGTGAGCTGTTCGTGGTTTCGGTTTGAACACGAAGACAGGGTTCGAAGCGAGTACGAAAACACCAGTACCGTAATTTCGGGTGAAATTGATCATTTTTCACGTTTTTTCTAGTCTGTTTTCTATAATGTTAACAAAGCCAAACAACTAAATGCAGGAAAACAAGTACGAGGGTGAGCCTCATCGACTCATGTAAAAAAAATTTCTAACAAATGTCATTTTAGTGTCAACAAATATCTCGAAAATAAAAAATCAGGGGTCCTCATTTCGGGGTGAAATTGATCACTTGTCAATGCCATTATTGTTAGTTTTCAAAACAACTCTATATGATAAATTTGAGCTCCCTGAATCCGAATATGCTTGTCAAATTCTAAACAATGCAATATTTATATAAATAACGAATAGTTAAATTTCAAGAATTACGCGGAAAACGCCTAAATGTATGCAATGATATCTAACAGAAATTCAATAAGTTCAACCATATGAGCTAATTGGTACGAGTTTTGGTGATGAAATCTGGTTTGGGGATATATCTCAAGCATCCTCACAAACTTTCAGGTTTATACCATGTTCAAATCCTTGCTTAGAAATGGAAGTTCATAGGTGTTTATCAATACTGCACCGCGCATGATTTTGAAATTTTACATTATTTTCATAGTAATAACCATTTTTTAACGTAAAAAACTTCACAACACACAAGTTGACAATATTTACGACAACAACGTTCATTTACTGCAGCTTACATTGGTATTTGTGCTCCATTACGAATAAATAAAATCGTGTGCTACGATGATCAATTTCACCCTTCTGATCAATTACACCCGATTTTACGGTACCCAACGTGTTTGATGTTTGTGTGGGAAGACTGTCTTTCCCTTATATCAATATTGCTGTTTGCGTTTGACGTGCAAATCCAGTCCAACTGAGCTTCAAATTCGGTAACACAAAGTAACCAAAGGATACTAAGCAACCATGATGCATATCACCGCCAACCTAGCAAAGAAAATCAAATTTTGTCTTCGCCTTCCTTGTTGAAAATCTCACCGCATTTGGTGTTCCCGCATTTGATATTTGCATTTCAAACGCACACAGCAATACTATCTGCAACACAAATTTCCTCAAATACTCATGTAATATATTATGACCCCTATCTTCCTCCCGTTATCCATCCCTCCTAAATGAGGGGGTGAATGTTCAGGGGATATTTATTATTGTGTTTTAAGAAATATTTGATTGGGCAATAGAAATTATTGTAAACTATTGTGGTACGCTACACGATTTCAGTCAAACTTTGTTATAAAGCGATTGAACTTAAGTAGAACATTTTGAAGCATGTGTCCCTATGGGATGACAAATCCATTTCTCCAAATAAAACGGTAACTGCTAGATCAGAGTAAGCCGATTCGATGAGAGAATTTTAACCATTTCCGTGCACACCTACACTCTTAATTTATTTTACCGATCTCAGCAAAACGAATCGCGGAGAACCCGAATACCTGAGAATTTGGTATTTTTCAGTACCAAATTGCGGTACTTATTTTACCGAGATTTCGGCAATCCATATTTTTTACCGATATCTCGGAGAACTTTACCAAGATTCTGTAAACCTTTAACAAAATCTCGGTATATTTTTTACTGAGATCTCGGTAAATGTACCGGAAATAAATACCGCGATTCGGTATTGAAATTAACAGTTCTCACACAATTTCAACAAATTCGGTTCTCGATGAATCGTTTTTTCCGTAGTCGGTGAAATAATTTAAGTATGTGGTGACGAGCCATGATGGAAAAGCCTCAAGGATTGGCGAAAGAAAGGTGGATCCCGTCAATTTGTCTTGAGAGCTTTTTCTGCTCTTACTGCTTCTGCTGAATGATCGTGAGCTTGTAATAAACAAGCCAAACAACCGCAGGGTAGGAGTAAATCTCCTTGGGACTAGAACCGATTAATCATTTCCCGGGGATTCGGGCCGAAGCGGTGACAAAGTGCGAGTGCTAAAATGTTATCGACCGAACGGTGAGCGAGAACAAGATTCGAACTCAGACTATAGCCCGGGTACGGATGACAAATTTCTTGTTGTTTATTGAGTGACTCTTGACGATAAAGGTTTTCAGAATTAATTGGTTATTATGCACGCTGGCGAGTAATTGATTTTATGACCTGCTTGCATGCTACGACTTCTTTGCTCATCAGTGTTCGCAGTGGCTTTTGCGAGACCATCGGTGACTCAGATTCATGAACATTTTTTGATGAGCTTCGTTAAGCTTCCGGTTGGGATTTGATATGGCATAGCAGGCCATGGTATTTTGGTATAAAATTACATGAATGTAAGATTTGATAATAACCTTTGACCCCCATCGATTAAATCCAAGGCATAATGATTTTCCGACACAGTTTCATTGACTTACGATTGTTTAATATAGTTGTAGGAATTTTTTTTCGGACAAGTTATTTTGACAATAAGTTTTGCATAGATAAAAACAGTATGTTTTATAGGGCAAGAGAGACACCGCATGTTTCTCATATAAATTCAAATGAATCTTTGTTTTTTTATATCGCATTGAATCAATGTTTCCCATCAATCGTGCTGTAAGATGAAGAATCACTATATCTTACTTCATCAACAACAATTATAACAGATTTATCGAATTTAGCGAAGTTATTAGCGAAAGAGCGGTTCGATGAAGAGAAATCGCTTATGTCAGTTAGGCCCTTAGGAGTAACAGAGTAGATAAATATAAAATGTATCCACATTCGAATTTTGGTTACGATAAACCCAATTGACTCCTGCGTTCAACGTGACTGAATCCCAAAGCTGCGACTTTCAGAAGCTAATTGAAGAATCACTGCCTGTCACCAACATTCGGTGCGTGACTCGAATCCTAGCACAGATGATCCGATCAAAGGGAAAAACCGGTTGAAGTTGATTTTTCCGAATCCCAATGCGACCTCTCTTCCTTCCTATAGTGACCCCGTTCTGATGAGAAGTCAATCGATATGTATTTCACCTTCCTCGTCCTCCTCGACTTAAATGTCATCCGACGAGAAATGGATGCGTAAACGAGCCACACTATTCGCGTGCACTAAATTACGCCCAGACATGCACTTCCAATAAACGACGAGTGGCGGTTCTGTTGTTGAGGAAGGAACCTACGCAGATACCGCTGTAGTCTTCGTCGAGATGACAATGCCGAAGACGCAACTTGAAAAGAATTGCATAACAGACAAGCAGAGGTATGGATCATCCTTCCTCCATGGAAGGAAGAGTGGGTTACTGGAGAAAAATACCAACGAAGAAATAAATCAGACGAGGAAAGCCATTAAAAATGAGAAATTACCCCGAACGGGATCACTGTCAAGGGCTTGGGTTATGTCAAGAAAGAAGTGGTTTTATTTCTGAACCCAGCTCATGTTTGGAAGGTCCCTATTCTCAAACGGATGAAATTCGACTGATGTGTACTTACCCTCCACCAATGGGTTTCAAAATGAAATTATGCGTCCAGTTTGTATGTTATCTGCAACAAGAAATGAAAATAGATATTAGATATCCTATCCATGAAAATACTGTCGACTCTCTACAATTCGATGTTCTATAACTCGATATATTCAATAACTACAATTGAACAATTCGTTTCTGTATTTTGCTTTGATTTTTTTATGTAAATCTTGCCAATTGATTCGAATCAGTTCATGTAATATTCAATTTGTGAATCATCTTGAATTTCTCAAATCTTTTGATGTAATTTAAAATAGCTGACTTCATTATTTTCTTTACTTATATAAATTTTACCCGTGATTTGTTGGAGCCCCTTAAAATTTGGTGGTCCGGGAGGCATGGCCCCCTTGGTCCCCAATATATGTGGCCCTGATCGTGGCGATTGAATGTTGCAACGATTTTTGTTTATAAATATTAATAATTTTATTTGTGCTGCATGAATTGGATATCGTCAAGTATATTAAACACGACAAGCTGTGTTTGGCTGGTTCCGTTGTCCCAATACCGGAAGAGCTACAAGTCCAGTTATTATTCAACGAAGAACCCAATCTAGGCCGTCGTTTTTGTGGTTGGCGAAACGATTGACTCATGACCGCGTCTAGTGTAGAAGAATCATTAATTTTATGTGGACTAAACGTAACAAGCTGTGGCCCATTAATTTCAGGACATAGCGCTAGAACATTATTAGCATAAAAAACTGCTAAAGCTAACATACGGTGTAGAGCCTACAAGATTTTTTTAATTATCTATTAAAAGATGCAATTACAGCTATATTAAAGGATTCTCCCAAACTCAATAAGTTTGTTTTCAAACACCGCCACCGCATTCCGTAGGAGGTCGCATAACATATGCACTTCACACTCCCTACATGAGCCCTGCGGCCACCAGCCGGGCTACCGACTGTTCATCTTTCGGCTCATGCTGCGTTGCGTACCAAAACCAACACTTCGCACACCGTACTCACCAATGCAGGGCACGAGCCGCTCCATTGGATCTTTTCACCGTGGTGCGGATATTATTTATGATCCCTACGGCGAGGATCCCGCGTGCGTGTTTTACCTCGTCGCTCCCTCCCTCCTTCCCACGGATATCATTTGTGTGTACAAAATAAAGGTAACTGTCGTCATTACAATATTTAACGCCAGTGTTAATGTCGAGGATGTTTGGCACTGACCGGCTGGCACGGTCCGGCCCGAGCATCGGTATCTTCTTTCCTCGGAGGCTCTGCCACATCTTGCATAATTGTAGATCAATTGATCTGCTAACCTTTAGGATCGATTACCATATGGGAAGGTCAGCAAAGGTTGCGTCGGCTCTCTAGCAGGACCCTTTTTCATCGTTGAACCCTTTCAGGGCGGATGGGTCATATTATTTATCCAGCCTCTTTGTTTGGCAATATCGAATCCTAAGCCTTCAGTTGAACTAACAAGTTTTGCTTGTGAAAGATGTACCGCATGATAGGGTTTGCAATCAACTGATTGATATACTTTTCCAGGGTCCTGGAATTGGCTCTAGGATATTTCGGAAGTACTTGTAGATGGAACTAAGTTGCAAGAAATTATTTAACAGGCATCAAATTATACCCCTGGCCAAAAATGTTGAAAATTTATGTGTCACATGATAGGATACCTGATTTTGTGCACAATTTTTGGTGGTATAAAAACTCACAACGATCCATGGGCGGATGGCGGAATGCTGCAATATGGTACTAGGAGATCCCACGCTGCTATCGGAATTCATTACCAGGGATGTCACATTTCTTCTTCCAAAGGACCAAAACACAGCTGACCTAGCGAAGTACAGACTAATAACGTGCCTTTCAAGTCTGTACAAAGTACTCTCGTCGGTAATAGCGATGAGGGTACAAGAACATTGTGATGCCAACAATGTGATAACCGAGGAACAGAAGGATATCGCAGAAACACACAAGACTGCAAAGATCAGGTCAAGCGTGTGCTAGAATAAGGGCGTAAGTCGACTTGTCGATTTCTCTTCATCGATTCTCTCTTCTGCGAATAAAGCTGACAAAGTGTAAACTTTTAAGCACTTTTTCACTTCAGGATACTAGACGACGATGCAATCTTGCATCCTGAGAAGAAAAATTAGCAACAAACTTGCATCTGGCCACCTTCATTCACAGAAGAGAGAATCGATTAAGAGAAATCTCCCTTATTCTAGCACACGCTTGAGGTCATCGTGGATGCAGTCATTGTAGGACAAGCGACCCAGAAGCAAAGGAACCTGAGTATGGCGTACATCGACTACAAATCATCATCATCATCGTCATCAGGCTGATTACTTACTTACTTATTTGGCTTTACATCAATTATCTTGATAAAGCCTCGCCAACAATATTTCGCCAATTCCCTCGGTTCATGGCCGCTTCTCTCCATCCTCGACTGTGACACACGCTCTCCAGGTCTTGGTGTACCTGGTCAATCCACCTAGCTCGCTGCGCCCCACGCCTTATTGTTCCGACCGGATTCGTAGCGAACACCATCTTTACAGGGCTGTTGTCCGGCATTCTTGCAACATGCCCTGCCCAGCGTATCCTTCCAGCTTTAGCTACCTTCACGATACTGGGTTCGCCGTAGAGTTGAGCGAGCTCGTGGTTCATCCTTCGCCGCCACACGCCGTTCTCCTGCACGCCGCCGAAGATCGTCCTTAGCACTCGGCGTTCGAAAACCCCAAGAGCTTGCAAGTCCTCCTCGAGCATAGTCCACGCCTCATGCCCATAGAGGACTACCGGTCTTATGAGCGTTTTGTACATCGTGCATTTGGTGCGGGGGTGAATCTTTCTTGACCGCAGTTTCTGCTGGAGCCCATAGTAGGCACGACTTCCGCTGATGATGCGCCTTCGTATTTTCAGGATACTAGACGACAATGCAATCTTGCATCCTGAGAAGAAAAATTAGCAACAAACTTGCATCTGGCCACCTTTATTCACAGAAGAGAGAATCGATTAAAAGAAATCGATCATGCGACTTACGTCCTTATTCTAGCACACGCTTGAGGTCATCGTGGATGCAGTCATTGTAGGACAAGCGACCCAGAAGCAAAGGAACCTGAGTATGGCGTACATCGACTACAAATCATCATCATCATCGTCATCAGGCTGATGCAACACGCGATTGGGATATGGAGCACACCTGGGAGGGAGGCACAGATACTACACACGAAATGTGGAACAATCCAGCTTTTTACGCTAGCTATAAAACAGGTGGGGGTGATTAAATTTTGACATTTCTTGTCCACAGATTTTATGGTTTGGTCTTAGAAGGCAGTGATTGCAGATCGTTTATAGTACTGTCAAAAATTTTCACTGTATTTATATTGGTTACCAGGTTCTTGTTTTGTTTTTTCATAATATCTAATCATATAATTATCAGTCATTTTATACTTTTTTTTCGTTTTAGGCACCTTGAATCTACAAATCTTTAAATTGGAAGATTGTTGCCACAATTTGTACACAACTGAAATAAAAAAATCGATAATAACCTCTCATCGTATAATACAATTGCTAGCTCGGCTGTTCTACATTTTCTATTAATACCGGAATAAGCGAGCTGCTCAAAGTTTACAATCAATACAAATTAAAGAGGTGGATGTTCATTGATTCTTTCCCGCAGAGGTCTACGCCATTCATGACCAGCGTTTCCCATCCCTCATCCCCAACCACCTAAATAAATTATGGGGGCCCTGGGATGATTCAACACCAAAACTTATTCAAAATTGAAGAGTATTACACGACTAATGCTATTCAATACAGCACTTCCCAGCAATTCCTTGGGGCGATTCTGATGAGTTTAAAACAGCCTCCGTATCGAAACAGGTTGAGAGAGTCTTGAAAGCACGTTAATACGTTACTGATCTGACCTGACCAGCGTCATTTATGGTACGTTAACCTAAAGTGCCTGCGGTTGACTGTAGCATAGGCTTTATCAAATATAAGATCCAACATATGTGAGCGATAATTCATGTATTCATGTATTTATTTCATATAAAACTAACATGGTCAAAAAACGCTATGGCTGTTCCACGCGCTTGTTTTAAAAGTCCTCTAAATTTATACTTCGTTGAATGGTTCTTGGATTCTTCCAGAACAAACTTAAGAAAATGCCATATATCACTACGAAGGAATTAATTCAACATTTATGTTATGACTCGACTCCATAAAACTGATGGTAACGCAACTTTTTCACTAGCATCAATCGGAACTCAGCTACTTTTCTTTGTCAACCTAAAATCATCAAAGAATTAGTATAGAAAAGGAAATTAAAAGTTTATCGATACCCATTTTCTAAAAAGAAGACTGCAAAATTTTGACATTGATTTGTAAACATAAAAAAATTCAACGTCGAGAAGCTTACTTAGATCCAACCATAAAAATTATAGTGTGGGCAAGGAATGTCAGAAAGGGGTGATTCAAAGATTATCGCAAGACAGCGTAAAAAGCTGGATACTTTTCCAAACTGCAAGATAACTCCAGTTCACCAACGACAATCAAGGCAGGCTTGAGGAAAATCGCTAGTTTTCTTTTGTTGTGCATCTTCGATCTTTCTGGACAAACATGGGAAAAGGACCATAGTTTTCTGTGCATTTTATTTTCATTCTTATTTGAAAAGTGTAAAAAGATGCGTGATTCAATACTTATATTCAATTGAAATAAAAAGTACTTTCGTAACATTGCTTTTGGGACGTGCAGGAATTGATTTTAAACCGGTTGTTGGCAACTTGGATCAAATGCAAAATATATGTTTTGTTCAATTACGCGCTTTTTTCATGTTTGTCCACTCTTAAGATCCGAGCTCACAGTGACAGCTCGTGACAGCAGAAATCTCGGCTCACCTTGACGTACTGAAATTTTGTATCGGTTTCTCCCTCCCAGGAGCTCACTATACAATGCCGACGGTACAGCTGTGTACAGCCAATGTGATATAATACAGGTGAGGAGATGCTTCTGTATAATACACAACTGTTTGCATGGATTGGTGCATCGCTAGCGTTTTCACTCAGCAACCCATTGAATTGTGACTGTGTGTGACGTCATATCGTTTGCTATCGAAAGTTTCTGATGATTTGTTGCTAGCCACCCTCTCGTTACCAAGGTTGTTTTGTGTGTTGTTACTCAATCAAAAACATGAAAAAAATCAGCACGGGAAGATGGTACTACAGGTGTTTTATGTTATTTAGTTCTAACTTTTCTTTTATTTTGGGATGAAATCTACAGGAGATAGAACCGTACAAGATTCCTATAAAATACTAGCCCGTAAAATACTGCACCACAAAGTATAAGAATAAAATGGATGTGCATGAATTCTACCGAAATTTCGCATGAGATGATACGTCTACGAACATAGAGCTGAGATTAATTATGACTTGGCAAAGTAAATAATTTACTTTTGTCAGCATTTTTTCACCTCAGGACGCAAGATTGCATCGCTGCCAAGCGGTCTGAAGTGAAAAAATACAAACAAACCCGCATCTTGTCACCTTTATTCACAGAAGAGAGGATCAATGAAGAGAAATCGATCATGCGACTTACGCCCTTATTCTAGCACACGCTTGAATTGAGCCGTGACCAGGGATTGAATCCTGAGAAAATTGAGAGAATCTCTCACTTATCGCTCTCTGTAACTATCATAACATGCTGCACATTATGAGAGACTGTTTATCGTATATTGCTACAACTTTGATCAGATTGAGGCGATTGGGGGGATAGTAGTGCATGGTTGGTTGGTTTGACTTTATTAACGAGATTTTTAGCCCTGGGCTAGTTCATCTCGGGACCAACGGCTTTACTTCCCTTCCGAAGGAAGTCGTCACTATAACTTTTTACGTCATAAGTGACTATGTCGGGGATGGGATTCGATCCCAGGTCCTCGGCGTGAGAGGCGAGTGTTCTAACCACTACACCAGGTCCGTCCCCATAGTAGTGCATGATAAAACCCCTCTAAACATGCTCCAAGCCTGGGGGACACTATTGCTATTGGAAGTTCGTGGATTATTTATCGTGCCAGTAAAGAAAAAACACCTACCCCCAACGGTAAACAAGCGAGAAAATGGATTTTATCATCGCTCTCTTTTTGGGGCTCTCGCTCGCTGCTTCCATTTATCAGACTTGTTACACCTTGCGATACAATGAGATGTTTTTCTTTTCTTGCTTTGATCGTGCTTCATACTCAAATGAGAGCGAATTCTGCAATGCCTGGCCGTGACTCCTGCAGCTCGAAGTTGCCTAGGCTTATACAAAATGTACATTCAAGTGTTGGCTGCAGATTTCTACCGACAGACTGATAACTGGACTAGCTTCACTATATTGAGACGTTCATATGATACCGAAGTTCCATAGTGTATCTTTGGACGTTAGTCGGGAATGAAATGATCTGTTACTGTATATTTGCTAAAATGAAATACGTTGACAAATAATCATATATAATAAATTTGGATACAAAACTAATCAAATTTGTAAAGTTTTAAAACGAATTAAAAGCTTTTGTGCAAAAATTACATTTTTACAAAGACAACTTTCCTAGTCGTTTATCGTAACTCGTCACGCGCATCAGACAACCATAAAATATCAGTTGAACTATGGTTTGTTTACCTTAGTCGCATCGTGTTAGCAACTCACAAAAGTGAAAACATAGATTTGCTCGTCTGTTTCAAATATATGTTGTTAAATAAATTAAAACGGCCTAGGATCTTGATACATTGAACAATATGACGAAAGTGTAAGTAAAATTCTACGTTTCTTATATAGTGAAACCCTAATTTGAAAATTTTACAGATTCGAGGATGAAGAATATTTGGATTTGTTGCAAGATGAGGACCAAACGAATCCGTTCCAAACCGACGAAAGTACAGTCAAAAGTGAAACTAGTTGTGATGCCGGGGAAGGATCTTCCAAACAGAGCTCCGACTACTTCTTTGTTTTCACGGGAGTTTTCTTTCGACGCTTGTATCGCGGTCAATTACGGCCAAGGGAATTCGCTAAACGCAACGTAGAAGGAGATTCGATTAATGATGTTTTCGAATGCATCTGGAATGCAGCTAATTCTCAAATTCAACGTCAGATTGTGTTCGACGATGAAGCGCCAAAGTGGTGGGAGCAACAGCACCTAGATCCGGACGATATTGATCTGTTTATAACATTGTACGACGAGACCAAGAAGAAGACATACGCGCCTTCAGCTGTGACTCCCAGAGTTCTTGCCACATGGAGTGAAAAAAGCATTAAGATTTACGCTTATGCGTATTCTGTTAAAGTGGAGACGGCTGCCCAATATCAACTGGTATTGCGTCAGCTGATTGCACCACTTCAGTTATCAAAATATTTTCGGTGGACTGCAGTTTCAGAGCCTGTTAGATTACATGCAGCTCACAGAGGATTAATGGTTGCTCACACTGTTAACGATCGCTGGATGCAAGAATTTGCGGAACTGAAAAGTGATGTGGACCGTGCCTTCGACATTATGCAAAGCGTTCGGCAAAGGATTAGTTCGATGGCAGCCCGAGGATCAACAGGAACACAGTTGTTTACAGCGATGGAAGACGCTGTTCGCCCTGAAGAATCTGAACTGAGCCGAGAGTTAGCCGAGAAGGTAACGGATTGCCAGGAAGTGGACCATTCGTAACATTCCAGAGAACAATTATTTTGTCGAGATAAGAATCACAATTCAATAAAGAGAAATAGTGTTTGTTGTTAAGGACAAAAAAAAGAGAGTTTTAAAAGAATGTTTCAAAGATCTTTATGTGAATTTCTTTAATTTATTGATACAATTTCGGGATTTCAGTTATTAATGCTTATTCATATACAGGTACAGGTATGACAGTTCGATTAACACGTGGGTTCATTTTTACATGGATTACACTGCGGAACACGTTTTTGTCTCCAGCACCAAAATACCGCTATTCACTTAATTAAGGGTTGCTGAATTCTTTGCCGTTTTCAGAAATATCATAGCACGTCTAGTTTTTGAGATATTGACCATTGAAAATGCAAAAAATGACTATTTCAGCCAACTTGCATGCAAGTTTGCCAGCTTGTAAGGTAATATATTGGCTTAATTTGCCACAGAATTCGAACTTTATGTGTATAACAATACTTATTATCAAAGTTTGTAATACTTTCGATGCGGAAAAGTTATTTTTTGATGGTTTACAGAATTGTTGTATTTTGCCATATAGAAGAAACGAAGAGTTTTGTATGGAGACTGCAAGCATGTTGAAAAAATCGGTTTAATCGAAATTTAATCGCGCAATTTCAATTAAATTATGTCTGAAATGAAAGTTCAAGTTCTATTCTGCATGTTCGGTGGATTAGATCACAAAAAGTTTTGACAAATCGTACTTTAAATTTCATGTAAACATGAATAAAACCATTGTTTTATACAACTTTGGCGACCTGTAGCTAAAAATTGTGACGTGCTGGAACATTTCTGAGAATGGCATCAGATTCAGCAAACCCAAATCTACTAGAGACACATAATTTAATCCTTGAGACACGCAAAAATGTCATTTTTGTTACGCTGTGTTATGTTTATTCAGGAACAATATCGAAGTTAAACTCCTTTCGATTCTGTTCAAGGGCCTTTTCTGGCAAAAATATCCCTCCGGGGAAATAACCACAGTGTTGGAACAATTTGTAGCATGAATATAATCTGAAACAATTGACTGCTTCGCATACATCTGAACGAACAGGATCGCCTTCACGATGAATCCTTCTTAGGTATTGCTTTACTTTCCCGAAAATAACTTCAATGGGGTTGAAGAAAGGGCAGTACGCAGGAAGGAATATTGGAATGATTCCGATTGACCGGAGTTACCTGATGATGTTGGCGTCACAGTGTATCCTTGCACCATCCATTATCCAGACCGAGTGAAATCCTGGATAGCTCTGAACCTGGCGATGTTGGAGGGCAAAGGTGCGGCAACACTCAAAGAATTTTTTTCTGTTAAATGTGCCTTCTGTACAAAAGCTATCGAAGATTCCCCCTACTCCAAGGAAACATAAGAAGGATTCTCTTGGCTTTCGACAAAACTCGCCTCTGTAGACCACTTTCTGCCCAACCACCCCATACCCTTTTCGACGAAGCATATCGCGGTTATCAAATGCGACTTCGTCCAAAAAAATTAGATTAGGGTAGAAGCACCGGTTTTGGTCATACGCCAGTTGTAGCCATAGATGATTATACACCGTTATACATAGCCAATCAGCATGAAACCTTTTGTGTTCAATAGATCACATTCACATGATAGAGCTACATTCATTTACTTGTCCAAATTGATTCAAAACATCAGGAAAACAATTCATTTTCTTTATAATTTGAACTCCCATACACCTAATTTGGCCAGGGCACTCCTAATTTAGCCACTCTCATGAGAAATCAATGCGATTGGCCAATTAAGGAACCGAAGTTAAATCTCTGGCCGAAACTGATTCCGTTGGCCTATATTGACCAACAAGATTTTCAAAGCGAAAAAATGGTTATAGCTCAGTTATGATATTTTATACACATAATATGGATTCGAAGCTTGCATTTGACATATTTGTAGTATAAATACGGCTTCCCATTTAATTTTTATCGGCATTTTCTCTTAGGCTGGCCAAAACCGGTGCTTCTACCCTATACAGGTCCCAAGGAATGGCTAACATTTCTCGCGTGAACCGTGCGATTTCTTCATTGCGGATCTGGATGGCTCGTCGCTCTATAACCTTCCATGATAGTCATGAATCATGCAGAATTGTGCAGACAGAAGAAATACTAATATTGATGTGGAAATGCAGTTGGAACTTATGCTTAGCTTCATACAGGAATAGTGGCCGACGAATTAAAGGCGATACCTTTAGTCCGCTGTGGTTTTAACTAGCCATGAACCCCTTTAGCAAGGCACTCAACCAATGCAACTATGGCTATCAATTGAAAAGTGGAGAAAGGAGTACAAAAATTACCCACACTTTATATATGGACGACTTGAAGCTATTTGCGGAATCAGTGTCACACTGCTCTTTGAGGGCAGCCGAGACCTCCACTGCGTCGGTGATCTCATCCACTGGACACTGGAGAGCCGCTTCAGCAGTAAGGGATCTTGCATCAACTTCGTCGCCAAGTACTTCATGTGCCAGTTGTTTATAGACTGCATTCTTTTCCTTGGCGTCCTTCTTTAAGACTACGATCATTTCACCAATCCTAGTTCGCCTTATGCTCCGCACGTCTGCGCCCAATGGCGATAGCTTATCCGTGCTCCGCATCGCCTTCAGAACCTCGGCGTATTTCGCTTCCTCCGTTTTGGCGGCGTCCACAAATTACGAATTACGTAACGCTCAAGGGGGAGCGGGGGGGTAGGCTCAAGCGTTACGGTTCATACAAATAATTGAAATTTTTCTTACAAAAAGCGTTACGGAGGGGAGAGGGGGCCAAAAATTTCCAATTTTAGCGTTACGTAATAAATGGACGCTGCCTTTGATAACGAGGGCTTCGCCTAAATTCCTACGTTTCACTGTTTTCGGTTTAGCATTCTCTTTGGGCTCCGTTTTCGGTATTCTACTTTCTCTCTTTTTTCCGAAACGTATCCACGGGTTACTGTTGTCTTGTGCCCGTGGTTCCTGTGTCCTTGGTGTTGGCCTCTCCACTGTTGCCATGTCCTCTTGGTCACGGAGCTTGGCTTATGCCAGCGTATCCACTCTGGAGGACGGCTGCGTAGGTCACTTTTCCCTTAGCAACCATACGGAATTCATCCTCGGAAGGTCCCCTCTTGCGCATCGCGTGGAAGTGAAACACTTCGGTTTGACACGACTTAGAGTCTCTTTTGCCTTCTACCTTGCCAAGTTGTTCCTTGGCTTTCTCGTAGTCCTGCTTTGCAGCTAGGACTGATTGTCGCAATTTCAGGTGACTTGTTTCCGAGTCTTTGCTCTTATTGGTCTAGCTCTTAATAAACTCGATGATGATCGAGTTGTTCAGCAGCTACCTGCATTTTCGGAAGATACTCCCTATTACGATCCATGGCCTCGATTAGTCTCGGGCCATCGATCACCTCACATGTTGCACTAGAGCGGGCATTGTCTGCTGTCGTCACAGTTCAGTCATAGTCCACGGTCCAGAAGTATCTCCTTCACATTCCGCTAGTTGTCTGTTTTGATGGATAATCTCTTATGGGTCCCCTTAAGAGCCATCTCCGCTGGAATAGTCGCCTTTGTGAACCCATGGTTATCTATGCAAGCAGGGAGGCCATGCTAGGGTTGACATAGTCCTTCATAGGGTACTATGTTCAGAGACAGGTCGGCGCAAGTCAGGTAATGGCATCTGAACCTACTCCCGCCTAATTGGAACAACCCGGCGACAGATTTGGAACGTACTCTAAAGCCTTCCCCGGTTTTACAGGACGGGGGCAGCCTGCGCCATTAACCCACTCGCCGTTTCGGGCCAGTGTCACCCGACCCTAAGACCCTACTAAGGGAGTAGAATGTCGCCGCTTTCAGCCTCAAAGGATATTATCTAGTACCTATACTAATTGGGGCCGTACTGGCGTTGCAACGCGTTGGTCCCAATTGGCTCGAAGCACTCCTACTTGTAGTTCCATGCCTTGTCCGCTTGTATCACGACCCGTATGCCATAATCAGGATCTTTGTCATCAATCCCGATGTGCCGATTGACCCTCCTGTAAGTTTGGGCTAGGGTAATTTGGTACTTTAAGCGGCATCGGTCACTTTGACAGAGTTGAGACAGGGTTGGTGGTCTAATGGCTACCGCTTCTGCTTCATATGCAGAAAGTCATGGGTTCAATCCCAGGCCCATACCTTTCCTCGTACTTTGTAGTTGTAACTTTCACTTTCTTCTATCTTCTACTTTCAATCTATCACCGTTTCCCTACGCTTCCATTCCTTCATCACCTTTCTCAAGTAACACCGAAAATATCTTCTCGGTAAGCTCTTTTAAAACTATGTTATATTCAGTTGTTGAAGATAAAATCCAATACATCTTCTGCATCAATACCGTTCTGATGATGTTTTAGGGAAACATATCTATTGGGAAAGCGCAGAAATCATATTCACGTTATATTTCTGTTGCATTAGTGAATGTATAACTTAGCCAAAACACTAGAGTAAGGTGGGGCAAAAGTTCGACCTTAGTGGTACAGTGATACCTCCATGAGTCGATGTTCCATGACTCGATATCGACTCATGGAACCATACTAAAAACAAAATTTCATGGTTACTATGATGGTCCCTAGAAACAGCTTTCCAAAGGATTGCTGTTCCATAACTCGATATTTCCATGAGTCGATGGTCCCTTCAATATCGACTCATGGAGGTTTCACTGTATAACCAAAGTTTCCATCAAAACAATAGCAGTTAAAACAAAACAAATACCATACAGTGAACCTTCAACATATTGGCTATAATTTTGCTGAACAAACTTGTGTCCAAATATTTACCCATTTTAAGTTATAACACTTTCAAAATTTATTGTCTTATTCGAACTTTTGCCCCACCGGTGGGGCAAGAGTTCGAATCTAGTGAGGGGCAAAAGTTCGCTGGCTAAAGTACAAAATATCGATCCTTTTATGACAGGAATACTTTACACCAGCCGTAAACTTAAGTTTGCCGAAAAATACACACTAAAATTTCATCAAAAAATTGCCCAAAACCGGGTTAATTGTAATATACTCAAAAATAGCAGTTTTTCGCAAAACTAAGTGGAAATGTAAAATTTTGGTGACAGTTTTCACACGATCAGACAAATTTAACTAAATTTGAAGATAATATGTGGATTTTAGGCAATTTGAAAATTTTTTCGTGATTTTATACATCGAACTTTTGCCCGCTGATTCGAACTTTTGCCCCACTATAGGCCAAAAATTGTTTTCAAGCATTTATGCAAAACCTAATACACTTCAAAGCAACCTTATGATAGGCCTTGAAACGCCCTTAAATAAAATATTGAAAAAGATTTTATCTTCAATTGGTTCCATGCAATGAAAGTTTGTCCAAAAATTACAATATTCACGTCGAAAAACAACAAATAGCCATAACTTTTCCAAATCTCAATCGATTTTTATGATATTTGGAGTAAAAGTCTCTTACTTGAATAGCATTCAAACCACAATGACATTTATAAGATTTGTTTTGAATTGAGCTAGAAATCTTAAAAAGAAACTCTTACCCCACTCGAACTTTTGCCCCACTTTACTCTACCCATGACCAAAATTCAGCTGAGGCAACTTAGTTATAAAGCTGCATACGAAAACATATTGCATACATCTCTGTTTTAATTGTTGTATTTATGATGTTATAATGATGCTTTTTTCTGTCAATCGAAAAACAAATTTAGCATCTCAGTTTCTCTTTGGCATCTCAGTTCTCTTTGGCATCTCAGTTTCTCTTCGAAGATTGATGCAGGTATTTATATTTTGAAGCAAAACAAAATATGTGAAGAAACATTATGCGTTATGATAATCAATGCAAGCGGAAAGGGGAAAATTAATGAAAGCGAATGTTTTAATGAATAGTGCACGAAATGAAAAACTTGTCTGATGCTGTGATTTTTTCCGATGAAAAGGATTATTTTGTCTCAATGAAGATGCTCACATTTTCAATGAGTAAAATAGCATGTTTATTTTATTTTTGTTTCCAAACACGTATTTGAAATTTATTTAAAACTTAATTAAACTTCATACCAATACCTGTTTTTTCTATGGCTACAATCAAAGCAGTGCCATGTAACAGCACCGCTCAGAACAATTATGACACATGAATTAGTTTAAATAAAAACGATTTTAAGTGGGGCAAGTCAAGAATAAGTTCGACCCAGTCACTGTTTAATGTTTCTAGTATCACATCCTCAAAATATACAAGTCAATTAATTTATCGACTGTGCGCTGGTGGTCAATTCCACCATGTTTCTTTGTTGTTCGATCTGATGATAAGTTGATACAACCTTAAGGATTTCACGAAAAAAAAATAAGTAGCAACTGCACATCTATGAGCGGCGCGTGAATAATCAACAAGTAAAACTCTCCGTTTCACCAGAAATCTGAAACCGCACATAAAAAACACATAAGGTACCGTGGGGCAAGTGTGTAATAGAAATCGTATAGTTCAGATTCTTCAAATTCTTGAGCCTTTAAATTGAAATAAATGAGATCATATATATATATATATATATATATATGATCTCATTTATTTCAATTTAAAGGCTCAAGAATATATATATATATATATATATATATATATATATATATATATATATATATATATATATATATATATATATATATATATATATATATATATGATCTCATTTATTTCAATTTAAAGGCTCAAGAATTTGAAGAATCTGAACTATACGATTTCTATTACACACTTGCCCCACGGTACCTTATGTGTTTTTTATGTGCGGTTTCAGATTTCTGGTGAAACGGAGAGTTTTACTTGTTGATTATTCACGCGCCGCTCATAGATGTGCAGTTGCTACTTATTTTTTTTTCGTGAAATCCTTAAGGTTGTATCAACTTATCATCAGATCGAACAACAAAGAAACATGGTGGAATTGACCACCAGCGCACAGTCGATAAATTAATTGACTTGTATATTTTGAGGATGTGATACTAGAAACATTAAACAGTGACTGGGTCGAACTTATTCTTGACTTGCCCCACTTAAAATCGTTTTTATTTAAACTAATTCATGTGTCATAATTGTTCTGAGCGGTGCTGTTACATGGCACTGCTTTGATTGTAGCCATAGAAAAAACAGGTATTGGTATGAAGTTTAATTAAGTTTTAAATAAATTTCAAATACGTGTTTGGAAACAAAAATAAAATAAACATGCTATTTTACTCATTGAAAATGTGAGCATCTTCATTGAGACAAAATAATCCTTTTCATCGGAAAAAATCACAGCATCAGACAAGTTTTTCATTTCGTGCACTATTCATTAAAACATTCGCTTTCATTAATTTTCCCCTTTCCGCTTGCATTGATTATCATAACGCATAATGTTTCTTCACATATTTTGTTTTGCTTCAAAATATAAATACCTGCATCAATCTTCGAAGAGAAACTGAGATGCCAAAGAGAACTGAGATGCCAAAGAGAAACTGAGATGCTAAATTTGTTTTTCGATTGACAGAAAAAAGCATCATTATAACATCATAAATACAACAATTAAAACAGAGATGTATGCAATATGTTTTCGTATGCAGCTTTATAACTAAGTTGCCTCAGCTGAATTTTGGTCATGGGTAGAGTAAAGTGGGGCAAAAGTTCGAGTGGGGTAAGAGTTTCTTTTTAAGATTTCTAGCTCAATTCAAAACAAATCTTATAAATGTCATTGTGGTTTGAATGCTATTCAAGTAAGAGACTTTTTCTCCAAATATCATAAAAATCGATTGAGATTTGGAAAAGTTATGGCTATTTGTTGTTTTTCGACGTGAATATTGTAATTTTTGGACAAACTTTCATTGCATGGAACCAATTGAAGATAAAATCTTTTTCAATATTTTATTTAAGGGCGTTTCAAGGCCTATCATAAGGTTGCTTTGAAGTGTATTAGGTTTTGCATAAATGCTTGAAAACAATTTTTGGCCCATAGTGGGGCAAAAGTTCGAATCAGCGGGCAAAAGTTCGATGTATAAAATCACGAAAAAATTTTCAAATTGCCTAAAATCCACATATTATCTTCAAATTTAGTTAAATTTGTCTGATCGTGTGAAAACTGTCACCAAAATTTTACATTTCCACTTAGTTTTGCGAAAAACTGCTATTTTTGAGTATATTACAATTAACCCGGTTTTGGGCAATTTTTTGATGAAATTTTAGTGTGTATTTTTCGGCAAACTTAAGTTTACGGCTGGTGTAAAGTATTCCTGTCATAAAAGGATCGATATTTTGTACTTTAGCCAGCGAACTTTTGCCCCTCACTAGATTCGAACTCTTGCCCCACCGGTGGGGCAAAAGTTCGAATAAGACAATAAATTTTGAAAGTGTTATAACTTAAAATGGGTAAATATTTGGACACAAGTTTGTTCAGCAAAATTATAGCCAATATGTTGAAGGTTCACTGTATGGTATTTGTTTTGTTTTAACTGCTATTGTTTTGATGGAAACTTTGGTTATACCACTAAGGTCGAACTTTTGCCCCACCTTACTCTAGTGTTTTGGCTAAGTTATACATTCACTAATGCAACAGAAATATAACGTGAATATGATTTCTGCGCTTTCCCAATAGATATGTTTCCCTAAAACATCATCAGAACGGTATTGATGCAGAAGATGTATTGGATTTTATCTTCAACAACTGAATATAACATAGTTTTAAAAGAGCTTACCGAGAAGATATTTTCGGTGTTACTTGAGAAAGGTGATGAAGGAATGGAAGCGTAGGGAAACGGTTGCTTGTCCGTCTCTGGTTCTAGCGTTTGCTATGAACGAATAGTGTGTGAGTGTGATAGATTGAAAGTAGAAGATAGAAGAAAGTGAAAGTTACAACTACAAAGTACGAGGAAAGGTATGGGCCTGGGATTGAACCCATGACTTTCTGCATATGAAGCAGAAGCGGTAGCCATTAGACCACCAACCCTGTCTCAACTCTGTCAAAGTGACCGATGCCGCTTAAAGTACCAAATTACCCTAGCCCAAACTTATATATATATATATATATATATATATATATATATATATATATATATATATATATAAAAAAAATATTTTCCGCAACTTTTTTCCACTGAAAATATTAAGAGAAGATTGCACGCCGCCAACATGTTACGGAGTAGTAATTGATTGGTTAACAATCTTTCGCTCTAATAGGCAATAATGGTTGAAAAATCTCAGAATTCCCTTACCTATCGTAATGTTCAGAATGACATCAAAGGTTTACGCATGAGTTTAAAACGTTAATTCACATATTCAGTGAAATACACAAATTATTTTCACTTACCCCATTTACCCACTTGCCCCACGGTACCGTACACTTCATGCACAAGGCTCTCCTCATATTTTCCAATTCTGAACATAGTAAAAAAAGATCCCAACCAAACTTTATGCAGCAATACATTTCTTCTTGATCACGGTACTTACACTTGAATTCATTGACGAATCTTTTTCATTTTTGTTTATTTTTTTCCAGCTGTCAAAACATGTCAAGCAATACACAATGTGCACTTGTATTTTTGCATGACAGATTACATCTCGATAACTTGATTATACTAAATGGTTATAATGATGTATGATATAACTTTGATATAACAAATTAGAATGCTATGAGAAGTATGAAATAGTTATTGTAAAACATGCAGTTGAACTAAGAAGATGTTTTAAAAGCCTTCCGTTCTTTCTTACGCTTTTTCGGTTATAATGGTGTATGATATTCGGTATTGTACCGTTTTGATTCATATTACGGACAGCTTCAAATTCCGGACAATCTACTTTGTATGGGAAACATTTAACGCGAAATGTTTCAATTTTTGCTGTTCAAAAGTTCTCAATTTCAAGGCTCGTTTTAGTAAACTTTTTCCATGAATATCTTTGAAAATTAATAATGCCCAACTACCTTAGATGTCTCTTTGGTGGTTTAACAATTTCGATTGATGATTTGGCTGTTCCATTAATGATTATCATGAGCTGTCCGGAATTCGATTCAAGGTGTCCGGAATATGAGGCAAAAGTGAGGAAGCGTCCGGAATAAGAATCATGAAAAGGCCACACATTTTGATTTATTTAAAATTATTGAAGTTGCGGAAGCGTATTCTTCACCCACCGTTCGAAAGTAAAGGGCTTCTGACGCCCGATAGCGCTAAGGAATCATACAGAATGATTTATTTTGTATGCTCTATGCTGGGTTATATTTCCCTGAGTCCTTAACTGTCCGTAATATGAATCATACCGTTTTGAGAGCAGATAAAATGTTTGAGGCTCTAACGCAAAAAATGTTCCCACAGCATAACTCAAATGATCAACACATTTAAAAAAAATATGTGTGGCAAAACTTTTGAACGATTCAATATAAATTTTAATTTTGGACGTGTAAGTCAAAAACAATGTCGATAATTGATAAAGAAGGGAAAAGAGATCATGTATTCGCAAGAAAAAAAAATATGTTCAATATTGGCAGGTTCTAAAAAAATATCATTCTTACAGCACGTCTTGCAAGAATTGATAATACAGCAAAATATAAAAATAGGTTAACATTTAGCTTTACTAAATAATAAAAACTTAAAACAGTATAAATATAAAGAACAGCCTATTTTCAAAAGAAGGCAACAATTATGATTAAATATAGAAGAAGACGCCAAAAATAATCGCGGCATAATACAACGAAAAGACATCAAAAAAATCATTCCGAATCATCGGTTCCCCGAATGCCAGTTCCCCGAATGACCGGTTTCCCCGAAAAGCGGTGCAATTTAAATGGAAGCTATAGGTAATAGTCTTCAGTGGTTGGATAGTAAACGAGAAAGAAGCAATCAAAAGAAGGAGGTATTCTGTCATTTTTGGCTATGCACATGTTGGCAAAAATGCTGAGGATGGTAAAATTCGAAAGAACCGCCAATTAAAAAAAGAAGTGTGCATATTAGATGGTTAGTTCGTTCACCACCCTGCAATGTATAAAGTTACGACAATTATGAGTGCCAAACACTTTTCGGTGACGTGGGATAATCGGGGAAACGGGATATTCAGGGCATTCGGGGAACTGGCGTTCAGGGAAATAACATTCGGGGAAAAGTAGCACAACCCATCGAAGTAACTGTACTAATCGATTTCTCTTTTCGTCAATATTATCGATTGCCGCCCTTCTGTCAGTTGGAAACAAAAATATCTACAATATAGCTCCAAAGAACAGCCAATATATAAAAGAAGGTGAAATTTATTTAAATTTTAAATCAACACTCTTTATACCTATAATTATGGTTAAATCATGTTTGGAAAAAAAAAACATAGAATGTTTGAAAGAAGGGTAAATTTGTGCTAAATATATCAAAATCTTCTTTGCAAAAAAATATTCCAATAGCGAAACTCAAATGAAGCATTAATATTTGAAAGAAGAGTAATTTCTCGATAAATAATAAAATACTATTAGCAATAACTTTCCTAATATGCTTTAGTTTATTCAAAAGCATATGATTGTTAAAAAAGTGTCATTTTGTTTCAATTGACTCCAAAGCCTAACAAGCCTGATGCCAACCGAAAGATTCAATAGAAACGTAAAACGAATGCCATCTTAAGAAATTCTTGTTTTCAGACTCATTATGCCAAACGACTATTATGCCAAACGACCATTATGCCAAACGAACATTATGCCAAACGAATTTATGCCAAATGACCATTATGCCAAACGACTTTATGCCAAACGGCTTTATGCCAAATGACCTACCACCATTTTAACCATTGTGTCAAGTACAAATGTTTCGTTTTGCAAATAAGACTGGTGTTATTTGTGAGATATATTGTTTAACGAAATTAATTAAAGAAAAAACGAAAAGCTGATTTCAGTGTCCGACAGAAAAAAGACGCTCTGAAAGGGTTAACGGCCATCAGATACGGTGGTGATGGCGTACCGAACGATGGACGACGGTACATTCCTTGGCCAAACGTCATCGTTAATCTCTTCATCGGACATGTGAGACAATGGAGGTTATGGCGAAAAAATAGGATAGGATAGGAGAAAACTAAGTTCGGCGCGTGGCCACAGAGAGGGTGAACTGGTTTCAGATTCGGAACGATCCACGCCCAGACTATGATAGGCCGGCTCTTCGTTGGAGGTATGCTCTCATTCCGCACGTCAAATTACTATTCTACCCAACACCCCAGACCGTCAGGCGAGTAAATTGATTTCAATTGCCATTTAATCAGATATTTCACCCAATTAAGTTAATCGATCGGTCCTCACCTTGGAATGGCTTCGGCTTCGATTAAATTACAGAAGCGGTCCGCATTATCACCGGCTAGGAATCAGATCACCTGCCTGCTGGCAGATATACCACATGATGGGAGTCAAACGGTAATTAGTGACTGCGTGATGACATCCGACTTGGACCACCTAAAGACCCAACCACGGCGATCAGAACGGCGACGACGATGACAAGGATCGCCGTCCATCCGATCGCAGCAAGGAGGAGCAATGGAAAACGCTACTTGAATCCGCCGGTAAACGATTACCCTACATAATGCCACAACAAGCGTGGCGCAAAATGTCCAACTGGGTGATGAGTGGCATTTATATTGACACGCAAGCCTACCCCCACATTGCCGAACGGTGCTGTAATTTGGAATATTTCTCGAGAAATTCTATATCAAGCGTTGGGGTTCGTCACTTGCCTCAGTTGAAATCACCGAACGTATGACGTTCTCAGATACTCTTCTACTGCGTAAAGCCTTCGTGGCCTTCCACGTATTTGCCGACTTTTACCTGGTTCCTTGCTGAATATCATTTCGCCATTCTCACTTCCGACATTCGCACTGAGTGACCAGCCCACTGAAGTCTACCGTATTATACATTTCTTTTTACATTTGGTATAACGCGTGATTCATGCGTCTACACTACACTCCATATTCTTATTGCCCGCAGCACTTAACGCTCAAAAACACCAAAGGCTTTCCGTTCTGCCTCAAAGATTGCATCGCTGCCTAATGTTCTGAGCTATAATAGTTCAATCAAATATGCATCTTGTCACCTTTACTCATGGAAGAGAGGATCGGTGAAGAGAAATCGATCATTTTACCTATCCCTTAATTCGCTTGAACAGTTCCAATAGTGGAGGATCCGATAAGAAAATAATGGAAATATAGGAAAAGAAAACCAGTGCGCATCGCACCCTCGTGCTGTGCGTACACAAACTCTTTCTGCCCTCGGAAGTTTTTAAAGCTACCAAGAGCAATAAAACAGTAATTCTCAGTGCTACAAAAACAGTACTTTGAAGTGCTACTTTCTTGCCAAAATGGATGATTTCTCCTAATTCTTTCAAAAACTCAACCTATAATATTCCCGCATAAACCAAAAGCTCTTTATTTGAAAGCTTCAAATGGACATGTTGTCACGAAGAGAGGGACTCCATTCAATTGGTCAGACGAGGTTAACTATCTAGGGTTTATGCTAGATAAAAATTTAAATTATTTTAGAGGGGTTTGAATCTCTATACTCCGAATCTGAATCAGCAAATTTCCACAAAAACTCGCTGCTCATCCACCGAGCTCAGCAATGCCCGTATAAACCTAGCGCGCCCATCCACCCATGGTCTGCGAAAGGCAATAAAAATCGAAAAATGTCAGTTTCGGTTTCATTTCTTTTTGTTGCATGTTCACAGTTTCGCACTCGACGACTCGCCTGATGGGACACCCGGCGCGGTTCTTCGCAGCAGTCACAGGCAGTAGCTCTGGGTCTGCTGGTGCTCCTGTGCCGTGGCTCTAGCTGGCTGCCCGGTGAGATGGCCCTCAACAATTACGTGGGGTGATATAACAAATTGCCTACCGAAAACTTACGGACGGACGAACCGATGGACCGATCAACGTCGCCAAGTTGTAGGTCGCGAATTGGTCCAGATTTTACTTTTATTTTTACGAGTTTGTTTTTTGGACGGCTGGTTGTGGATTTTTGGAAGTCGAGCACTTGCTGATGATTGAACGAATATTTTTTCTGTCCAGCTGCAAATTGGCGAAGTAGAGCGGAAGCTTGTTGGATTCTTTACGGAGGAATCCCATGGGAAAAAATGGCTTTGGAATTACGATGATTGAATTGTAATCGCTCAATCAATCGGATTGGTGACATGCGATAATGAGTACGTGGGAGATTTTTTATGATGGTGTGTTCAAACCCAATTCTGAATTCGAACGCAGTATGCGGCTCAGTAGACATCAACTGCGGCTAGCTGAGGTAAGCTCCTTGAAGTCAAAGCATACCGTTTTGCATCGAATTCCCGGACGCTTCGAAAGCCGGAAACTTGGTACAATTTTGGCAATTTTTACATGTAAATGCACATTAATTTTAAATAATTATATACGAATCGATGCCTAATTTTATGCTCTACATGATGTTACAATTTTCATCATAGTAACCTGGTCAAATTATTGTTAAAAACATAAAAACCAAAATAGTGATGTATTGAACGTTAGTTTTCACGCTAGTTAAATATGTAGAAGCTTTAGATTCACTACTAGAACGAATCTTATAATTTCAAAGTATTAAATTACATTGAAGTGATACTGAGCGTAATAGGGCTATATACTTGTATCCAGTGATGTTTGCAAATGGTGGAAAGTACCAAAATCTACATGATTTTTTGATATTTGACAAAAATATCTGGTGTCGGGCTTTTGAAGCATAAAATTCTATCGATTCGAAATCCGTACACACCATCATTTTAATATTCTATTCATAGTGATTCTTGAGAGATGAGAAAATTGATAATAAGAGTGTTATACACTGTTTTCTTAAACAAATAGATTTTTAAGTCCAGCACTACATTTTGTAGTAAATATTTTTTTTTTCGAATTGAATTTAATAAATCCATGCTGAGAACAAACTGGTAAGGAATAAATTTATAAAAAGTGAGTGAGAGAAAACAGAATATTGCTTCAACTTCTGGGGTTTGTAAGTGTCGGTCAGCCAATCAGAAGCGCCTTATAGACTCCCCGACTTAACAGTCTCACGATCGGAACACTCACCTAAGTCTACCACGGACAGGGAATCTCCGCACTTACTTGGAGTCTGCTCAAGAAGCAAGTTAGAAAGCGATTAAAAAGATTTGAATAGTTGAAAGTTAGAAGTGAAGAGCTGTGAGAGAAAGAAGTGAATAAGAGGTGGAAGTCAGGACCCCGCCCTTTTTAGTATAGAACCACAAATTTCTATTACTGTCCTATGGCGTCCTAGAGTTCTATTCCAGGTACTTTCCGGCATCGTTAGCCGAAGGCCGATCCGTCACTACATTGGTAGCTAAGGATGCGTAAGAGGGTCCCAGAAGACTGCAGTCGAAATCCCCCAAGCCAACCCGAGGAAAGAAACGACCAGACGTGGCCGAAGCATTCGTAAGCGGTAGGAGTACGCCGAAGACCGTTACCAGGTCGAGAGGAAGGAGTGGACAGGTGGTAGCTGGAAGAAGAAGGGGCCCCAAATAGTGAACAGTTAGCGAAAAAGAAAGTGGGAAGAAGTGGGTATCGAGGAGAAGTTTGTAGGCCAAACACAACTTCGATAGTATAGGCAATAAAGAAGGAGTTTTGCAAAGTGAAATGCTTGTGGATTTTCCTAAATTTCTAGTGCAAAGATTCCCTGTCCGCGGTAGACTTTGGTGAGCGTGCAGACCCTGAGGCAGTTGAGTCGGTGAGTCTCTAAGGCGCTCCCGATGGCTTACTTACAAAATCGATTCACGCTTCAGTTTCAAAACTATTCAAAATAGAAGATGCAAACCTTTTCATACACTTTAATGCTTACTGGATATACACATTTTACTATAGTCAATGTAAGCTTCATTCGAATGTTATGAATTTCTAGGCGTTAACTGGTTAGAATAAAAATTATGTTATTATCAGAGTGTCGTATTTCTCATGTACCGTTTTGATTCATATTACGGACAGCTTCAAATTCCGGACAATCTACTTTGTATGGGAAACATTTCACACGAAATGTTTCAATTTTTGCCGCTCAAAAGTTCTCAATTTTGAGGCTCGTTTTAGTAAACTTTTTCCATAAATAACTTTGAAAAGTTATAATGCCTAACTACCTTAGATGTCTCTTTAGTGATTCGACGATTTCAATTGATGATTTGACTGTTCCATTTATGATTATCATGAGCTGTCCGGAATTCGAATCAAAGTGTCCGGAATATGAGGCAAAAGTAAGGAAGTGTCCGGAATAAGAATCATTAAAAGGCCACACATTTTGATTTATTTAAAATTATTCAAGTTGCGGAAACGTATTCTTTACCCACCATTCGAAAGTTAAGGGCTTCCGATGCCTAATAACTCTAAGGAATCATACAGAATGATTTATTTTGTATGCTTTATGCTGGGTTATACTTCACTAAGGCCTTAAGTGTCCGTAATATGAATCAAAACGGTATACTTAAATGAGCTAGTGTGCCATGCGATATTTCATATCGCAGCTCACAGATTATATGAGACACGAGATGCAGATACGTACAAAATATATCTTAGTGAGCGAGTCTCATGAGACATCTCGTGAGGCTCGTCACATGCGCTTACTAGGAGTACTTTTATGCAGTTATGTTTGCCTGGTACAATAACCCTGCGGAAGCATACGGCTTCGGTCTATGCCTATGCTTCTTAGGTGGCCAGCCAAGTTTTTCAATTCAAATGCTAGAATCTCAACTGCCTTGAACCGCGTCAGTGCTTTCAAACTGCCTACGGGCAGTTTAACCCATGGTTTAATTCCGTTTCCTTGCTTTTGAAACCTACACCTTCGAGCAGACATCATGTATACGCGCTTTATATCAAGAGCTTGAGATCAGCTTGCCATGAGCGCACAAAAATAATCGCGCGCTTGAGCACGTGCTATGGTGAGACACATTTTTTTAGATCTCATGTAGCAATGTACTAGCTCAAACGATCACATCTGCACTGGCTCATGCGCCGTCTCATGAGAAAATCTCAATGTGACAGTGCATTTGAGCCTTGCAGGCAAAGCTTTCAGAAGCAAGTAAAAGGGATTAAACTATGGATCAATCTGCCCGTAGGCACTTTCAAAGAACTGATGTGGTTCAACGCGGTTGACATTCTAGAATTTGAATTGAAAAACTTTGGCTGGCCACCGAAGAAGCATAGGCATAGACCGAAGTCGTATGCTTCCGTGGGGATATTGTACTAGGCAAACATAACTGCATAAAAGTACTCCTAGTAAGCGCATGTGACGAGCCTCACGAGATGTCTCATGAGACTCGCTCACTAAGATATATTTTGTACGTATCCGCATCTCGTGTCTCACATAATCTGCGAGCTGCGATATGAAATATCGCATGGCACACTAGCTCATTCAGGTATACATGAGAAATACGACACTCTGCCTGCGAGTCTCAAATGCACTGTCACATTGAGATTTTCTCATGAGACGGCGCATGAGCCAGTGCAGATGTGATCGTTTGAGCTAGCACATTGCTACATGAGATCTAAAAAAATGCGTCTCAACATAGCACGTGCTCAAGCGCGCGATTATTTTTGTGCGCTCATGGCAAGCTGATCTCAAGCTCATGATATGAAGCGCGTATACATGATGTCTGGTTATTATACGGGCTCTAAGCTTTGAGTAGGTTCACATCTTGTCTGAAGATGATGTATTGGATTTTACAGTACAGTACATTTTTTATAATTGTGTCGAAACTTTATGTTGATTGTAGAATTTGTCAGAAAATTTTCTCTCTCGCAAGTATCCATAAAATTCAAAGAATTCATTGATAATTTCAGAGTGTCCGGATTTCGAAGCAAAATTGTCCGGGATTTGAAGCATACATTATTCAGTGTCCGGATTTCGAAACAAGACATGCCACATATTTAATGTATTTTAGTGGTTTATATTGTATTACTCCTTATTTTTAATGCATTATTGCTATCAAAATACTGTTGTTTTCATAGTTCATCAAAATACTTCATCCTTCTACATGAATTTCCTTGAGAAATATAAGGCTAAAGCTGCCTAAGTGCTTGAGTGTCCGGCTTTCGAATCAAAACGGTACATACAGTATCCGTTCGATTTTGGCAATACGTTCAAACATTTCATGTTGTCAAAATAGAACCATACCAAAATCGAACGGTCTTTTAATTGTGTATTTTGCTGATACAATTTATTGTGAATTGAATTAGCGTTTTGTCTCAAATTCCGAACAGACACATATTCCGAACACTTCGTTTTTGTATGACGACTTGGTTGAAAAGTTTTGCTGAAATATGTCATCAAATAACAAGGAAATGGCAATCAATTGAAATTCATTTTTAACGTCTTTAAATCTGTTTTATACTTCGGAAGTAGTGATGATTCTCTATTTTGAGGTCAGTAAAACTAGCTCAGATAATTTTATTTGCAACATTAAAACGACTTATTCGTGCTGTTCGGAATTTGAGTTAGGGTGTTCGGAATATGAGAAAGAGTGAACACAGTGTTCGGCATTTGAATCAAAATGTTGTTCCATACTTCCACGAGCAAGCAATACTAAGCAAGTTTAAATAAACCTTTTTATAGGCACACCCAACAGCTAACGGTTAGACATTGTGAAGAAATTGAAATTTTCACAATTAACTGCTAAATTATACCGATCAGATGCATTTAAAGTCACTGTTGGCCTTAAGTTTTCGAAATATGAGTCAAAACGGTATAAAGTCATCCTATAACCTTAAATTTAATTAAATTGTAGAAACTGTTGATAACAAATGATTGTCAAAATATAAAAAATAAATGAGATACCGTAAAATTTTGGTACGGTGTTTAAATAAATGTGCCTAAGTCCAACAGTAAAGTGACTCAAATTCTTATTCGTACGCTCGAATTCAAATTACTGTAGCAATAAGGAACGTTATAATTGTCAACTATCTATCTTGACTGGAAAATAAAATAGGGTATTTTCATTAGTTATTTGCGATTATCCAACAATAAGTCAGTAGAAGGAAATAGGACCTATACTCTCTAAGACTTATTGTTTTCAATGAAGAATCGTGATTGACTGGTGGAAAAAGCCTATTTTATAATTTAATTAATAAATGCTTGCATTAAACTAGCAATAACTCGAAAATAGTTTCTTCTAGAGGAATCAAAAGAAAATCTGTTAAATTCTTGGATTAAATGAATTCATTCAGGAATTCTTCAAATAATTTGTTGAAGAATCAATAAGAATCACACATTCGTAAGTAATACCTTCTGGGATTCCTCTTTATGTTACCATATTTATTTGCTTCAGATCCTTCATGTCCTTTGATAAACATTCCAATAATTTTTATTTCAGAGATCGTTCCTGGGAGTATTTTTTCATCGAGTCCTGAGCAATATTTCAGGATAGTTTTCTGCCTCTCAAAACGTTTCCAGAATTTTATTGTTGATTTTATTCGAGAATTACTATGAAATCTCTACAAAAACTTCACATAAGATTTCCCCCACGACACTTTCAAGAACTCATAAATGGAAACCTAACAAAACCCTTTTGTTCAAAATACAAAGAATTAATCATGAATTGTTTCAGTACTACAAGCTGTATATTTTTCTCCAAACATTCCTTCCCTGTATATTAACACATAAATTAAGCTGTTTGGTAATCCAATCCGCCTGGTTATTAAATTAATGAACTCATTACGCGTGGTAAAGATGATTAAATTATGGGGATTCGAACCCACGACTCTTGTATGCTAGACGAGTGCTTTAGCAACTAAGCTACCGAGCTACTACCTTATTTGATTTTTCTAAGAGTTACTCCAGGTATCACACAACATAATTTTTTTAGACATTTCTCTGGGACTTCATCAAAGTTTTATCTAGAAATTTTCATTGGAGTTATCTCAAGTAGTACTTGAAAAGTTTCTCAACATATCATATAATATAGCATAAAATATCATACCATAATAGTTCAGAGATGTTTTCAGGATTTCATCCAATGCTTCCTTCGATTCTTATAATCATAATTTATCTATCAATAGTTTTAAAAAAATCTGCAGAATCCAAAGGAAATTTCTCCAGACAATTTTGTTTTTAATTTCTATTGTATAATGGATAGGAAAAAAACCTGAATAAATCCTTGAAGGACTATCTGAAAGTATTTCTTAGGAAGAAATTCACGAAGAATTTTCAACCATTTCTTGAGAAATTTTTGAAATTTTTCTGCAAGACATGTTTGAATAAAACTGTTTCAGAATCATGAGGAAATTATGTTCTATAGAATGCTATGAAGAGCTTTTGAGAAAATAACTGCTAGGAGTTTCTAAAAAAACCGCATAGGAGCTCTTCTATGAAACTCTGTAGTAATTTTGGCATATCGGCCTACTACTTTTCTTACCGATACAAACAGTGCTGAAAAGTGTTATTTTTCAGCACTAATAACAGTATCGAAAAGTAACACTTTTCAGTACTGTTCTGGGAGTTCTCAAATCGACGTCGGATCACCCCATACGTCATTTATTGAATTGTTTTGAATTCCTCAATGACTTGATTGACTAAGTTCTGATTCTACATCCATTTGACGAACCCAATTGAGTCGGATTAGGGTCTTAGGATCAGAAGCTAGTTGACCGTGAGAGATTCTGAGTCTTGCGAAAGTAGAGCAGGCAGTAAAATTTGTGAGTTCACTGTCAAAAAAAGACGGAAGCGTTCTGTGGCGGTTCGTGTATAGTACAGTTTCACAAAAATCAAAATTTCTGGGATTCAACCAGTCACCCCCTAGTCCTAGTTGCAATACTAAAACAAACTACCAGACAAATTTTCATCCAATTTGGAGAAGATTAGGAGGTGCCTCAAGTCGAATTTGTGTTTTTTGGCCATTTTTTACATTCAAAAAATTCTAACGGGAATTTGGAAAAACGAAAATCAAAATAAATACCACACCACTTTTGAGAACACTGTATGCCGATAAGAGATGGTTTTGATTTCATTAAATTGATTTCTGTTCATTAAAATACCTGTAAAACATACATATCTCTACAGTTGTTGTTCTACGAGATTCTTAACCTCATATGTACCTAATCATAAAAGTTCAACCGTAGTATAATTCCTTTGTCATTTCTGAACATTGTTGTAGTACATCATTGTTGTATCCGAATTACAGATAAATTGTAAAAAAATATTGGAAATACGACATTCCTCATTCCCCTGCATTGAGAGCTGCTACCAAATGGCGCAATTGCTGACATGTTACAAAATTGAACATAGTAGCTTGATGGATGATGATTGAAGAAAACAGCTATCAAATGTCATCAACGCAGTCGTGTTTCAAACAACATTCGCATTTGATGCCAAGCAATTACATATGTGATATAGCTCCGAGGTCAAGCTTCTCGACTACCGATCTTGAGAATAATTCATAAAGAAACATTTGATATAATACATAACCCAAGAAAAAAATCAAAAACAAAATCTCGAAAAAATCTCTAATGGCATTCAGAAACATTTTCTAGTGGAATTTCTGACACATTTCTTAGAGAAATACTTCGAAAAAAAATTATTTTTTAAAAATCCTTTAACGTTAGGAATTTGTTATACAGTGGGATTCCGTTTTTGGCATGCTCCGTTTTTGGCATGCTCCGATTTTGGCACCCCCCGATTTTGGCAACAAAATGGATCCGTTTTTGGCAACATTTTTCAATACCATTAAAATTTGTATTTTTTTTGTAAATATTATCGTGTCTGTTGCTTTAGTCATTTGAATAGCATGTCAACTCCACACCAATTACATTCCAGAGCTCCATTTTCGTCGATATTTTCCCAAATCTCACCAACTACTAAGGATTCGGGTACGCGCTTATTTACTTTAGAATGGTCATTGGTTGTACATTGACAACGTTTCATGAGACCAATAATCTCCACCAGTATCTCAACTAAAGACCAATCTTTTTTCTTAGGCATTCATATCGAGTGACCAGCCCACTTGAGTCTGCCAGTAGATGATACAATAAAAAACACTTTTCTTCAGATTTGGAACAGCTTGTTTGAACAAAGCACCAGCACTGACATAAGAGCAACAAAAAATCTATGACTCACACAGAGTTACAATCATAAATCTTGTCTCATCTTCTTGGCCCTCTGTCTTTATTATTATGCATTTACATACATTGCGCATGAAATAAAAACCGCAATAATAAATACAAATATGTACAGCAAAATGTTGTTTTGTAATAAATTTCATTAAATAACATGACAAATGCGAGTACGGTTAAAATTAGAAATCCTTTATAAGAGAGATTCGCGGAAGCTGACACTTCTGTCAAAGTGTGAGCCAATCGAGCAGCTAGAGCTGTCAAAGTGTGAGCCAAACGAACATGCGTTATGTTTGTTTTGAACTTTTCTTGAGGAGTAATGTAATCCGCTTGAAATTATTTCGGTAAAAGTAATTTTGCATGAAGCAAAAAAAAAATGAAATGTTTTACTTTTTTAAATTTATGTCAATGCGATTTTTAGTTTTTGATTTTTTCGGCTGTTTATTAGTTTTGATATGTAGCTCAAAGATCTATAACGAAACAAAATACACTTTATAGCAATGAGGAAGTCATTTCCGTGTTACAATATTATTCTCGACGCCGAGCAAAATCAGCACTGCTGGTTTGTTGCCAAATGATTCCATTTTACTTCCGCTTATCTCTCTATAAAGGATCACTAATTAAAACTACAATTTACTCTCAATAATATCATTGAATCGTGCGATAACTACGGTGGTATTGGTGTGTATATTGATCTTTTTGTGTCAACTATTTAAAGCTACGTTCTCTCTTTTCTATAGGCTCTGTAAGGCGTTAGATTTCTTAAGAGACGATCCAGAATTCTGTACAAGATTGTTAATCAAGGATACGGGCCTCAACAACATCAAAATGTTCCTTATGAGCTGAGTCTATGAGTTTCCTAACTGTACTCTGGAGAATCGTTAAGGAATTCTTGGTTCTTGTGGGACTTTTCAGAAATTTTATCGAAATCATGAGGATATCTGCAGATTCCAAGTGGATCCCAAATCTGGTAATTTCTAATAAACTCTAGGGCGTCCTGTAAATTTTAAGCGGGATAATGTTAATTTCTAGTAGAATTTTCAAAATTTATGTTAAAAGCTTGGGGAGTTGAAAACGTTCCCAGAAGGAATTTGAGGTGCGCTAGTGGTAGCCTAATTATAATAAACTTTAAATGTTTTTTATCGGAGACTTGAGAATTTTCAGCAACATCGCAGCGGAATCCCAAGATATTTACTCCTAGCAAAATCCTTACCAAGATCCTGAGAACTCTATGCGAGATCCTAACGATGCTTGGCAAGATGCTTTAGAGCTCAAGCGTTTTTTTCTGTAGATCTCTTATGAGAACCTAAAGATTCCTTTAAGGTTCTTGAGGTTTCATAACAAAATCCTGTAAATTTCAGTTGATTTCATAAGGTAGGTGTCAAACATAAATCAAGCTCAATTTAAAATTATTTAAAATAAAAACTAAATTCTACAAAATTACGAGTCACGTTTATGCATCATCTCATATTTATATTTGCCCTTTTGATTTCAGTCAACCATTCATTATAAAATGCTTGACTTTATCAGAAACATAAATTGAAGGAACAATTCTAAACCGCCCAAATTTTTCAAATTTTACGTTAAAGTCCAAAGTTCAAAGTTAAACTAATTTTAAATGTTCGTAGAATTAGAAAAAAAAGCTAATGTAACTTTGCATTACCCAGCGCTTTTGATTCATAAATACGTCTTTATAAGAAAACAAATATTTTTTTTTCGTTTTCTCTCATAGATTTAAGAAAATGCCCAGTTCTTGAATAAAGGTCACTTACGCGATATATTTTAATTTTTTTTTCTTATTCAAAAATTATACTTAAAGCTTCTAAAAAATAATTGAAGACATTGAGGTGTTAAAACGCCACCAGAAAAACGTTTGCCAGATTTAACATTACGGGGCTAGTATAATCCTTCGAAAAAAATGCTTCGAAGTGAACCTTTTCGAAGTCTCAATGCCTTATGATATCATAAAAATTATGTATTAACATTGTAATGATGTTTTCAAAACCAATAGTTGAAAAATAAAATTTAAAATATGGGTTCCGATTTTGGCACGGTTCCGTTTTTGGCAACTGAAAATTTCAACTTTGTTGCCAAAAACGGAATCCCACTGTATCTCGTGTCACTTACTAGCAGGGTTGGGAAAAAATCTGAAACTCACTCTACAGTAGCCAAACAAAGCCAATCACAGTCAGCCAAGCCAGTGAAACTCACGCCCATCGCTGCTGTAGGCAAATGCCTTGAAAATTGCAAAACACCCGTTGCTAAGGGCAACCCGAAATTACTGTAGAAAAATGTTCTATTTCCCGCTGCATTTCCCGCATTTAGAGCCTTCAATGACACTCATGATTTAGAAAATTCGTGCACCTAACAGAGGCTACTTGATGAGATTCACGTTTTAGAACTACTGTACTGGGAGAGCCACGTGATTTTCGCGAAAAGTCAAGCCTACTACTATTACCATTCCCAGCACTGCTTACTAGGATAAAATTACCGGGCGATAAGACAACTATCAATAAATGTATCACTTTTTTCAAATCTGGAATTATCTGAAGACAAAATGAATGCTTTTTATATCTTAAGGTTTCATGCAAATAGGGTGCAGATGTTGTGTAAAATTATCGTTTTTGAGTATTTTCTTTTAAACTTTCAAGGTAGCTTTGACGAATTTGAAGCTTTCTCAGTTTTGTGTTAATGACCAGCATGAAAGCAGTCAGAGGATCGTAGTAGCCCGCGCGTAGATACGGACGTCAAAAATTTTCGCTCGCGTTTTTTTTCTGCTGATTTTGATAATTTAGTGAACTAAGGCCGATTGTGATTCCGAGTGCGTATTAATCCTTTGCATTCCTAATAAGATTTACGTCCGGAAAAGAGTGCTTTTTAAAGACCAAAATAAGCGAGTTCGGTGTTAGCGTTGTCGGAGTGTGGATTTTTGTGTGTGTTTCGCTTATGGCTGCTCAGTCACGGATGGATAATTAATTTGGTGAGATCGTTACATGCTTTTATCCTAAATGTTTAATTACTATGAGGAAAATGTGGTTGTTCTGCGTGGCGTGTGAGGTGAGACGGGTCGAGTGAGGTGACAAGAACATAGTCGACTTTACACATCTCGATAATAAGAAGTATCATTTTGAATTAAAAAATCTGGTGGCCATCTTGAAATCCTACGCCATCTTGGTTTTAAGCAGTTAATTTTTTTTTTAACAACCTTAGCACACATTGTGTGACCCTGAAAAAAATCTGGTTGTTCCATTCTTATCTTTTTCGTATTGGAATTACGTACACATTGGGACAAAGACTGCTTCTGAGCTGTTTAATTTCGCTACTCTTCACATGTATGTTGGACGGCAGTTAAGATTATTATAATCGGCTCAGAAAATCAAGGATTTTTTTAGCTCAAAAACTTGAGATTTCCTTAAAAAATTAATGCTTTTTTGGTAATGTTAAACTACACAACACACATAATTGAGAATGTCGAGTCTCGGCTAACTTTAACCGAGATCCGCACAGCACAGTGGTCGGCAAAAAAATTTCCTGGGATCTCAGAAAACAAAAGCCGAGTATCAGTAAATCGTGCTTCGTGATGAGCAACCGCTGAGTCTCGGTTAAAATTGAAAAACCGAGATTCGCACAGCCTAGCTCGTGAAAAAAAAATCTATTTTTTTTTCATTTCAATCAACGGTTCAGATGGATTTATTGGAAGAATGAATAGGGTGCAGAGCTACTTGGGCACTTCCAAGATTCACTTTGGCACCTCCCATGCCGTCAGCCGAATTGTCTGAAAGTTTGCAATAAGAAGCACATTAATGCAACACATATTGTGGCCAAGTATGAGCTCAGCAGCTTTCAAAAAACCCCACTGCCGAAATTAATCAAAAGTGCCAAGAATAGGATCCGGCTCCCTACTATTGCTATATTCAAAAATATGTCGAAGAATCATTCTGGTATCGAAAGCATTCATATTTCCAAAATTCCTATTTAATAATAGTTTTATTACAAATTTATTACACCGACATCGTATTCAGCCATTTAGCTGCACAGACTTTAACTTAACACTAGACAACGGACAAGCATGCTCCAGTGCAACAGCCGAGAAACATTCCTGGCGAGAAGTTTCAATGGCTGAAGCGGGAATCGAACCCACATTCCATGACACGATGTGCTTAAATGCTTGAAGCCTTTAACCACGCGGCCACGAGGCCCACAAATTAAGCTTAAAAGCAGACTCTGTTCCGGTAAGGACGTAACGCCAGTAAACAAGTAAAACAATATGGCGTCAAAATTCAAGATGATCGCTAGATATTTTCAAATAAAATAAAACTCCTACTCTTCACTCGACTCGAAGAAAAAACCAACGATTCAAAACTTGTTGCTTTTTATACTGCAGAATATCATACAAGTTGACCAACGACGATGCATGATTCAAATTTTTGGTTTGCAAAAATCCTTGCACCAATAATAGGAACAGGGTTTCTTTAGCCTTTAAAACTGGATCGAACCAGCTTCTCAAGTAAGTGCACATTGAACATATTTACAATTAATAAACAAAACTTTCTTCGATACATACCATTTGGAGTTGGAGACGAACCAGCCACAGGCTGAAAGTCTCGATAGTAAAGATAATAATAATAACCATTTTGGTGTTCATGTACCGTTTACGGCTTTAGGAGAGTTGAACGAAAGTACATTTAGTCGAAGGGACATATGGTCGAAAATCTTTAAAACATTCCGTCGAATGACATTTGGTCGAATGACGTTACGTCGAACGGAAATGTGCTCGAAAGTTTATTTTGAAATGGTTTATTTAAACATTTGATAAAAAAAATACATGTGGCGAAAATGCAACTTTTACACAATGGCTTGAACACTCGATCGAAACATCTTCAATTTCGATTATTTTCTTTAAAAGTAGTATTTTTGTATTTGTAGTATTTGATGTTCATTTTAAGGTGAAGATAAATCGAAGCCAAAGTTCCAATTTTCAAGAGCACGGATCTGGAGAACCGAACATCCTCTCAAGCTGAAAACTTAATCGATTAGTCACTAGCTGGTGGTGGCCAATCGATTAGGTTTTCAGCTCAAACGGATGTTTGGTTCTCCAGATCCGTGCTCTTGAAAATTTGAACTTTGGCTTCGATTCATCTTCACCTTAACACCAACAGCTGTTCATTTTACCCACTACACGATGTTCATTTTACATGCACTATAAATGAACATTTGCATCGTTTTTAGCTAGCGATAAAAATAAGTGAAAAACTAGCTATTTCAGTTTGAATTCGTGTCGCTGCTTTAGATAACAACCCTATTTTTGATATGGTGCAATAGAACCAAAGACAAAATGAAGACCTCCACTTACCCAAGAATGTATGGCAAATATGGTAATACAGCAAAATTATGTCATAAAACGTTTGACTTCTACTGTGCGCCTTGTTTTCAAGTTCCTCGTGAGAGAGAGCAAGACAGCACGAACACACAGCCCACAGTAAAAGTCAAAAGAACAAAAGGTTTTATGGCACGAACAGAGGCTCATGCCGTGAAAAGTGTACTGCGATTTGTCAAACTTGGGTACCTTTTGCAGTACCAAGGGACGAAATGCAGTTCTAGAAGTAGTACCCAATATGAGCCCGAGTGGGACGAACCTGACAGAACTACATTAATTCCTCGATTTTCTATCAGAAACCAGATGATATCCTTAAAGTGTTCATTTTACCAACTCTTCCCCTATTCTTTCATAATAACATATCTTTAAAAATCTGCTCTACAAGCTATTTCATTACTCAACAATGGTTTACTGGTTTACAATGGTGACCTCTAGCTTATTAAGATTGTTTAAGCAAATATATTGCATTGCTCATGGCGTTGATGATTTCAGGTGAACAACAAAGTTTGCCGTGGAATGTTTGAATGGTTACGAAGAGAGTACTGAGAAATAGTTTGATTGAAAAGGGCTATACAAGAATATGGTGCTTATTCTTAATATTCGGTTTGGTAATACGGGTTGATTAGGGACGCCTTGCATCAATTTGGGATCAGCTCTTCTCGACTCACAGAACAAGGCTGATTGAAAAAGCCAAAAACGCAATGGGTTGATCAATATCTTGAGAGAGTATGGTTCTAAAAATTTGATACAAAAATATTTCTAATCGCATATTGATTGTTGGTAAAATCGATAATCGGTTTGAACGTAAAACTTGGTATTCATATTGTTAATATTCGAGCAAATGTCCATTCGACGAAATGTCAGTTCGACCAAATGTCTTGTATTTTCTATTGCAATTAAACGTTTTTGACCAAATATCCATTCGACGGAATGTCCCTTCGACCGAACGTACTTTCGACTAAACGTCATTCGACGAAATTTTATTCGACCAAATGTCATAGATTCACCGTTCACAACTAAGATACAGGGAGAGCTTTTCAATTTTCAAGCAGAATTTGATCAAATTAATACGAATGATTATGCACTGGTTCCAGATCGTCCTTCTCTGTTCCTACAACTTCGTGTGAGGCGTCTGTACGGGAATCCGCTGTATTGTGCTTAATGATGGTAACACAAATATACTGGAAAATGTTTGAAATGGTTTTTTAACATTACTCACCTACAACTACAGTTAAGGACTGTTCATTTTATAAAGTGGACACTTTGTTTATGCTATATATTTTTTATTTATTGATAAAATCGTAATCGGTTTTCTGTGAATCGTTCAACTATTGTTCTACAATGCTATGAAAATATAAGATTTTAGAAAATGCATTTGGTTGAAGAGCTAAAAAGTTTTTTCCAAAAACTCTTAAGAATAGCTGTTCGTCAAAGTTTAAAATTATTTTTCGCAAAACAAAAATCTTAATTTTTATGAACAAATTGTATGTTTGTTTCCTTTACTATTCTACTAAAGGTATAGCTTAAAAAAAAAACAATTATATTCCACAATTCTCTGACATTAGCTAACTTTAGTGATTTACCCATTTATGGCCTAATTTGCTGATACACCTTCCTTTCACTCCCAGCAAAAGAGAAAATAAAAAGCATGTTCAAAATAAGTTTGGATTACTAAAGAAACTATATTTGTATAAACGAGAGCTAAATCGTGAGTTTAAACCACAGTCTTAAGTATAAATTTTACTGGTTATGGTAGTTTTACTAAATATCCTCATACTTTTAAAATAATTTACGCATATTTATCGATCTACAGCAAATTGTAAACGGTTTTCTCCGAATATTTGAATTGGTAATATCAGAATAACATATGGTCGGCGTTAAGTCAGAGGGGACCAAGTACAAAATTTGGGAAAATTGGATTATTCTCTCATTAGATGCGAAATAACCTTACCTCCGTTTCACTTTGATCAGATTTTGAAAATGCTGTAACCTGCGAGATATATGTAACAAATTTACTTTGGATGATCAATAAAAATCGATAAAAGTGTGCAGTCAGAGTGGACCAAGTGCTTATTACCATATCAGCGAAAATGCTCAGCGCGCTGAGGAATGCGAGGCATTGAAAAACATTTCAAGAGATTTGTCAGATTTCTCGAAATCAAATGATTCTTTCACTTATCCATCAATAGAAATTTATAAATATTACTTAATTCGATGCATTTCATTTTAATTTTTGACCATTTACCATATTTGAATGGGTGGTCAGAAATTGCAACAATTTCTGTGCAGACAGATTGGACCAAGTGTTGAAAAGCAATAAACTGATTGATTATTGCATTTTTGAGTCAATTTCAGAGTCCAATAGAAGTTTGTGGTAGTTCTATGGTGTATGTATGGAATGTGCTAGAACCCGCTTATTGGACCAGTATGGCTTAGTCGGTATTCAAGATTTTCACTTGGTCCACTCTGACTGAACGCATATTTGAATATTTCTGGCCTTCAGTACTCTGACCCTGCAAAACCTTATCTTCAAGCTATCGTAATGCTTGATGCATTGATTTCGGTATTGACGATATGGATTATTCAAGAATTTACGATAATGGTGTCGAAGGGTCTTGATAATCTGTTTTTCTCAGAGATATGCACCCAGTTTGACCATGCAAGTATTGAATGATTGTTATTTTCCTAGAAATTGTTCAGTCAGAGTGAACCAACTCACTGAACGGTAGTCTTTAGTTCAGTCAGAGTGGACCAAGTACACATAGTCCATCCAAAAATCGTTCTATCAGAGGTTTGGATTATGATTTTACATGATTATCGCTTCACATTATATTGTTTAAAAGTAACACAAAGATGTGTAGGAATATTGAACCAAGTTTCAAACGAGTTCAAAAATTACAGAGCGTTAGACTTTAAACCCATTTTTCTCAAAATATGAAAAATGTCACTTGGTCCACTCTGACTTAACGCCGACCATATTATGAAAATAGTATGTGGAAAAGAAAATCGATTTTATAACAGCAGTGTTGCCAATTTTGATGATTTTCAATATACCTTAAAAGGTCTACTAAGAATAAAGCAATTGTGTTTCTATTGTGCTTTAAATGTGACGCGGGGACTAAATAAGTAACTGTATGAAGGCGTAAGTTATTTTTCATATCAATACTATATTAGCACTTCCCCCACGACTTACTTTTAACCAATTTTTTCTTAATTCTACTCACATCAATTCCCTTCAAATTTAAAAAAAAATCTCTACAAAATATAGGGGACAAATGTTTTTATTATATCTGTAAAATTGTTGCTCCAAAAATAACTTGATTTTTCCAATCAGATTTCTGATTGATGATACTTTCGAAGAACAAGCCTTTTTTTGAAAATATAAATTGTCGAATTCTCCAGCTAATTTCTAACAATCATTGATTTTGATAACCTCCAAAAATCGACCTTTTCAATCGTTGTTCCATATTCGTGTGGAATTTTATTATTTTAGAGAATTTTTATTATCACAACATTGTGCAATACTAGTCGTACGATGTGCAGAAAACCGATTGAAATTTCATTGATAAATTAAAAAGATACAGCATGCACAAGGTGTCCACTTTATACAATGAACAGCCCTTACTATCAAATTAGGATTATGTTCGATCATGCTTGCGGCATCCAAAGTATTTTTCATATTCAAAATAATTACTAAATAGGTTCAAAATTAAGGAGATACGTCATTTTTTTAAAGATTTTCAAACTTTTCTACTTTTTTTAAAAGGCATGCATGTTTCAAGGATGTGTTTATTTTACGCCAATTAATCTACATAATAGCTTTGTTTTCTACTAATACACCATCTTGATTGGACCATGATTTCACAATGTTTTGACTTTGACCGGTATTGGGTGCTATCCGGCACAGGGGGATCTCCCCCTATATTTATCTATGAAAAGAATTACCAGCATCCGTGCTCGTCCTATTTTATTGCTTACAAATAATACTGTGCTGTATTTTGATCTACTCGGCGGGGTAATAGCTCATTCGGGGTAGTAGCATTCGGTCTAATGGCGTTCGAGGTAATGAAGTGGAGCCAAAAAAAAGATGAAAGAGGGGTTAAGAGGTATTAATAAAGAAACTAACAAAAAAAACGAATTTCTTTCAAGCTGTTTGTATTATTTAGGCCCTTTGTTTAATTTTGTTCAAAATACATTTGGTAAAAATTTCCATTGAATTAAGTATTCCATTTTCTTATTGCCAATTGACACAAAAATGTGGTTTTTATATATTGGACCCGAAGGAATGTCTTTTCCAAACTAAAAGAAAATCCGTGGTGATCGATTACGCGTGGTCTAAACACTTGGAATATGAAGCAAAAGAAATCTCCTCCTCATCAACTATAAAAAAAATTCGTGCGTCAGTAGTCCTTTCATTGACAAGGTTTTCCCAAATAGGCAGCTTATGTTTGGCCTTCTCAAGTGGTCAAGATTTCCATAGCAACACACAACACGAATCGTGACATGTCCAGCGAAGTCAAAACTCGACGACATTTGTACGAGTCACTTATTGATCTCCGCCGAGGGATTAACTAATTAAAACACGCCTTGGTGTCCTTTTCGTGCAACAACCTGTTCCTTTCCTAAAAGCATTCAAATTTAATGTACTGTGAAGGTCAACCGTCCCTAATTAAAAAATGGCTTCCGTGATAAACGAAACGCCATTAAGATAACAAGTCACGCCGATCAAAGGACAAAGCAAATGGCAGCACTTGATTTAAGCCAAAAATCGTGTTCATGTTATCAACCGGAGCAAAAAAGTTTCCACGCGGGAAAAAAAACTACCCAATTTCTCCTGTGACAACATTTGCCGTCATCAATCCATTTGCGACTAATAATCTAATCTCGGCGCTGATTACTCGAACATTAGCAGGCCATAAATCACAAGTTCGTAGCGAACTGTGGCCTACTATGATTCATTGATATTCCCCGACCATATGTTCACAGACGACGACGACGCCGCGAAATGCTAATTACCATTCGCCTTAGCTAATCTAACGACTTCAGCCAACTTGTCTCACGCATCTTTGATTCTATGCAAATATACATATACAGGCGGTCTGACGGAAAAAAAAAATGACCAAAAGTCGCGCAAGCAAGCGCACCTTCCTTAAATAGATGGTAAGTAAAAGTACGTGTATGCAAATTTTCGGCAAGTATTCCAGTTAGATTTCTATCTAACGGGACGTTTGCTATTTTTCGCACCGAATTTTTTATTTGTGACTCTGACGATGAAGTTATTCGGTCACACTTAACTGTAAATAAAACGCAAATTAATCCCAAACAAATTACTCAGAAGTCGGAGCATTCGGCGCACTTCCGACGGGGATGGAAACGCCCCGCCGCAGATATAAAGGCCGTAAAACGGGGTAACTTCGATAGTTTTTTAGAAGAAAATTTTGATAGTTCTGAAATTTATTTTCATAGAATTCTGTTGAATGTTTTTAGAACAAGTACAGGTATCTTATTACAGATTGCAGTTAAAACATTACATAACGATTCCTTTTGAACACACCTATCATATTTTATTTAACAGAGAGTCGATTTTCGGTTTTAGGGTCACTTTGATAATGGGTGAGTGTGCAAAGGTTTCTTTTTCAGATTTCTAGCTTAATTCATAACAAATGTTACGTACGTCATGGTGGTTCGAATACTATTCAAGTAAGAGACTTTCACCTAAAATACTATAGAAGTCAATTGAGATTTGGAGAAGTTATGGCTATTTGTTATTTATAGACGAGAAAATTGTAATTTTTGGTCAAATTTTCATTGTGCATGGAACAAAATAAAAATAGAATCTTTTTTGATTTTTTATGCAAGAGCATTTCTGATCCTATCATAAGGATACTTTGAGATGTATAAGTTTTTGGAGTTGTGTTTGATCCTTCGACCTTGATGCTTGCTCCTGCGGGGGCCGGCGATGAGGGCAGGATCAAGCATGTCGCGCGTCGGTCGAGTGAAAATGAAAAAGTGGCGTGATCATTTAGTTGTGTTTGATACTTCGACCTTGACGTTTGCTCCTGCGGGGGCCGGCGATGAGGGCAGGATCAAACATGTCGCGCGTCGGTCGAGTGAAAATGAAAAAGTGGCGTGATCATTTAGTTGTGTTTGATCCTTCGACCTTGATGCTTGCTCCTGCGGGGGCCGGCGATGAGGGCAGGATCAAACATGTCGCGCATCGGTCGAGTAAAGTGAAAAAGTGCCGCGTTCGATAAGTTCTTTTTGATCTTTCGACGTTGACGCTTGCTCCTTGGCAGTGCGTCAAGAAAGCCCGAGCAGTCGTCAGTTGTTTTCCCTCTCGGGTCGCGCGCCTATTTTCTCTGTGTGTGTTTATATAGCCGAGCAAACGAGTGAAGCTGAAAGTGGATTGTTGCTGCTCAAGGATGACGGATCAATTGGTGAGCTCGTTTCATGCTACTATATCTAATCTATAAAATATGTATGATTGCACCTTTAATAATTTTTCAACAAACTATGAAATGTTCGTCACTGTGAGTGTCGACATAAACTCTGATTCATAAATTATTTACGTCAATTTTTTTTTACTCAAAACACCTTTTTCCTTTTACTTTTATTTTTGTAATTAAAAAAAACTTTGAATGGTTCGACACTACGAGTGTAGACTTGCGAAAGGTTCACTTTATTCAACAAACTTTGATAGGTTCGTCACCTCAAGTGTCGGCATAATTTTTCTCTACATAGATATTGTTCACACCAAATAGAAAATTTTATATTTACATATAAGCATATTTATAGCTCACAAATAATTATTTATCATGGTCTAATCGCTTATCAATGTGAATCCTGTGACCCAACGATCCTCCCCATTAACAAACATCCCTCCCAGTAACCTTTGTGGAGATGCAGAGGCAAACACGGTCTCCAAATAGCAAAGGTTACACACTAACATTCCTTCCCCCAATCCCACCTGACTGCAAGGACGTGGCCGGCGCCGTTATTGACCATGTATAAATAGAGGCACTGAATTATGCACACTGAAGAAGATTTTGGCCAATCCCAGCCGATCTTCTAGTTGATTCTTTGTGCATTTTCACTGACCTCGGTCAATCACGGAATAGCAACCATTGATATGTGTAGTCAGTCTAAGCTAAGCTAAGCTAAGCTAAGAGCATTTCTGATCCTATCATAAGGATACTTTGAGATGTATAAGTTTTTGTATAAATGCTTGGAAACCATGTTTAGCCCATAGTGGGGCAAAAGTTTGAGCCATATATAATCTCAGAAAAAATAGAAATTATCTAAAAACTACATATTATCCATAAGTTTAGTGAAATTCGCCTGATCGTACGAATAAAAAAGTAATTTAAACTTTGCATTTTTACTTACATTTGCAAAAATCTGCTATTTTTGGGTACATAACAATTTACCCTATTTTGGTCAATTTTTGATGAAAATTTAGTGTTGTTTCGTTTTGTATGTTGTGGGTCCCACACTATGGAAGCTACCCCGCATTATCAAAGATACTCCGTTCCACGGTACCACCATTTGATGAGCCCGGTTTGACGGATTGATTGGCCGTTAAATACATTATCTCGCACGTTAAATCCGTCAAGCTTGAGTCATAAAATGATGTTTGCCAGTCAGTAGTGACATTTGTGCGGGGCGGCCGTGTTTCGATCTTGGGGCCAAACGCTTATTCATCTGTTTGACCGATCAGTGGGGCTTTTAGCCACAAAATTTTACGGCTTATTACCGCCTGTCGTATAAATTTACTCTGCAGCTCTTTGCGAGGATGAAAACCCCTGTGCTCCGATTTTTATGGGCGATCGTAAAGATTTGGCAATTATTTTAGCACCGTTTGTTTTCTCATCGATTGGTAGATTGAATATTGCTAGAGCATGTTGAGTGAAATTCGATAGGAATGAACTATGTTATGTCGTAGAAAATGACAGGGAAGTATAAATTTTCCCATTATTTGAAGGTGTTAAAGATCAAAGCTAACATGGTTTTCATATTTCATCAATCGGGCCTTTTATACATTTTATAGTCAGATAAAAATAAGAAGCGATTGGAAATGACGTGGCCGTGGCGAATATGTCTCCCAAATGACGATACTATGTGTTCCGCGTAAAACTCTCACGCCAATGATCTGAAAAATTTCAAATCTACAAGCATTTTTCAAGGCTTTCAGGATCGTTGACGCAAGAGTTTCTCACGTGGCACACAGTATATTTATAATCCAAGTAATAATTCAACAACAACATTTCAAAAGGGTGTAACTGCTTTTAAAATCGCTCACCATTTTATATCGGTATGGAACGAGACAAAAAGTCGAGAAACTACAAGTTGAAAGTTTTGTCGGAAGAAGAGATTTGGAAGGAAACGAACATTTCTAGAACAAGTAGAGTTCTACCATCCCGCATAAACTGGAACCATATCAGTACATTTACCCGAACTATCCACAACCACTCACAACAATATCTAAACAGTACCGTATAACACCCAAAGCAACAATAAACTAACAATACCGCGAACTGTTTTTACAATCTGGGAAACAGTAAATGGACAAATAACAATGTGGGGAATAGGCGGTTAAGTTATGTAACCATATAAAAATGGAAATTTTCTCGAAAAATTTTTTTCGGAGACTGTTTGCCAAACTCTGCATATATTGTACATTTTTTGCCAAATCAATTGTAAGGCAAACAGTTTACAAACTATTTAACCATAACATTCTAATGAAAAGGAGTAATGTATGTATAATTATTTGTTTATGGTGATTTGTGGTATTAAAACCAAATACTGGACTGTTAAGATACATTTATACCATTAGAGAAATTGCGATAAAATATTGTAAAGGATACAATGAAACAAGTAAATGTGTAGAAACAAACTCACTTCAAATTTAAAAAATCTGTACATTTTATTCAACAAATATTCATGATGTTCGAGGATGTATTAAAATGTAACTGATTTAAGTTTGAAGAAAATTAAGACTACACATAGTACCTGTTTCCTTGCGTGTTAAAAAAAAAATGGCGAACACACTTTTATTTACATTGTTTATTATTGATTGATTTAAAAATTCACTCCACTCTTTTTTGTCTATATGGAATAAATTTTCACATCATATTGTCTGTGTGCCGGGCTAGTATGACTAGTATTTTCGGTAGCTTTGTTCTTTCCGTCACAGGAGGTTTTTTGTAAGCTATTGGGCTAAAAACTTGCATCGATACTATTAGCATCTTACTGATGAATTTCGGAAGATTTGGTCGACAAAACCCCCTGTGACGAAGAGCACAAAACGACCATGAAAATCTATTCTAAATGGTTCCCCGAATCAGTAGCTTCTCTGTGCGGTAGCTTCATGCCGTCCTGGCACAATATAAAACACTTCCTGTAAGGATCCATCCTGCTGCTGGAGATCTAATGATACACTCTGGTTGCGGAGACCGGAACGTGTCGCGTATCGGCTTGGAGGAGGTTGCCACGGAGGTGTTGTCGGTTCACATCTGCTTTTTGCTCAGCTCCAGCATTGCGAATCCTTTGGAGGGAAGAGTAGAAATTTAGTCCCGTTGTAGGCCGATTTGAAACGGTTACTTACCAGCTGCAGTTCTGGATCCGGTACCGGATAATAATACAGATTTTGTAGCACAAAACAGACAGAAATCAGAGTCTATATACATATAAACGCTAGCAGAAACCGGAGATGAAAATTTTGTGGCACCGCAAGGATATTTGGTTTTTGTTTTTGGCACACAGGCATAGGAACACGTTAAAAAAAACACCACGCAGGTGTAGTTTTAAATTTCGAAAAAAAAGTTTTTTTTCTTCTACTCACCTTTACTGGAAAAGTTAAACAACACAATTTTGTTGTTTATCACACATGTATTTCTTTGGAATGTGCAAAAAAAATTGTTCATGTTTTGTGCACTTGCGTGGTAGAGTCACGTAAAGTTATTTGGATAAATTAAATATTTCATTACTGTCCGACTTTAACACTACTAATTGTTTTTTTTGTGAGCGTGTATAATAAAGGCTGCTCGCACAAACCAACTGTTTGCTGTAATGTATTGATTTGGTAATATATGGTAGAAGCAAAAATCATTCGGCAAATGGTGGCCTTATAGCTCCACTGTTTCTTACGAGTCTCAACCCCTATATAATTTTACCATTTCCAGCCATTTTGAAATGATGTTACTATTTGATATGGATTACACAAACCATTTTTAATAATCTAATGCTTCAAATTTAATATTGTCCAACATGAAAGCTACTGTTTGTGAAACATTAACCTTTACAGCTATAAGAAAATTATTGTTTGCAATGTATGGCAAACTGTGTTTTTCTATGCGGGATCTTAGCAGAGAAGTATCTGGGGTAATTCCTTCCGGAATAATTGGATCCTAAAATGTTTAATGAGATCTTGTTTTTATTTAATGACACGAAAGAGCATGTTACTGCAACTATTTTAGCAATTTTTCCCGCTCAAATAACGGCTACATCATATTTAAACTTTAATTTTAAAATTGGGTCCATAAATGAACCTTGACACTTTTGACCATGTTTGACGTTCGCTTAATCAACAAAAACACCACAAGGCTTTTAGTTTTTACACTGGGGCTGTTTTTATTTGACATTTCGCAAGGGACACGGAAAGCAAAATATACCCAAAAAAATGTTTTTTGGACTTGAACAAAAGAAAAACATTAAAAAACTGAGTAAACATGTGTTTTTGGCCTAAACTTAAGCGTTTGGTGTTAAAATTGGAACAGACCTTTAGGACCCTATTGTGAAATATCGGGAAGCGCCCTGGAGGAAATCTTCAGATAATTCCTTTAGAAGTTTCATGTCGAACCCCAATAGTGATTTTTTAAGGATGGTTCCTCCACTATCGAGTTATGGAGAGTTGACTGTATAACGAAATCACTTTTTGCGTTATGCGATGCTTCTATGTGCAAAGTTTCCGTATAAGATGTCATCAAAAGGCCTTATACGTACAAAAGTGGAGGCGATAAATGTGCATATATCATATGATGAAAGTTGTCATAAAATGCGAGTGTATATATTTGATTGCGAACTATCATGTAATCTTATGCGACTTAATTTATGACAAAAAGAATGATTTAACAGCTGCTACAGATTACTTCTATTTTCTTTATGCTTTTATATTTCTTCTAAAGCCTAATTTGCTACTGAAAAGGAATCGCTAAAGAAATTTTTCGTCGATTCCTTGCAGAAATTGTCTACATCGACTCCCATTTGAACTGACATTTCTTTTCAATTGCGTACTGCGATCAGAAAAAAGCGCATTCTTGATCGATTCCTTGCAGAAATTTTCCATGCATCAAGATAGGCCAAGAAATTACTTGTCAGCAGCGAATCAGGCTTAACTCGTTAAAATGTTGGTTCAATATTCCTACACATCTTTGTGTCACTTTCAAACAATATAATGGGAAGTGATAATCATGAAAAATCATAATCCAAACCTCAGATGGAACTTTTTTTTTACGGACTATGAGCACTTGGTCCACTCTGATTGAACCAAAGACCACCATTCAGTGAGTTGGTTCACTTTGGCTGAACAATTACTCGGGAAATAACAATCATTTAACGCTTGTTTGGTCGAACTGGGTACATATCTCTAAAATAAGCAGATGATCAAGTCTATTCGACATCTATATCGTAAATTCTTCAATGATCCATACCTTCAATCCCGAAATCAGTAGCATTACGATAGTTTAAAAATTAAGATTTTGCAGGGTTAGGGCTTTGAAGACCAGAATATTCAAATACGTGTTCAGTCAGCGTGGACCAATTGAAAATCTTGAGTAACAACCAAAATATATTGGTTGTAATAAGTGGGTTCAAGGGTATTCCAAACATACCCCATACATACATTTCTATCGAACTCTGAAATCAACTCAAAAAATGCAATAATCAATCAGTTCATTGCTTTTTGATACTTGGTCCACTCTGTCAGCATAGAAATTGTTGTAATTTCTAACCACCCATCCAAATATGGTAAATGGTAAAAAATCAAAATCAAATGCATCGAATCAAGCATTATTTATGAATTTCTATTGATGGAATATTTGAAGAATCATTAGATGTCTAAAAATCTGACAAATCTTTTGAAATGTCTTTCTTTTCTCGCATTCCTCAACACATTGATTTTCGTATTTATGGCTATAAGCACTTGGTTCACTCTGACTGCATACTTTTATCGACTTTTGTTGATCATCCAAAGTAAATTTGTCACATATCTCTCGCAGTTTACAGCATTCATGACATCTGATCAAACTGAAATGGAGGTAAGGTAATTTCGCATCTAAAGAGAGAATAATTAAAGGAGATTGGGCAAAATTGTATGGAGTTTGGTCCCGGAATGTACACAGATGACCCATGTATCATTAAAAGGATCGAAACGAGACAAAAAAAAAAGTTGATTTGGGGCCAAAATATTCATCATAGGAGAAAAAAGTTATGTTTGCTGGAATAATGTAAGGAAGGGCATGTTTTGGGTATTTTTTTATAATATCATACTTTTTTGCGCATACTTTTTTCGGGTTCGTGCAAAAGGGTGTTTATGTGTGTTCATAGTTTTATCGTAGACATTCCAAAAGTGTAGTGATTCGACGCAGTTTTCTGAATGTTTTCAGATGCTGCAATGAATACTTTGACATTCGGAGTTAGGAAATACAGGGTGTCCGCAAATTATCCGTACAAACTTTGGAGGCATGGTTCTAAACAATCAAGCAGAATAAATTCAATATTCTTACATGGTTTAATACATTGGCCTATTATATTGTTAAGAAGTAAGTTTGACACATTTCCGATTTTGAATATTTGTAAAGCCATGCAGAATGTGATGAGTGGTCTTAAAGAGCACTGTTTTTCAAGCTTTATGGCGGAAGAATAATGTCCATAGAACTCACTAGATTTGAACGCAATAATTTTCTATTTCCAGATTAACTTGAAGCCAATGACCTGTAGGTTACTTTAAATAATAACAGGACATTTCGACTTATCTATTTTAGATTTTAGGAAGAGAATATCTCTAGTATGAATAGCGGCCCTCAGGAATAACGTCTCTGGAAAATTTAAAATTGCCTATATCTGTAAGTAGCAATCATTTCAAAATTATTTCAAATTCTATTTAGTGTTAACATATAGATGTAATAAAAAAGATACATGGACATTGATTTTTTACTGTTTTCAATGAGACACCATCTCTTCCATATTTTGCTGTTCGGATAATTTACGAACACCCTGTAAAGGTATAGGCATATGCCTTTAACAAACAGCTCACTTCAGGTAAGATATTGGTTGGACACCAAGGCCATATCGTATTTTCCAGTTCCAGTATGCTATCAATATAGTTGTATGAACCGGAAGTTTATTAAGAGAAGAATTCCCAGATTATATTCGTTTTAACACTACAGTGGTTGCGTTGTTGTATTCTGCTTAACACTGGTAGAAAAACCTTGCTGATCGTACACAGCATCAGAGTGCAGGTGGACGGATGGTGCAGAATATCAATAACATCAATAACATGCTACTGCTTTTTAGAAAAAGAGATCATTTAAACTAGTAGTGCTTGCTTTTAACAATTAGCCCAAGCCACGACGTCAAAATCATTATAGGAGATTTGATCGCCGGATGACGATTCGAAAGATCAACGCCATCCGACTGGCGAAAATAAAAGGCCTACGATTGATTGCTTTTCTTTTGCCGCCTCCTAGAATATGGCCATTCGTAGCACTTACTTTCAAGGTAACCTTCTGTACCCGTGTATCTGGAAATCACCATGTGTACAAATATTGCCTCAAAAAAATGTGATATAGACCACATTGACCTAAAACTTCATGCCGTTAACAACGAACAGTACTGACGCCCGCCTCGGTATGACTTTCAGCTACTGAAGCAAACGGATGTCGCCACTGCAAATGCTCCTCATTTCGAGCAAACATTTACGGAAGATTTGAGTACTGTTGGAGTACAGCAAAAACAGCCATCAACATCGTAAATGGGGACATTGACGTTGGACGGAGTCTACGAAACGATTGGTTCGATGAAGGGCATAGAATTATTTTGGTGCAGAATAACGTGGAGCATCATAGCTACAGATCCTTTTTTTTTCCTGAAAAAAATGTGACGCCCGGAGGAGATGGAGTATGTAGAAATGGGGCTGCTGTTCCATAACTGAGTTCTATAAAAAAAAACCAGCAATGCTTCATGGCGCGAGCATAAAGATGGAAGCCTTGCATCGGAAGGAGACGAGGTGATTGAAAGGTAGGAGCAGCACTACGAGGAACATTTGCATAGTTCTCAGGGCACATTCACGAGGTGCAACGCAGTAGAAGAAATACCTACGTCGGAATGTTGAACTATAGCAACCACTTTGAGACAAGTTAAGGTGCCGTTCGACAGTTGGTCGGTGTTCAGACAGACTGAACCAAATGCTTTTTAATGGTTTCAGGAATAAGTACCACAGGCATTTGAAATGTATAAATATTGGCATCATTCGTTGTAATAACGTAACTTATCTATTTGATGATACATCTGTATCAAAACAGCATCGTAAAAATTAAAATTTATGATATCCTTAACGTATCTTTAGGGTCGTGGGTTCGAGTAGGGGGGGCATAGAGTATTCTTCGTACCTGCCACACGATATACACATGCAAAATTGGTCATTGGCATAGTAAGCTCTCAGTTAATAACTGTGGAAGTGCTCATAAGAACACTAAGCTGAGAAGCAGGCTCTGTCCCAGTGGGGACGTAACGCCAGAAAGAAGAAGAAGAACGTATCTTTAGAACGCCAAAATATCATCTAGTCCGGTCTGTCTGAACACCGACCAGTTAAGAATAAGAAGTCAGTTGTAAAGTATGGTATGAATGGAACTCATCAACATGTGCCCTCAAAAGATGGTTATTTGTCTGCCTCGACAGAATCAGGAAAACATAACAGCTACCGAAGGAGTGAAGCCAAGGGGATATATGACCTATCTACAAAAAGGCGAGTGTGAACCTATTCATACATTCTTCAATCTGTAATGCTTGTAGATATAAAACAAAATGTCAAGCTCTAGCAGATAAGTTGGTGATAGAAGGAAAGATACAACTCATTAAAAAAGTGCCATTGGGCCCCACGGCGGACATACACTTGTGAAACGTTAACGATTGATATTGCTCTTAACTCAAGACCAGTGAATCAATTGTCACCCAACACGCAGCAACAACGACATTGTCATCTCCTATTCTTGTTGCAACAATTCCATTCCGCAAAATCAGTTTATCATCACTTGAACAGAATATGACAATGATCGATCACCGCGTGCGCAACGATTTTCTGGGCTTTAAATTGCAATTTTCGAGAACATTCTCCGTGTTGGTAAACATTGACACATTATCGAACAGCATCCATTAAAAAAATTGGTTTGATGTTTAAAATAAATGATTAATCTCTAGTTGAAAAGGTTGCAACAATATTGCGCTCTATGATTGTCATGACAATTTTGCTTTTAATTGTATCCTTATCCGCAACAGTTGTGATTGTGACAAACGGTTGTGAGCGAGCTTGCATTGTTGTTTGTTTTTCGTCTGTTTTGATGATAATTTGATTCGCTGCTCAAGACCGTCGGTAGGATAATGTAGGAGTACATGTGATACTAAACAACTACGTCTGCAATATACATTGCGAGCGGTATTATGTCAACGATGGTCTGAAGCTAGATTGCCATTGAGTAAACCACTTAAAATCTTAAAACTACGTACTGATAAGTTCAAATGGTCATTTCAATTCACATTTAACACTTTGTCTAGTGCTGATGATGTTGTTCATTGAAGTTGAGCTGATGGCTTTATTGCACTGTTTGTAAAATCCCATCTTGAGTAAAATTTATTTTAGAAAAATCAATTACAGTCAGTTCTCTTATTAGATACCACTCACATTTCTCCAACCACAGTTTTTAAGTTGTTTTTCAGCCAATAAAGCTGATTTTTAAAGTTTTTGAAGTTCAATTCAAAATTATCTTATTGCTCACAAAAAATATTACTTTGCAATTGGATTAAATGGACCAATTGATGTGAAGTTTTGCGAAAAAGTTACACGTCTTCTCAGTGAGAATCGAACTCACGACTCCCTGATCTCTAGTTGAATATAAATAGAAAGCGTTGTGTTTGGATGGGCATATTTTTTTATTAGTAGTATTCCAAACATTACATTGATTACTTACATCTAGGTGTTTTGTGTTGTTAGACAACACTATCATCCTAATTTGGTAAAACAAATTTAATAGGATGGGCATCTAATTCTTCCGAAAGAGGTGCACTTTGCGAAAAAGGACCACGTGAATATTGAGCTGAAATCGAATTCAGGTTAACTTCTACGTTCATGAGTCCTCTCATGGCGTAGTGGTAACGCGCCCCAACTAGAGATCGGGGAGTCGTAAGTTCGATTCTCACTGAGAAGACGAGTAACTTTTTCGCAAATCTTCACATCAATTTGTCCATCTAATCCAATTGCAAATTATACGTAATGTTGAGCTTTTCGGTAGTTGTTAGGTACTCATTATTTATTTTCGAATAACGTTTAAACTCTTAACATATTTGATCTAATGATCTATAAAAAAAATCCTAGTAATATTTCTTAGTACAAACGTGGATATGATAGTTTTATCAGTGTTTAAGGTATCAACGTCTTTGAACCATCATTGAATTGTTACCAAATGGAATGAAATTTAACAGAACCCTATTTTAACTCCTCTATTAGCATCTTCAACTTTTTCACCACAAAAATATTTGAATCGCAACATATTTCAAGACCTCTTCTATTTTTAGAATCTGTGTTCATTTTGGTCATTGATCATATAAATCTTTTTGATCGCCATTTTGTTTTCGGTAAATTTATCAAAAATATATAAAAATCGAAACACAAAAAAGCTATCGCAATTTAAATTATTATTAAACGCCGATTGAAATTATTTCGGCGCACAGGTCTAATCACGGTGAAGTGGACTGGATGGAGCATTTGAATTTGGTCCCTTACTAATGTACAGGTCTGCCATCTCTTCAACTGCTCGGCAGAAGATTCTTTGTCATCCGCGAAATAAAGAAGTGACTGGATCTGTTGAAAGTCCAACAGGGGTTTAAACGAACTGGAATGTTCATCTGTGATTTTCTACTCTCAACAAGTGGTCCGCAGAACCTTAGGAGGCCGTGACGGCCTCTAAGGGGGTTCGCGAAGCAATTATAAATAAGGATATTTTTGACTTACGAATAAATGTCAGGAATATCTCACCTCGCTTGGTTTGCTAGAGATCATTATAAACGATGCTCAAAACATTTTTTTTAATTCTACAGGGTGCGCCATCTTCTGCATTGGTAAATAAAAATTGAATAACTTTGTTAAAATTCAATCAATTTCTATATTTCAGGTATTTTTATTCAATCTGACCCCTTGCAATGTATTTGAAATATTTCATGAAAACAAAATCAATTAAGTGGCTGCCTTTATTGGTCAAACCAAAACCTCTTTTTGCTGCATTTTTCATTACTTGCATTACTTGAGCTTTTCGAACGTTTTTGCGACGATTTCGCCACTAATATTTGCCTTGAGCTCGTCAATTGTCCGAGATTAGCTGGCATAAAATTTGCCACTCCTCAAAAATAAGACAGGTGGAGTCAAATTAGGATTCCCAATTTCAATTCAAATGTATTTTATTTTTGACATCGCTCGTCCAGGGAATTTTCGTAGCAGAAACAGAGTTGCTCGATGTCACTATCAATTCTTAAAATTTGCTGATTTGTACAGGCCGACTGCGATACAAATCGGATCATTCCATATCACATCAACATCATGCTGTCTACTCCATCACCAGTGCATTGATGGCGACAGACTAATGATATCACTGATGGGTTAAGTTTAGCTTTAAATTAAGCAGATGAAATGGCAATTTATCAGTTAGATATTTTCGATAGTGTTGCAGATAGATTGAAACTATGTGTTGGTCACTGAAAAACATTAATAGCATGGATAATGACCACGTGATCACTCATTCTGCAGTGATTTTGATCTAGAGTGCGATGTCGCATCACTGCTGTCGGTTGTCAAATCAAAGTGATATTGATAGCTCGCAAGTGATATTGATAGTTTTAGACCATCAGCCATCAGCTGATATGATTGATATTAAGCAACTCTGAGCAGAAATTGAAAAAATCGATTTGCGTCGGTCAAACGATCGGTAAACCTCCTAGTTCCTTGTAACAGGACCTCGTATCCGTTATTCAACGGTCACAAACGGCGGCTCGAAAATCAAGATGTCTTCCGAGCCTAACAGCAAAGGATTCTTCCTCGTCCGTTTCCGAACAATTCCCTTAGGCCGTCGGCCTTAAGCGTAAAGGAGGGCCCCTTCTAGGCAGGCTTCAAGTGCGTGAGATTTTTTTTGTGAGACTCACCAAAAAGAAGCACACGATCATCGGTTTGACGTGCGCTTGAAATGAGACCTCTCTCTTCTCTCTCTTTTCCTGTTTGTCGCATCGCACGTACATAGGAAACCCGAGCGCTGTGCGACTGCATTGTTTGTCGCATTTAGCAATGTGCGAACCGCATGCCACCGTAGCGCATGTATCGTCTCATGAGACTTAGCTCATGAGGCTTCCACATGTACACCAGAGTCTATGAATGGAGAGTTGCGCGAAGAGTGAAACCAAATCTACCTATCGAACTGTCAAACCGTCTACCTATCGAGCAGACCAGCAAAACAGATAGGGGCTGTTTTCGAAGACGAAGAAGAACAACCATTCAAAGAAGTCTCTTCGCGCAACTCTCCATTCATAGACTCTGATGTACACGAGGTAGTTGCGTAAATGTGTATCGCGTCTCCAGTTGAAAGCCGGAATCACACAGCGTACCTTTCCCGACGTAGCACAGTGCGTTGAATGTATGGAGATGCGGGACGAAAATCAAAAAAGGAAGATTAAGCCATTTGAGCTCCTTGATATGGAAGGAAAGTTGTTTCTGGTCAAAAGAGCTACAATTTGCGTAAATGACATATAATATACGAATATTCGCAAAACTGTCCCAAGCGCCATTTTTTTCTAAGAAAAACTTTTCAATTTGAACTTTTATTGCTCATAATGACGTAAGAAGTTATTTGCAAATATGTCTCTTCTCACTCGTAGCTGCAAAAGTGACTAGTACGCCTTTATGCAACAAAACCACATATTTTTATTTTTCAGTTTTAAATATCAACTTTAAATAAAATGTTTGAAACTACATTTAAAATAAAATTTGAGCATGAACTTACTATGGAGTAATGTCAGGTTGCATAGCGTTGCAAGATTTTCGGATTTTTTATCACAAACAACTTATTTTCATACTTGTGCTGGTTAAGGAGTATACCTGAAAATAGTCAAAAATCTCGAAGAGTTGCAGGGAGTTGCAGCTGTATCTTTCAGAACTCTGAGACGACACTCTAAGAAACATGTATGTGCGTGATTTAGGGTGGAACTCGGTGGAACTTTTTTGAATCGATAATCAAAGTTACATATTAGTATTTCACAAGTTTGATTTCATAGCCAACTCAACGCACCGATTTATCATATCAAAGCTAAAATTGGTATCTTATTACATCAAATATATTTTACCAACCTTCAACAATGTTCTCTTTTAGATTTTGATTGAATAGATTGGGTTGAACACTCTCCTTATTAGTTGACAGGGATGCTGAAAACATGCGACAAACTTTAGTTATTCTGCTACTCCGACAACTGTCTTTTTTGACGCTTATTGTAATAGTGTTTGTGCTTTGTATAGCTTTTAATACTTGTTTCAATAACGGATGATATCTTTTAACACCTGTGGATACTTTTTATCACCGGATAAAATAAATTGAAATTTGATTTTTGTCTATGGAGCAGCGCACTGTGCGTAGCTCCGACACATGGTTTTGGAGAAAATCCATTTTTCGCGAGTCGAAAATTTCGATTTTCAACTGTGTGAATAATAGTATACGGAGAGGACGGCATATCGGTATTCTAGGAGCATTTCCGGAACGGGAATGTTGTGGAAATCTCCAAAAACACTGTCAATAAGAGTACACTCAGGTTTACTATAAAATGCATTTTTATGACTCGTATTCCTACTACTCACACTTCTTCTTCTTCTTCTTCTTCTTCTTCTTTCTGGCATTACGTCCCAACTGGAACAGAGCCTGCTTCTCAGATTAGTGTTGTTATGAGCACTTCCACAGTTATTAACTGAGCGCTTTCTTTGGCGATTGACCATTTTTGCATGTGTATATCGTGTGGCAGGTACGAAGATACTCTATGCCCTGGGAATCGAGAAAATTTCCTTTACGAAAAGATCCTCGACCAGCGGGATTCAAACCCACGATGGTCATGCTGAATAGCTACGCGTTTACCGCTACGCTATCTGGGCCCCCTGGGCCACACTTCTATAAGACACGGATGAGCGTAGCCTGGGATACGGTTATATGAAAAAAAAAGCATATCAATCAGTGAAACTAAAATTTGGCGCCAGTCGTTCAAAATTTGTACGTTTTCAAAGAAAAATCGCCAGAGGTTGCCCAGAGACCTCAGTTAAAATCTCGATAGGTATTTTTACGATTAAGAACATTGTCAAAGACCGCAAAGTAACCCGATCCTTGTGAAAAAAGTTATCATGCATTTACTATTTGGAAATTTGCCCAGTTTTGTTATAAAATATGTGTTCATCAACGACACCTTGCCAATTGGTTTTCATTGAATAACTTTTTTTAAAAGCGTTGGATTATTTCGCGGTCTTCGGCAATGTTTTTCATCGTAAAAGTACCTATAGAGGGCTATTTCTGGAATTTTTATAGAGGACAATTGGTGACTTCTGACGATTTTTCTTAGCAAAAGTTAGTTTTTCCAAAGTAAATCCCATACAAACTTTGAACGGCTGGCGTTAAATTAAGTTTCACTGATCGAGCTTGCACAGTTATTATGGGACCCAAATGCAATCCAAAAAGTGAACTGAAGCGATAATCTGAATTTTGTCTTCACACTCCCAGAAAACCAGAAGTCGCATCAAAGTTCACGTAATAACTCGTTTATTCATACAAATTACATCAAACCCGCAAAACACGGTGGTTGAAATCGTCAGATTGATGAGTTTCCTCGCATAAAATGCTTTTTCTGAGTTCATTTGTTCATTCGTCCCGTACACTCGTACAAAGTAAGTCGAATCAATCCGTAGCAGCTGTCAAATCAACATTTATTATCATAAGGTAAGTCGCATAAGCTCACAGGTTAGTTCGGTAGAAAATTTATACACTCGCTTTGTATGCATCACATAATATATGCACGTCTATTGCCTCCACTTTTGTAGGTAGAAGGCCTTTTCACGATATTTTATAAGCGAAATTTTACGCATACAAAGGCTTCAGGTGATTTCGTTATACGTACATTTTGGTTGTCTAGGCTATTGCCCAATGTACCGCCTCCAACTTAATTTCATGCGGTCGCGAAGGTCTCGAACTTATTTCTTGTGTTGACTCGTTCACTATTCTTCCAATCAACGTAATAAGGCTGTTTTGGTTTTAAGTTTAGTTTCAAGCTATTTTTTTTTGAATCAAGTATTTATGATTTTTAAAATGGTTCAAAGAAATAATTGAAATATGTATGTTTTGCAGCTAGATTTTAAGCAAAACTCATAGGCTAATATCCTTCACAGAAGTTTGGAAATATTCTTTTACTGACGCCTGGGCGGGATTCACGCAGAGTCCATGGCAGGAATACAGACTTGCTTTTCATAAGACCTTGAACAGGATTCTTATAGAATTCTGGACATGAATTTCACGGAAAACAGAATTCTGGCAAAATCTTCAACAGGATCCCATAGACTTGAAGCCAGAATTTTCAAGAAATTCAATGTTTTTTTTTGTTGAAACCAGTGCTGTTTAATTTCTCAATTTTAGAGAAAAAAAATAAAAAGCTTATAGCACCTTTCTATGCGAAATATATCATCAGCAAATATTGCTAAACGTACCCTGTCTAAAGGCGGTGTTGGGTATTAGAGGGTTAATATTGTTTACCTAACAAACATTTTCAGAGTTTCCTTCATATGTTTTTTTAATTTATCCGTGTATTTTATTTTCATATTTTCCTTTCATTTTTTTGTTTATATTTACGTCTATTGCAGTAATTCTAAAAAATGTATTCAGGAAAAAAATCTTTGGATGAATCTTTGATCACTCAGAGAAACCCTACGAGAAATTTTTAAATAAGATCCTTCAGATAAGGTACCGTGGGGTAAGTGGATACAGAAAAATCAATAGTCAACTTCATTGTTATGTACAGCTAACGTTAATAATGTTAATCAAACTTTTTTCTGTTGATGACAAGTGAGGGACTAATATACTTCAAATCACCATTTATTTTAATTTTTTTATTGTTATGTAATGAGTATGAGGAACTTGAAAATTTACGCCAAATGATCAACTTGCCCCACCATGGTGGGGTAAGTGGATCACCAATAAAAAAAATCTATATTAGTGCTATTTATGTTACATTTTGATACCTTTAAAATTAAAAAGTAACTTTATTTTACCAAGATATTATGAAAAATATTTGAACATTAGTTTACACTAATTCGAACAAAAACAAATATTGTAACTAGAGTAATTTGGAGAAAAATCATCCATTTAATACTCATAAGTTGTACAGAATTATTGTAGGATTATTCCTAACGATGTTTTTGAATAATATTCATAATTTAAAAATATTAGTTACATTTACTTTTGATTAACATACTGAAATCTTTTTATTCTATTTATTAATTTAGTTGTGCCATCTGTCTAGAACAATTAATATGGTCAAATAAGGTTCCTTAATATGCTTTCAATTGAATAATTTGTATACTTTGCCTTTTTTGCAATTAAACAAAAGATATACCACAATTTGTTTGAATTTTGCAATATTCATTCTTTTATATTTTTTATATCAGAAAGATTGATATACCTTTTAGGTGGATTAATTCAAATTTTCTATGGCCATTTTGACAAATATAAGCTAGGGATGGACAAAGTTAAAGGAAAACAACATTTGCGGTTATGGAAACTTATTTAATTTCTTGTAAGAAGTCTGCCAACAAATGATAATAATACTTTATTCACTTACCCCACCCCATGAAGAAGTAGGGGTAAGTGTACCATGTCCAATATATCTGTATTTATTTATAAAAATCACATATTTTTCATCGATATTAATTAAATTAGAACTGCAATGCTCACCATGTGTTGAAAAAGCTAATAGTATTCGATTTTAGACTGAGATACAATGCATTTTTGATTGGTAGAAGACAATTTTGAAACTAATTGATTTTTCCTGCTAGCAAGTTTGCTTGTGTTAGTGTATGTGTAGTACCAGTTTTGCAATAGTATTAGTGTGGACGTAAGAATATAACCTAAAACGAAGCAATGGTGCGAAAACATTCAACATATTCAAGTATTTATGCTTAATATGGACAAATGATCCACTTACCCCACTGATACACTTCCCCCACTGTACCTTATCTTAGAAAAAATTAAAGTTGAGCAGTCTATGAACATTTTTAGCATGCAATTATAGAAATTCAAGAATTTTGTCGTCAGGAGCTCGTGGTAAAATTCCTAAAACAAATCATTTTGTAATTTCTTGACAGAATTTCAGAATTAATATCCCAAGAGTTCTTCAAAAAATGTTGTTTTTTTTTAATTCATGAGAAAATCACTATAAAATTTCATTAAAGAACTTCATCATTATTCTTGACGGATTTTCCATGGAAAATATTCTGAACGAATACGAGGTGGTATTGTCGGCAGTATTTAATTTTTCATCTGGGGGATCTGGGGAACTTGCTCAGATTTTGGACGAATCCCTGTATACTTTTCTGTAATAAAATAAATCCATAGAAATTCCCTAGCCGATAACTTCAAGAATTACTTGAAAACCTAATGAACTATTGAGAACTTTCTTAAGAAATTCCTGATGGAATCAATGAAGGATTTCGTTCCACATAGAATCCCTGGAGAAACTTAAGTAGTATATAGAACGGTTCTTGCACAAATAATTTGAGAAAGTTTTGCAAAAATTTTAAATTAATTTGGAGAAATTCTGAAAAAATTGTTTTTCCGGTTTTTGAACGAATACCGATGTTTTGAAATAATTTGTAAAGCATTCCAAGAATTATAACTGGATTGTTCTTTAAAAGACCCGCTGAAAAATTTCTGGAATAATCTACGAATCTCCCGAAAAAATAAGGTATCGTGGGCGTAGGTGGTTTGAAAAATTCATAATTGAATCAACTGTATATCCTGGAGAAATTACTTGGAGAAATTTAGTAGTGCTTGATCTTTCGACCTTGACACTGGCTCCTGCAGGGGCAGGCGATGAGGGCAGGATCAAACATGTCGTGCGTCGGTAGTGCAGTAGTGAGAAAGTGCTCAGTCCGTTAGTAGTGTTTGATCTATTGATCGTGTCGCTTGCTCCTACGTGGGCGAGTGATGAACACTTGTTCGGCGTACAATGCGATTATTGAATTATTTCGCGAATCCGGTTAGGCGTGATTATATCATGGATCGCATCACCAAACAACAATGGTGACTCCCAGATCTCTACCTTATCCCACTAACCCAATATCCTTTCCACGACAACTGTGAAGATGCGGTGGTGATCTCGGTCTCTAGTAACAACGGTTGCCGAACTAACATTCCTTCACTTCCCCGATGACCGCAAGGACGTGGCTGGCGCCGTTATTGACTTATAAAATTTGAGCTCTCGATTTGTGCACATTGAGGAATGGTAAGCTAATCCCAAGCCCCATTCATTAATTCCCTGTGCAACTTCGATTGTTCTGGTCAATCAAAGAGTAGCAACTACGAATTTTACGGTCATCTATGCTTATGCTATGCTTATGGAGAAATTACTTGGAGAAATTGTTGATGCAAGGTACAGTAAAATTTATAGATATATTAAAAAAAACTATTGGGAAAATTCAAAATCCTTGAATTAAGAATTCCTAGAATCCGGAATTCCTAGGATGCAGTTCTTGGGCATATTCTAGAGGAATTCCATGTATATTCCGAACCATTTCTTCGTGAAATTAAGTGGAAAATTTCCGATACAATTCTTCAAGGAATTCTCAAGACAGGAAAACGTCGATACTGATCAAATGTTCAAAAGTGGTCGAATCCCTGGCATCTTTTCTGAAGAAAATCTCAGAAGTTTTTAAAAATGAATATAAGAAGGGTTAACAAGTGAAATTTTTGGGAGATGCCTGTCGAATTTATTTTAGGAATATGATTTAAGTTTTATACATGGATAGCAGAAATTTATTTTCTGGTTTTGACCCTTCAACAACTATTTTAAATTTATCTTTAAACGTTTAAGATGAGTTCATCGAGAAATCATTGGAGGAATTTCTGGAGGCATCCTCAGATTGATTATAGTTGAAATAGTAGCAGGTGTGTGTGAGTAGCATGCTTGGTTCTAGTGAGAGAGTAAAAAAATTGATTTTTTAATCTTGAAGAATGGTTTTTGTTGTTCATAATTCATGCTTTCATTAAAACAAAAAAACAAAGTTACGTTATATCGAGGTAAACATTACATTATATCGAGGTTACGTTATGTTGAGGTATGACTGTATTGAAATTCATGCGAACATTTGTTCACTTAAAAAAGTGGCCCGCTACACAAAATTGTTCCTGCGATTTGGCCCGCAGTTTGAAAAGGCCTGTCTTATGGGATTTGATCAATAGATTGCATTTCTCTTTCATGTCCACAGTTGATCAGCAAAAGTAAATTATTTTATTTTGTATGGAGAAAGGCATGTAACATCGAATTACTCTAGTAATGAAATTTTGACTAGGCTGACCTAAACAATCTTTAAAGACGAAACGAACTTCAATTGTTGTTGTCCCAATCTGTTCAATAGAAATCTTAAGTAAATATAGCTGAAGGTTAGTAAATATATGTTATAAGACAAGAACACCATAATTTGTCTTTGAATCTGAGGAATCAGCACGTTGAGTTTGTTATGAAAAACTAACGTGTAATTGAATTATCGATTCAAAAAATTGTTCACACTCAGTGTGTTCTTTAAGAGGCTGAATGATACAGTTGCCACTATCTGCAACTTTCGACGATTTTTTTAATATTTGCAGTACAGTCCTTAACCAGCAGAAGTGTAAACATGGGTTGCATGAGATAAAAAGTCAGAAAATCTTCTAACGCTATGTTGTCTCGGCTACCAGACTCTACACCAGAGCAAACTTATGTCTAAAATAATATTAAATAATATGTGTAGTTCCCAAGATTTTATTCAATTTTTTTTTTATTGAAAACCGGAAAGTATACAATTTTTGAGCATGAAGGCGTAAAAGTAAAAGTGACATGTTTGAAAATAATTGCTTACGTCTTTATGAGCAATGTAAGTACATTTTACAGGATTGTTCATGGAAAATAATGAAATTGGTGGTTGAGACAGTTTTATATCATATGCCATTTATGTAAATTACAGCTTTTTTAAATAAGAACAACTTTCCCTTCCATGCCGAGGTGCTAAAATGGCTTGGTCTTACAGTTTTGATTTTTGTTCAGCCTCTTCTTACATTCAACGCACTGTGGAACGTCTCGCACCATACAGTTCAAACCGTTGTAAAAAAAAACTAACGCTCTAAGTTATTTGAGCTTTGAATCCAGTATCACATAAACAGCGCATGAGACATCTCACATATCGGATAGCGCATGAAACAGCACATGTGCAGTCAAGCTCGTGTGTACATTGTGACAATGTTGCGATGAGATTTTACTTCGTGAGACACATCGGAATATTGAGAGCATGCGACTTGTCGCACTCATAACAGTTTAGTTGTGTATGCTCTGTTTGCGTCGCTCTCCATAATGCAAAGAGTGATGTGACAGCCGATCGCATTGCTCACGGTCTCATTGGTGCGGTCGTGAGATTTCGGGAAGCCTGCTTCTAGGCACGGTAATTCTGGTCTCGTCCTGGGCCGTGCTGATCATGTCAAAGAAGGAAGACGCCTGCTCATAGAACCCGAGGCAGCTACGCCTGCTGGAAGCTGGTGATCCACCATAATCTCAACACAAACACCATCCAAAATCTCGCTCACACGCCACAAAATATGTTCTACTCACACCCACACAAGGAATCAATAAACGGTTTGAAAATGTGAATAATGCTGTTTTCATACTTTGTTCGCGAAGCCCCTAACCCAGTAACATGCCGACCCTGCGACACAGTTCATGGGTCTCACGTTTCTGAGCTAGTTAGCCGAGAGAAGTTGGAAGCCACTGTTGCTCTCTTCGTGGATTCCCAAGGGAGTCCCGGAGGAGTTATAATTGTTTTTGCGCAGATAAACGAAGTGACGAGTTCCAGAAATCATAGAACGGAGCGCATCAATATCCATCGCTTGTCACAGATAGTGTAGCCAGGTCCGTCGCACTCGGGCTCACATTGGGTACCACTTCTAGTACTGCATTCGGTCCCTCGGTAGTGCAAAAGGTACCCAAGTTTGACAGATCGCAGTACACTTTTCACGGCATTCTAGATTACCTTATGAGCCATAAAATTTTGGGCAACTGCAAAAGACATGGAGGTCTTTAATTTGTCTTTGGTGTAGCTGTGTACCGTAGGCAACTACACGAGCAGTGGGAGAGAGTCAACTTTTCTGGATATGTCAACAGCCTATGAGACCCTATCAATGAAGCTGTGACCAGACCACAACGGCGCGGGATGTGATTGGCACTGGTCAACGACGAAGGCGAAAAGACTGGTTCGATGAAAAGTGCCAGAGAGTGACAGACGTGAAGAATGTCGTCAGAAACTGTATGCTTGTGTCCGGTACCGGCAGAACAGAGAAAAGTACAGAGTAGCGAGAGCTGAAGAAAAACGATTCCACGGCAATTAGAGAAGGCAACACGAAGAAAGTGTGGATGCTCAAGATAGCATCAAGCGGAATGATATGTGGAGATTTTATGCAACGGCCAACGGCACGTGGCACGATACCGTACCAGTGCCCGTCATGTGCAATGATCGAGAAGGGAATTTGCTGACCGATAAAAATGCGGTGGCTGCCAGGTAGATGAAGAACTTTCAGAAGTTACTGAAATGTAGCGTGAAACATGGTGAATATTGATGAAGACGGTCAAGCTGTAGACCCACCGATCATACTTCTTCTTCTTCTTCTGGGCACTACGTTCTCATTGGGACAGAGCCTGCTACTCTGCTTAGAGTTCCATGAGCACTTCCACAGTTATTTCGCATTCGTATATCGTGTGGCAGGTACAATGATACTCTATGCCCAGGGAAGTCCTGGAAATTTCCATTACAAAAAGATCGTGGACCGACCGGGAATCGATCCCAGTCACCTTCAGCATGACTTTCCTTTGTAGCCGCGGACTCTAACCACAGTCTAAGGAAGGCCTCGATGAAGAAGATCATCATTTAGCCAAAAAAAAATAAACTGGAATACTCTCATTATTTATCGCATCTGAATAAGATGCCGTCGACGTTAAAAGCGAAAGTACAGATTTTATTGTGGTCAAAAGAACGTCATGCTCAAGAAGCATTTTAAAAGTCAATGAATTCTATCGTTTCACAATGCACACTGGAAATGTGATAGCCCATTTGGGTATCATCTGACTTTGGGTGTCGTAAATTATTTGTCCAATTGCCAAAGATCACTCCGCAGACAGATTCGAACAGTGGAACGCAAAGCAAGAATTCTTCTGCTCACAAATCAAGCATCCACGCCCAAAGAAATGCACCCAAAATAATGATAATCATCCGATTAGCAGCGTCATAAAGCTCTGAACTTAAGATCTCAAATCCTCAGAAGATCAAACAAACCATTTCCAGCGAGATAAAAACCGCCCACCTTCACGCTTGAATGCTCTTTGCTTGTTCTGTGCAACAGAGAGGAGAGTGCATTCTGCAATAATGCATGCCAAAACCAGGAACCAAAACACGAGTGCGGTTCTCCATTTCGGCATGATCCAAATTCACGGTCGTATTTTAATCAATTTCATCACCGTCATCAATCAAGTGTCTCAAATGGACTTTGGCACCACACGGCACAAAGGATTGGTTTTAAGTGGAAACCAATCTATGCAATCAACCCTCAAATGTGTGTATGTGTCAAACAGACACGAGAACTCGTTTTACGGAACTTCATTAAAAAGGTGCTGCGGATCGAGAATTCCCGCCACTCCTGGTCGGGTTTGTTGGGCGTCTAAACAAAACAGCGAACAGTAGCCTTGAAAGGTCAAACTGGTGGACTGCATTCTAGAAGTCGACTGCAAACAACTGACAGTCAGAATTTTCGCTAGCCTCTATCTGGAGCAGACTGATGAATCTGAAGTGTAATCTCGTAAATCACAATAAAACCAAAGCAAGGCAAGATTAACGTCCGTACTCGTATGGCTAGACTTGGGAAAAAGTCTACCCAAGGTCCAAAGATGGATCAAGTGGTGAACGGGGTAGTTTATGATCGAGAAGATGTGTAATGATCCCTGTAAATGGAATCGAGATAGCAGAATGGTTTACGGTGATCGAGTTGCCCTCCATCAATACAATTGTTGATCTATTCCAAGAGGTTGTAAATTGGGATAAGCTTTTGACTCTATAAGTCGTTTGGTCTCATTTTGTTCATGATTCGATGCTTTATGGATTCCTTGATTCCTTGATTCCTTGATTCCTTGATTCCTTGATTCCTTGATTCCTTGATTCCTTGATTCCTTGATTCCTTGATTCCTTGATTCCTTGATTCCTTGATTCCTGATTCCTTGATTCCTTGATTCCTTGATTCCTTGATTCCTTGATTCCTTGATTCCTTGATTCCTTGATTCCTTGATTCCTTGATTCCTTGATTCCTTGATTCCTTGATTCCTTGATTCCTTGATTCCTTGATTCCTTGATTCCTTGATTCCTTGATTCCTTGATTCCTTGATTCCTTGATTCCTTGATTCCTTGATTCCTTGATTCCTTGATTCCTTGATTCCTTGATTCCTTGATTCCTTGATTCCTTGATTCCTTGATTCCTTGATTCCTTGATTCCTTGATTCTTGATTCCTTGATTCCTTGATTCCTTGATTCCTTGATTCCTTGATTCCTTGATTCCTTGATTCCTTGATTCCTTGATTCCTTGATTCTTGATTCCTTGATTCCTTGATTCCTTGATTCCTTGATTCCTTGATTCCTTGATTCCTTGATTCTTGATTCCTTGATTCCTTGATTCCTTGATTCCTTGATTCCTTGATTCCTTGATTCCTTGATTCCTTGATTCCTTGATTCCTTGATTCCTTGATTCCTTGATTCCTTGATTCCTTGATTCCTTGATTCCTTGATTCCTTGATTCCTTGATTCCTTGATTCCTTGATTCCTTGATTCCTTGATTCCTTGATTCCTTGATTCCTTGATTCCTTGATTCCTTGATTCCCTTGATTCCTTGATTCTTGATTCCTTGATTCCTTGATTCCTTGATTCCTTGATTCCTTGATTCCTTGATTCCTTGATTCCTTGATTCCTTGATTCCTTGATTCCTTGATTCCTTGATTCCTTGATTCCTTGATTTCCTTGATTCCTTGATTCCTTGATTCCTTGATTCCTTGATTCCTTGATTCCTTGATTCCTTGATTCCTTGATTCTTGATTCCTTCCTTGATTCCTTGATTCTTGATTCCTTGATTCCTTGATTCCTTGATTCCTTGATTCCTTGAATTTCCTTGATTCCTTGATTCCTTGATTCCTTGATTCCTTGATTCCTTGATTCCTTGATTCCTTGATTCTTGATTCTTGATTCCTTGATTTCCTTTGATTCCTTGATTCTTGATTCCTTGATTCCTTGATTTCCTTGATCCTGATTCTTGATTCCTTGATTCCTTGATTCCTTGATTCCTTGATTCCTTGATTCCTTGATTCCGTGATTCCTTGATTCCTTTGATTCCTTGATCCTTGATTTCCTTGATTCCTTGAATTCCTTGATTCATTGATTCCTTTGATCCTTGATTCCTTGATTCCTTGATTCCTTGATTCCTTGATTCCTTGATTCCTTGATTCCTTGATTCCTTGGATTCCTTGATTCCTTGATTCCTTGATTCCTTATTCCTTGATTCCTTGATTCCTTGATTCCTTGATTCCTTGATTCCTTGATTCCTTGATTCCTTGATTCCTTGATTCCTTGATTCCTTGATTCCTTGATTCCTTGATTCCTTGATTCCTTGATTCCTTGATTCCTTGATTCCTTGATTCCTTGATTCCTTGATTCCTTGATTCCTTGATTCCTTGATTCTTGATTCCTTGATTCCTTGATTCCTTGATTCCTTGATTCCTTGATTGATTCCTTGATTCCTTGATTCCTTGATTCCTTGATTCCTTGATTCTTGATTCCTTGATTCCTTGATTCCTTGATTCCTTGATTCCTTGATCCTTGATTCCTTGATTCCTTGATTCCTTGATTCCTTGATTCCTTGATTCCTTGATTCCTTGATTCCTTGATTCCTTGATTCCTTGATTCCTTGATTCCTTGATTCCTTGATTCCTTGATTCCTTGATTCCTTGATTCCTTGATTCCTTGATTCCTTGATTCCTTGATTCCTTGATTCCTTGATTCCTTGATTCCTTGATTCCTTGATTCCTTGATTCCTTGATTCCTTGATTCCTTGATTCCTTGATTCCTTGATTCCTTGATTCCTTGATTCCTTGATTCCTTGATTCCTGATTCCTCGATTCTTGATTCCTTGATTCATTTGATTCATTTGATTCATTTGATTCATTTGATTCATTTGATTCATTTGATTCATTTGATTCATTTGATTCATTTGATTCATTTGATTCATTTGATTCATTTGATTCATTTGATTCATTTGATTCATTTGATTCATTTGATTCATTTGATTCATTTGATTCATTTGATTCATTTGATTCATTTGATTCATTTGATTCATTTTGATTCATTTGATTCATTTGATTCATTTGATTCATTTGATTCATTTGATTCATTTGATTCATTTGATTCATTTGATTCATTTGATTCATTTGATTCATTTGATTCATTTGATTCATTTGATTCATTTGATTCATTTGATTCATTTGATTCATTTGATTCATTTGATTCATTTGATTCATTTCATTCATTTCATTCATTTCATTCATTTCATTCATTTGATTCATTTGATTCATTTGATTCATTTGATTCATTTGATTCATTTGATTCATTTGATTCATTTGATTCATTTGATTCATTTGATTCATTTGATTCATTTGATTCATTTGATTCATTGGATTCGTTGTATTTAATATGTTCATTGATTTTGGTAAAATGCAGTTATTTTGTTCAAAATAGGTTAAAAATACATAAACTAGAACAGATGATTTTTTTTCCATTTTATTTCAAAAATTTCTTTATATTTTGGATTTTATCAAGGAATTCCTCATTTATGAATTTCTCCTAGAGTTTAGGCTTTCCAAATTTGTCATAGAAGCGTTTCATTGATTATTTCCTTAAGTTTTGCGGAATAACTCCGAGTTATATTCTAAAGGATTTTCTTTGAGATAATTACATTTGTTTCCCAGTAATTTTTGCTAAAAATTATTTGATTTTTTAATCAAAAATTTCCCAGAAACATTGTACTCTTAACAAAAAAAAAACAAATATCCACGATTTTATTAGAAAGTTTTCAAACTTTCAACGAATTTAAAAAGAATTAACATATTCTATTGCTTTTCAAAGGACATGAAGGACAAGAACGACAACAACCAACAACGACAAGAAGGACAAGGAGAACAAAAAGTACAAGAAGGACAAGAAAGACAGGAAGGAAAAGGAGTACAAGAAAGACAAGGAGGACAAGAAGGACAAAAGGAAAGGGAAGGGTAGGAAGGACAAGAAGGAAAGGAGAAAGTGAAAAAAACTAAGAAGGACGATAAAAATGATAAGGAAAGAATGACAAAGATGAGAAGGAAGACGGGAAGAATAAAATAGGGTTAGGAGCACAAGAAAGACAAGCAGGATAAGAAGGACAAGAAGGACAAGAAGGACAAGAAGGACAAGAAGGACATGAAGGTCAAGAAGGACATGAAGGACAAGAAGGACAAGAAGGACAAGAAGGACAAGAAGGACAAGAAGGACAAGAAGGACAAGAAGGACAAGAAGGACAAGAAGGACAAGAAGGACAAAAGGAAAGGGAAGGGTAGGAAGGACAAGAAGGAAAGGAGAAAGTGAAAAAAACTAAGAAGGACGATAAAAATGATAAGGAAAGAATGACAAAGATGAGAAGGAAGACGGGAAGAATAAAATAGGGTTAGGAGCACAAGAAAGACAAGCAGGATAAGAAGGACAAGAAGGACAAGAAGGACAAGAAGGACAAGAAGGACATGAAGGTCAAGAAGGACATGAAGGACAAGAAGGACAAGAAGGACAAGAAGGACAAGAAGGGCAAGAAGGACAAGAAGGACATTAAGGACAAGAAGGGCAAGATGGACAATATACACAAGATAGAAAGGAGGAACGAAAACGAGAAGGATGAAATGGGTTAGGATCACAAAAAGATGAGAAGGGCAAGAAGGACATAAATAACAAGTCAGATGGAAACAACAAAAATGAAAGAAAACCAAGAAAACAAAGCACGACAAAAAAAATGAGAAAGAAAAAAAAACAAAAGATGTTAAACATGAGAATGAAGTACTGGGATCACTGAAGCTATAAGAAATTTATGAAATGCAAGAATAAAAGAGACAAGAAAAACAGAATAAGAGAGAAGATAAAAGACGAAAAGCACTATCATCTCAAGAAATACATAAAAGATTTGAAAAATAAAAATCATAAGAAGACCAAAACGGACAAAAACAAGTTAAAACAGAAAGAGAAGGGAAAATCAAGCAACACGTACAACAAAGACAATAAGAAGATGAAAAAACCGAATTTAGTACTATACCATTTAATTCCACTAGAGTTTGTATCCTTTGACAGATACGCGTATTTCGACCTCAACTGTAAGGCCGTCTTCAGTGTCGTGTACTAGACTCGACTTGAAGTCGAGTCTTCAGTGTCGTGTCGTGTAGTCGAGTCTAGTACACGACACTGAAGACGGCCTTACAGTTGAGGTCGAAATACGCGTATCTGTCAAAGGATACAAACTCTAGTGGAATTAAATGGTATAGTACTAAATTCGGTTTTTTCATCTACTTATAGGTATTCTACTAAACAGCTCGAAGATTTATTATCAAAGACAATAAGGTTAATAAGTTGTTACTAAAGCCCGAGATCATCAAAAACCCAAACATTGAATTTAAAAACGATTCTGAATTTATGCATTTATCACGTGATGTCCAAAAGTTATATCAAAATCGTATCATCCATTTGTCTGCGATCGCAACCCGTCCCGAATTGATGCAGTCGCTTGCACTTTATGCACCACTAATCACCCAAATCCGATCGTTTGCATGTTTGACACCCTAATCCGACATGTCGCGCTGATTTCTGGTGGCAGGGAGTACAGTGCTCGCAGCAGCAGGATTTTTTGATTTGAGAGGGAGTGCCATACCGCTCAAAGCTTCCAGAACCCGAATATCGGAACAAGTGCAATAATTCCATCCGTCGAATATCATTCCTGCCCACCCACTTCTCCCGAGCTAAGCTGCAATATAAAAAATGAGACATTCCACGGTTGGATGCGCCATAACAACTGGACGCCAAAAAACCAGTTCGCGATCGGGGTCCTGTGCTCTGGGTGCTCCCGGGAAGGGATCATTCTTATTAAGAGTCCCCAGCCCACCCGATGATCGTGTCTTCCCGATTTCTCGGACCGGCTGTCCGGCGATTTTCGAAATGTCAACAATCCAACAGGTTATCATCATCTTGAGCAAGAGCAACAGCATCAGCAGGATAGAATAGCAACGAGTTTTGCCTGGATTTAATGTCTGTTTTGCTCCAGAACCAAATCGTTCTGCTCGATATATTATGTTCCGACGTAGCACGGAGGAGTAATTAGAACTGATTCGTGACCATTATTTAAATTTGAAAAAAATAAGGTTTTCATTCCCGCTTTGGTTTTTAAACATAGCTAATAGTATGGGGGCTTCCTTAGCCGAGAGGATGGAATCTGAGGCTACAAAGCAAAGCCATGCTGAAATTGTCTGGGTTCGATTCCCGGTCGGTCCAGGATCTTTTCGTAATGGAAATTTCCTTGACTTCCCTAGACATAGAGTATGCTCCACCCTGCCACACGATATACGAATGCAAAAAATGCCAATAAGAAGAAGAAGTCATAGAAAGACCATTAGGGCCCAACAGTAGTTTTGGCCATGATCAACCAAAACCGCTCCCGTGCGCATCGCGATCGTCCTAATCGTTCAAACACTTTAGGATCACTGTCCTCACGACGACGACGACGACGAAGACGATTGCGGGAAGACTATAAAGCGCTTTAGAGTTCCCTGTTATCAAAGGAGCAGAAATTGATACTTTTTTTGCCTGCCGTTCGGTTGAACGAGCGTTTACTTATAGGGGGCAATCGAACACTTTGGTGTACAATTGAACTCAAGTCGATATCGTGAGAAACGGCTTTATGCGGAAAGAATAAGTGCTATGTGCATATCTAGGATCAGCGCAGGATTTAGCAACCGGAATAATGGATCGATTGAAAAACAGTCGTGATGAGTGAGGGTCCTGTTGGGACGCACTACAATGTATAATCCCATAGTCATTCCGAAAATATACTAGCTTGAAGGTGATTTGCACGGCTTCTCTGGATTTTCTCTGGATGTTTTCAACATAGATTGCTGTGTGGTGTCAGTAGCGAATGTTTCATTTTGCATCCAGCTGCTTGTTCCGCCAGTGGTTTAGGTCGTCTGTAACCCCAGTCGTGATTAATAGGAATTTTAATTTCTACGTAAGAATGAATATGGCAGAGAATCTGGGTATGTTAGTTAACTTTAATGACGTGTTCTATGGTTTTGCATTATGCATCTACACAGTGTATTCTATGCTCTCATGCCTATGGAGACATTTAACAGTACCTATATAATTTTGTTGTTTTTGTTTTTCGATCAAAGCTTAAGCAAAAAATAACACGAAATGAGAAACGGTCTAGTTCAAGGTTTAATTCAGACTAACTTTCTACAGTTAATGGTGTTCTATTGTTACTCCACTTTTCCCTATTTACTTGCATGATTTTTTTTCAGAAGTATATTGTTGTATACAATAGAGTTTTGAAAGGTAACTGTTATACAACAGGTGGATTGAATCTTCTGGAATCGTAATGGTAAGTAGTTTTTATGATGTAATTTGATGGTATTTCTTATGTTTTTTGTTTGTTTTAGATAGAAATGATGATGTATGGTATGCTTTGAGATGAGTATTAATAAAGTGTTTTTTACATATACAAACTTGTGGAGCTCTGAATCGTTGTTGGCAAGCGGGAGCCCCACGATAAACCTTTCATTCCATTCTGACGTTACTATAGGAGTGAGGCGTCGAAGTTGTGCCAAGCCTACTAGATCGTTTGATGTCCGATCCGATGGTACATTCTCGGAGTTCTTTCAACAGGCTTTTCATTGTTAGCCATCATAAAAGGGTTGGAAGACAAGATCTATGATAATGTTCATTCAGTTCCACACATCCTCCCTCTTCTCAGGAAAAAAAAATGAAGTGATGAGTTTTCACATCATTTTCGTCATCATGAAAGCTTCTAGGAATTCAGGAAATATCGTCTACGTCGCTAAGAACTTCACTGATGTATCATATGCATCATATCTCTACTGTTCACTTGTACATGCGAATTTGAAACATTTGTTCGCTGAAGGATACCCACACAATCAGAACGCCGTTGAAATTATTGATCTGTTGAATGTTGTTCGATTTATTAAAAACGGCAAGCCAATTCTATGCAACGACTTTTCTAAGACGAACTAATTTTGGACAAAATATTGCTATTAATTGACTGCTGTATACGTGTTCAACAGAGTACCATCAGCGTTTGCCTTTCATCGTGTTATACACTCAGTTCGCCGTATTATCACGTAAATACTCACTCGAACTTGTTTGACTTTTGTTACTTGCTTTGATATAACATACCTTAACCCCTCTACCGGCAGCTTCATTTTTCACCGCTAAAAAAAATATTCAAATCGCGATAACTTTTTTGTTTCTTAATATTTTTGCTCCATTTTTTCGCAAGCCCTCAAAAAACTTTTTTAGTTTAAGAATTTTTGTCGGTATTGACAATTGGTCATCTGGATCTGGAGATATTCCAAAATTTCTTGGGAAGCCAACGCGTAGCCATAACCCACGTAAATATCTCAGGCTACAGATTTTTATCGTATTCGGATATTCACTCCACGGAGTAATACATAAATGCGAGTATGTTGTGAAAAAATGACGCAATTTGGTCCACCCGTCTTTGAGTAATGAGCATTTATGTTTCTGGTACCACGCTGGACAAATAAAGATCTTGAAAACCCTAAAAAACTCATTTCGTAATTTTCAAATTTCTCCAAGAATACTGAAACGATTTATATGATTTTTACAGAGTAGCTCCTTATAACTTGGCATTGTTTAGTACACATTTTATTTTTTTGATGGATTGACTAAAAACAAAATGGCCGCCAAAGACAGTTTATATGAAGAATGTCGGTCCCCCAAGGAATATTGGAATATCTTCAAAACTAGATCACCAATGATAATATCGACACGGCTTCTTAAACTAGAAGAGTTGTTTGAGGTCTTGTGAAAAAATGGTGCAAAAATATCTAGAAACAAAAAAGTTATCGCGATTTGAATATTTTTTAGCGGTAAAAATTGAAGCTGCCGGTAGAGGGGTTAATCTACTTGAATGTAAACGTAAGTTACCACATATCATTGGGCTGTTAATATTTCATTCTTTAGATACATTTTCGACCGCCAGTTGCACATGCATGTAAGCATCACTTTTATTAGGAACCATTTTGCGACCACCAGTCGCCATAGCAAGTGTACACCACCATTGCTTAGAGCAAATATACGACCACTAGTCGCACTAACAACATCAATAGCACTTGCTAGGAACAAGTATCCGACCACCAGTCGTGCAACATCATCAGTATCAGCTACTAAGAACAAGTACATTTCAAAAATATCTGAAACTTTGCACAGTTTTTCAGTTCCATCTAAATCGTCATTTTCCGATATCAAATCTTCAAGTTGAGTCACGACTAACTTTTCAAAAGGGTGTATGTGAAAATGGTTCAAAAATATTCAAAAAGCTGCACAGCAAAAACGGTTCGTTCGATTGTTAGACAACTAAAGAAACAAAGTTAGACAACTAAATAAAGATTCCAAAAAAAATACACACAGTAAAAAAAAATTGTTTAGCATTAAAAAACATCATTTTTGTCACAAAAACTCAAATATCTCAAAACCCTATCGGAATACCAACGTAATTTTTTGAGGGAAAACAATCCATTATATTAGCTATCTACCATAAAAATTTGGTGATGGTAAGCCAACAAACAAAAAAGTTATGACGTTTCAAATATTTCACAAATTTGACACTAAGTGAAAAAAATTTTTTTTTTTTCATTGTTAATTTTTTTTTTAGGACCGCAGTTTGTTGCTGAATTTTTTGTTAAGGATACCACATGAGGTTAACAAGTTGTTTTCATGATATTTTATTTAATTATTCATAACAATTATAGCATCTATTAGAAAATTAGACGCGATCCAGTGTTGTGATCTAAAGTCTTGATAGTGTCATATTTTTTATTGTACGTAACTGAAGAAAAATTCTCTCAATAGTGTTGAAACCTTTTGATAAAAGAAACCTATAAGAAATCTAATATTGAAGACAAAAGCTACACAAAAAGTTTTCTATACAGGTATACGACTAGTTTACCTGCAAAAAGTTTACCTCGTAGAGAACAAGGCGGGTCTATACCCAGGTGATCTAGTATACGTAAAGCAGGTCGGTTTTCTCGGCACTGGTTTTCTCCACAAAGTTAAAATCTGATTACATCTGGGTATAGACCCGCCTTGGTAGAGAATAGACTTTGTTAATCATATTTGGGAGAAAGCGAGTAACTTCAACAACATCAAAAACATGATAGGTACATACCATGAACATACTCACGAAAAAGCTTAAAATATACTACCACTATGGTTATAAAAGATTTAATTGTAAAATTTTTCTTCAGTCAAGCAAACAACACCAAACTAGTCAGTAAAAACTTAAAAGTGATTTTGTTTATTAAAATCTAACGAGCAACATGAGTAGTCGCTTTCTCAACTGTTGCAGGCCGTTTGCAGAAAAAAAGTGTTCGAAAGAGCTACGAAATCTCACCGAAAGCACCATAGATAAACTGAAAGCGGCTGGTTATGCTCCAATGTCTACATTGAATACAAATTTACGCATTTGTACGTCCTGCCGTTTAAACGTTGACAAACGGGCAATCTGTACATCATCGGTGGATCAGGTTGCAGGAAGTTCGAAAACAACAACAACTGAGGAATTACTAGATGCACCGACAACAACTGAGGAGTTACCAGAAGTACCAAGTGCAGATAGTCTTGCCACGGTACCATCAGCGACATCTGTTTCAACAAATCAATCAGAAGATGAGTGCATCCAGAAGGTCAACATCGAACGCTTCAACGAAGGGATAGCTGGAATAAAAGGGACTCCGATTAAATGGACGAAGATGGGTTACGTCAATTATCCCGAGAAAAAATACCGTGAAATCAACGAAGCTGTACGAAGAAACCTCTTCAAATTAGGACCTGAATAAGGATTTGGAAAATACAGACTACGATGAGGTAATTCTGAATATGAAGGAAAGGTTCTCGAATCTAGCCACGACAAGGAAAGAAAAATTATTGATTTTGTCGATGCTGCCAAGCTCGTGGTCTATTCAAGACGCCATTGATGAGTTCAAAACCAATAGAAATACAGCAAAAGAGGCAAAACAATTCAAAAATAACTGTCTTGCAACCAAAAATGCTAGGTCGAGTACTTCATTAACAGATGAGACAAAAGAAAAAATAATTCAATATTTTGAAGACGATGAAGTAAGTAGAGCTATGCCTGGCCAAAAAGATTATGTATCTGTAAAAAAGATGGAAAGCGTCAAGCAATCCAAAAACGATTAATGATGACTACTTTGAAAGAAGCGTATACACGCTTCAAGGAAATTAACGGAAATATTAAGGTAGGTTTTTCCTCATTTGCAAGCCTTCGTCCAAGGCAATGCAAGCTTCTATCCAATTCAGGAACACATAATGTTTGTGTGTGCACAACACACGAAAATATTAACCTAATCTTACATAGTTTGAAAAGAATCAATTTATCACAGGATATTAAAATGTTAACTGGTAGTCTTTTGTGTGAAAATACAACATCAAATTGCTATCTACGATCTTGTTCGGATTGTCCAGATTCTTCATCATTGGAAAATACTTTATTCGCTGAGTTTGAAGAAAATTATATTGATCAGTTATCATTTGAGCAATGGGTGACCACGGGTAGGTGTGACCTAGAAACTATTGTAAAATCTGTAGATGAGTTTGTGTCATTTTTTTGCTTGAAATTAGAAAGTTTAATTCCTCACGACTTTATTAAAACAGAGCAATCCCGCTTTTTAAAAAATACGAAAAATACATTACGAGATGGTGAATTTTTAGTCATTTGTGATTTTTCTGAAAACTATAGCTTTGTATTGCAAGATGAAGTGCAGTCCCATCACTGGAACGTACAACAAGCTACAATTCATCCATTCGTTATTTATTTCAATGGAAGTACGCAAATTGAACATTTTAGTTTTATTATAATTTCCGAAGATTCAAGACACGACTCAGTATCTGTAAATTTGTTCATTGCCAAAATGATTAACTTTTTACGCGTTGATAAGGATAAAGAAATCAGAAAAATATATTTCATGTCTGATGGAGTAGCATCACAGTACAAAAACCGTAAGAATTTTTCGAGCCTATGTCAATTTAAATCAAAGTACGGAATTGATGCAGAATGGCATTTCTTTGCTACGTCACATGGCAAAGGTCCTTGTGATGCTATTGGAGGAACCATAAAGCGCATGGCCACAAGAGCAAGTTTAGCCAAAGAACGTGAGCATCCAATTAAAACTGCAAAAGAACTATTTGATTGGGCGAATCGCGGAAAAGAAGAAGATTTAACAAAATTATCATTTTGTTTTACTACTACTGAAGAGTACGAATTAACGGCATCAGAGCTCAGCGAGCAATATAATAACGCGAAAACGATCCAAGGAACCCAAAAATTTCACTGTTTCATTCCATTGTCAGAAAATAAAATTAAAGCAAAACTATACTCGAACTGTACTGATAACGATGCAGAAGTGTTCGATATTGTAAAAAAATTGAATAACAATAAATAAATAAATAAGTATTAATAAAATGTTTTCATGATCTCATAACGCATACCCAAATCCAAAACTTTTAAAGTTTATATATAACATTTAGAAACTCATCGATCATACTCTTAAAAAAATATCCTGGTAAAAAAAAAATTATTTTCGTGTAATCTGTTAATTCATTTTAATTTATACATATATACATATACATATAATATTTATACATATACATAATATTTATACATATAATATACATAATACTAATGAATACAATTAAACGACTTGTTTAATTCACGCAAGGCCCTTAACAATAAAATCAGCAACAAACTGCGGTTCCCGTAATAATTTACACCGAAAAAAAATTTTTTTTTTTCTACTAAATGTGAAAATTGTGACATGTTTGAAATTTCATAACTTTTTTGTTTACTGGTTTACCATCACCAAATTTTTATGGTAGATAGCTTATATAATGGACCGTTTTCCCTCAAATAATTACGTTGGTATTCCGATAGGGTTTTGAGATATTTGAGTTTTTGTGTCAAAAATTATGTTTTTTAATGCAAAAAAATTTTTTTTTTACTGTGTGTTTTTTTTTTTTGGAATCTTTATTTAGTTGTCTAACTTTGTTTCTTTAGTTGTCTATCAATCGAATGAACCGTTTTTGCTGTGCAGCTTTTTGAATATTTTTGAACCATTTTCACATACACCCTTTTGAAAAGTTAGTCGTGACTCAACTTGAAGAGCTGGGGACGGACCTGGTGTAGTGGTTAGAACACTCGCCTCTCACGCCGAGGACCTGGGATCGAATCCCATCCCCGACATAGTCACTTATGACGTAAAAAGTTATAGTGACGACTTCCTTCGGAAGGGAAGTAAAGCCGTTGGTCCCGAGATGAACTAGCCCAGGGCTAAAAATCTCGTTAATAAAGTCAAACCAATCAACTTGAAGATTTGATATCGGAAAATGACGATTTAGATGGAACTGGAAAACTGTGCAAAGTTTCAGCTCAATAGAAAAAATGAATTAAAAAATTTACCAAATTTTGGTGCTGTTGCTTGGAATCACTCATATACGACCACTAGTCGCGCTAACAACATCAATAATACTTGCTAGGAACAAGTATACGACCACCAGTCGAGCAAATAACATCAATAGCAACTCATAGGAACAACTATGCGACCACCAGTCGCGCGAACAACATCAATAGCAGTTACTAAGAACAAGCATGCGACCACCAGTTGCGGTAGCAAGTGTACACCACCATCATTGCTTAGAACAAATATACGACCACTAGTCGCTCTAATAACATCAATAATACATGCTAGGAACAAGTATACGACCACCAGTCGATCTAATAACATCAATAACAATTCATAGGAACAACTATGCGACCTCCAGTTGCGGTAACAAGTGTACACCACCATTGCTTAGACCAGATGTGTAACCACTAGTCGCACTAGCAATATCAATAACATTTGCTAGGAACGAGTTTGCGACCAGCAGTCGCATTAAGGACATTTTATTTTATTTTTTCGACCACCAGTCGTGTTAAGGACATTTTTTCCATTGCAGTCACCAGTCACGTTAAGGACATTTCTATTTTTTCAAACATGTTTTTTATTTTTACCATGGCATTTATGTAGGAAAAATAATGATGGTTGGTTGGTTTGACTTTATTAACGAGATTTTTAGCCCTGGGCTAGTTCATCTCGGGACCAACGGCTTTACTTCCCTTCCGAAGGAAGTCGCCACTATAACTTTTTACGTCATAAGTGACTATGTCGGGGATGGGATTCGATCCCAGGTCCTCGGCGTGAGAGGCGAGTGTTCTAACCACTACACCAGGTCCGTCCCCGAAAAATAATGAATTAAATTCACAAAAAGCACCGATTCAGTATGCTTCACACTTAATTTGTTCGGTAAACATTACTGGATGCACAATGTACTGAAGCAAATAGGAAGGAAAACAATCACCACCAATACTTTTTTCTACGAAATTTATTATACAAATTTTTTTTTGCACAGAAATGTTAAAATTACTTCTGCTCAAAAATATAGTTCAGTTCTTAACGTAATCCTTTTTCCGTTCAACTTATGTAGAAAAATGGATACCTGATAAAAGCAAAATGCGCACTTCATAACTTCGATAAATCAGCTCGAAATGAACAAAATCTTTGAATCGAAATGCAACAGTTTTGCCATTTTCTTTACATCCGAATATTTGAATCGAAGCAACCCAAGCAAAACAAAATATTAACTTCGAAACATGTATCGCACGACTCAAATAGTTGGGGTAATGCTGGTTTTAAATCACGGTGTCTTTTTCATGTAACTTTATAACAAAAAAAAATCGGCATGTCTCAAATTTGGACCAATGAAAGACAAGACCTTCCTCTTTCATTTGCTGCTAAAATGAAAATTATCCATCGGGGGGTCTAGTGCATTTTTTTTTTTTTTTTTTTTGAAATTTTGTTGTTTGTAATATCATTTTAAATGCACCGTAAATTAATAAATTTTGGTGAGATGAACTGTTGAAACTGATTTACATGAAAATGTTGCAAAAATCTAGTGTCAGTATCTTGTAGATTATATTCTAGACAGCTCTGGACCTAAAAATTTACAAGCCGAGGCGCAAATTAAAATTTTCGAGTTGCCTCTCTTTTGCTTTCATCCATTGTTGAAATTTGCATTCCTTTCCAAACTAAGTATGTCAAACAACCTGCTTTCAATTTTTATTTGTAACTCAAGAGCAATATTCATCTTTCTGACTTGGTTTAGGAACAAGCGATCGAAAGAGAAAAGGTCGAAAGAACAATAAGTCGAAAGACAAAAGGAAGACAAGACAAATGGTCGAAAATGCAAAAGGTCAGAAGACAGCGTCCATTTATTACGTAACGTTTAAATTGTAAATTTGTGACCCCCTCCCTCCTCCGTAACGCTTTTTGTATGGAAATTTTTTAATTTTTGTATGAGCCGTAACGCTTGAGTCTACTCCCCCTCTCCCCCTAGAGTGTTACGGAATTTGTGGATGCCGCCAAAGGACCAAAGGTTTAAAGTGATTTGCATTATGGGAAATTAAATAATTTTTGAAGGAAGGTTTTTGACCTTTTATCCCCTCTTTATTCCTGTTCGATGTTTTGCCCTTTCGACCTCATGTCATAGATTATAGAGAATTGACAAGTTCACATTTGTTCCAACAAACAGAATTGCTGACAAATACTCTCTGATTAGCCAGTCTAGGGCTGAAAATCCCATAAATAAAGATAAGAATATATATAACAATGTTGACGAATATACACTTGATGGTTAAATTGATGGTAGACAAAGTGCAAATGAATTCATACAAACATCGATAGGTTTCATTCATAACTAATCTTCCTGTGAAAGATTGATCGTGTGATCGTAATATTTTGCTTAGAGATCTCAATAAATGCTGTAATGCTCAGTTTAAACATAGACAAACAGACGTCACTCTCTCATCGCTGTCCATCGACCAACTTTTTAACGATCGATTCAAATATTGGGTAGGTGGTCAATCGACCACCCGCAGCGCTCGCGTCGTTTTTGTTCGTGTTTGACGTTTACACACTACCGCCACATGTTGGTCCATCGGCCAACTACAGTGTTTTTAGCATTGGGCGTACATGATTTCACGACTATGATTTTGATCGAGATTTGTTCTAAGTGTTACGTCTGTTTCTCTGTGGTTTAAACATAGTTTTATTAGAGTTGAACGGAATTCTATAGTAATTCATAAAATAAATATATTCAATCAGCTTTGAAAATGTTACTCAATAACTTTACGATTTTGCTAGCTTAATAACGAAATCATACGAAGCTTTAACAAATATATCAAGCCAATTATATAAGTCTCCGATTACACCAAAAAAGGAGCCAAAAACGGTGATCCTTAGTGCATGCAGACTTGTTTGCTATTTATATCCAACAGATCTCAAGTACTATGTTTCGTATAGCTTTGTTGTGTTCAAAACTTCTAAAAGCGCCAGCTCGAAAGACTTTTGATGCTAATCTTCCATCAAAAGACGTTCGAGTTGGCGCTATTATTAAATTAAAAAAGTCACTGGGATTCAAAATCATGAAGTTTGAGCCGTCGCATGCCTTGTTTTGGTGCTGAAACTTAGTGGTTCCGTATTACGGGTTTTTCGGTGGTCATTTCGGTACCCAAAAGGACCAGAATAACGTTCAATTCATTTTTTTGGCAAAATACATTCAAACATAATGAATCGTAATGAGTTGGACACAAGTCATTTGGTTTTTTGGCATCAATGATTTCTGGAACCGGGTATATGATTTGAGAAACTAAATGATTTGAGAATCTCTATTTACATTCCACGTAAATACCAATTCAACAATATGAGAACGGTTCAAATTATTTGCTTAGTTACAAAACTACAGGTTGTCAAAGTAAGGGTATCTAAAGGGACTTTTTTTCAGATGTAGCAGGTTCCCGGTGGCCACAGTGACGCAATTCCGGATCTCCGGGAGGGTTTCTGAAACTAAACGTGTGTGCCCTTCATTTCGGTCAACACACTGATTTTTTCGAGCTGTTTGAATTTTTGGGTCGAAAACGACCCTAAGTCACAATTTGTAACTTTTATTTTATGGAAGCGCCCTAAGGGGCCATTCAAACTTTTTCTTACCGCAAAAGTATATGTTTCCACAAAAAAATACCTAATTGTCAGAAAACGTCAAATTGTCAGGTTATTTTAAGCAAAGTTACAATGATTTGAATTTTGAAATGGGTCGAAAACGACGCAAGGTCCTTACTAAGGTTAAGTTATACCCCAAACTCCTTAAAAAAATTGAAAAAAAAAATTGTTCTAGACCCCCCGACCGATTATTTTCGTTTTGGTCGCAGATGAAAGAGGAAAACCATGGCTTTCGTGTGTACGCCCGCCGTGACTGTTGTGCACCTTTTCCCAGCGTCTGTTTCGTAAATCAGTGTACGATTTTAAAAGTAGCACCTCAAAATCTTACAAAGATACTCGGGGACCTCCAATCTGTGCAGCGATTCGGCGATCGCAGCCCAACTGGCACTGTTGAAGGCATTTTTTAAGTCCAGAGTGACCACACCGCAGGATTACTCGCTCCAGCACTTTGCCAACTGTGTCCAGTAGACATATTGGCCTATATGCTGAAGGATCTCCAGGAGGCTTGCCTGGTTTCGGCAGCAGCACCAACTTTTGTTGCATCCAAATATTGGGGAAGCTACCTTCCTCGATACATTATTGCAGCACGATCTTGAACATATCCGGGTTTTCTTGGATTGCTGCTTTCAGAGCTACGTTGGGGATACCATCTGGTCTCGGAGCCTTCCTGGTTTTTAAGGTTTTCGCCACCACGATCAGCTCATCGTTCGTTACCTGGGCTGCTTCTGGGTCGTCATCTTGAGCTCCGTAAGGTGTGGACGGCCAGCTCGTCGGTTCGTGCCGGGGGAATAGCGCTTCAATGATGGTCTTCATCTTCTCCGGACACCTATCGGGTGGTACAGCTGGGCACCTCAACTTCGCCATTGCAACTCTGTAGGCGTCACCCCACGGGTTTGAATTGGCGTTGCGACAGAACTGTTCCAGACAGGCTTTCTTGCTGAGCCTGATTTCCCTGTTGAGGGCGGTTTTTGCCGCCTTGTACGCTGGTCTTCGATCTGCTCTTTCAGCGTCGTGGCGGGCTCTCTACATCCTTCTCCTAGCCCGAAAGCAGCTTGTACGCAGATCGGCAATCCTCGAGTTCCACCAGTAAGCTGGGTGGCGACCATGTCGCGGTTTACCTTCCCTCTGCATGGTTGCATCGCACGCTCGTGCTAATGCCGCTGTCAACTTATTAGCAGTAAAGTGCATTGCGCTCCAATCTCAACGCCTCAACGAACACCTCCTTGTCAAACTGCGACGCTTTCCACCTCCGCTCCTTTGATGGAATCGCACATGCTTCCAACTGCCGTCCGCTACCTATATTGTACCGAAGCGCTTGATGGTCACTGTGTGTATACTCCTCTCTCACTCGCCGGTTCAAACTTCCTGACAGCCCAGGGCTACAGAAAGTTACGTCAATAATTGACTCTCGGCCATCCCGACGGTACGTGCTGGTGGTACCATCGTTGGCAACACCTACGTTTAGTCTTGCTAAGGCCTCCAGTAGACTGCTCCCTCTTGAGTTGGTGAAGCGTCTGCCCCATTCTATGGCCCACGCGTTGAAATCGCCGGCTATGACGACTGGTCTGCGGTCTGTGTTAGTCAGCTTGTCGAGCATCTCGTTGAACTGGTCAATGGACCATCGCGGGATTGCGTAGCAGCTACAGAAGAAGACTCCGTTAATTTTGACTATAACAAAGCCTTCATCTGCACATGTACAACTTCCTGGAAAGGATGTCTTCCCACCGTCCATATCGCCACTGATTTTGCGTTGTTTGCTATCCAGTTCCCATCGCCGGCCGGGAAACGGTATGGTTCCGATATCGCACTTGCACTCCGCCACAGATTGCCTCAGCAAGTGTTGTGGTGTGTCACAGTGATTGAGGTTAATTTGAATTACCCCTACTGTGGTTTGGTGGCAGTCGCCTTTATGAAGGCCGGGCATCGCAGGCCACCTGTAACGTGGTTGTTATTCTCTCCATTAGCACAAATCATGCACTTTGGAGGTTTCCGGCAGGTTTGCGCCTTGTGGCCTTGTTCTCCGCACCTTTTGCATAAATTACTTCTGTCAGGCCCCTGGCAGAATCTAGCAAGGTGACCGTACTCGTGGCATCTATAGCATACTTCCGGTTTCTGAGAGACACCCAGTGGACATACCGAACAGCCTACTTTTATCTTCCCCGTTTTTAGTGCCATGACAGCCGCTTCAATTGGAAGCCTGATTGATGCTATTAGCATTACGGATGACCCCTTCCATATGCGAATCAGCATCTGCACTTCCCCTAGCTCGCACTGCTGTTTCATGGCAGCCCTTACATCTTCGTCCGTAGAGATTGCGTCCAAGTTCTTGCATTCAAGGACTGCCTCCGGACACACGGCTCTCTATTCTACTGTATTACCCATGGCTTTCTCGGCGAGCTCTTTGTAGGAAGAGCTGCTGGCCGTCGGGTTTCTTTTTAGCTCCAGGATCATATCTCCGGTGCGGGTGCGCCTGACTTTCCGCATGTCTGCACCTAGCTTTTCGAGCTCCGGGTTTGTCCGCATTGCAAGGAGAACCTTCTCGTACGAGTCATCGCCTGCCTTGACTATAAGCGCCTCGCCTCTCTTCCGGCCCTTGAAGAGGTTTTGTTTTTCGGACCTGCTTTTGGTTTTCGTGTTCCGATTTTTTGCCTTGACGATTTCCCATGGGGTATCGTTGCCTGTGGTTGCTGTGTTTGCTGGGCCTGACTAGTTGCCCTTGTGTTTCTTGGAACCACCCGGTCTTGCATCTCCTGGTGATGCTCTTGGCCTCTTCGGTGTGAAGGGCACGCTCTCCGTCCTCTGGGATTTATCCCTCTTTTCGTTGGTTTCCCTCGCAAAAATGATTGGCATCGCCGTTTGTTGAATCAGCACTTGCCTTATTTCTAAGGCAGTCTTGGCCGCCGACAACTCCTTCTCAGTCGATTCCACTTTCTGTGCAACGGCCGCCCATTCCTTGACAGCTAGTTCAAAGGTTCCTTGGATCTTCAAGACCAAAGTCTTGATGTCTTTGAGCACGTTACTTCTTTTATCGACGAATTCGTGTAATTAATCCATCAGTTTCTTGGCTGCTACAACCCTCGGTTGCTTTGGTACCTTCGACCATGCACTGACCTGAGCCTGTTGCTGCTGCTTCTGCTGTTTCTCCTGATTGCGCTGCGGTTGCCTTAGCTGCCACCTTTAGCGAAAGGGTTCGCCGCACCTTCTTCAATTTCAATTAGACTCTCTTCCATTCTTCAGGGTCCCCCCTCTGAGCCGCTATCATTTCCCGCCGTACGTCGTCGCCTTTCATGATCCCATGGTTATCTATGCAAGCAGGGAGGCCATGTAAGGGTTGACACGATCCCTTATGAGAATCGTGTTCAGAGCCGGATCGGCGTAGATCGGGGTTTAGTCATCCGAGCCTAGTACTCATCACTTAAGGTGAAACTCCTTTGAATCCACTAATAACTGTATAAAAGTAGTGGTACATAAAAAATATTCTCCTATATGTTGGTAATAGTGAAATTATAATTGATAAGACGTTGTTGCCAGTAATCGCTACTTCAATTTGAGTCTTTTTTCCTTCGACTAAATAAGATTGCTTGATGTCGTACATAACCATCAACGTATCTGACAGCCCTGCAAGTGAGCAGCCGGCGTAAAATTAGAAAAATAAAAAAAGCAAAATGCTGTGATCAAGTGATTGTTTTTAGCACGGTTTGGTGAAAATTTAAGTTGTTTTCAACAGAAATCCACCAGTAATTGGTCTTTAATAAACAAGTAGTGAAAGTAAACTATGTTGGAGGTTCTACGTTTAGCGAAAGTGGTAAAATTCGGCGAAAAGTGTTCTTCGTTCGCAGGCGGATAAGTGTAAACAATTGTAGCAAAGTTAAACGTCCGTGTTGAAAATTAGCACGGTTCATGAAATTTCCACCAGCTACTAGTGTTAAAAATACGGAAATCGTAAGGCAATAGTGTTTTGATGTCTCGTTAGCAATTTGGGAGTGAACTTAGTGTAGGTAAGTGAAATATTTTGGGAAATAATGTGGACTTCCAGAAATGTGATTATATATGTGAGGAAGCCATTTTCACTGCCATGACAGGGATTCCTTCCTATATGTCCTTAAGATAGACGGGTTCCGAAAGTATCCAGAGGCCTGCCAAGGCTTTACCGGGACGGGGGCAATCGCACCATTAGCCTACTCGCCTACCTTACTCGGGGAATAGAATAACACGACTGTCAGTTCTGTGTCGCAATGTAGTGTGTAATCCGTAATCCGTGTCTTGTCCGTTGTTTTGCGCCATGACCAGTATACCATTTTCAAGATTTTACTGGCAGTATTAATTAAGTATTAATAAAGTGTGGTGGATTTGAAGTGTTTGTAGCCAGCAGCATGAGGTATGCTACGTCAGCTGGTGCGGTGCTTGATACCCCGGTGGCTTGCTGCTGACCTGAATAGTCCATGTGTCCTGTTGGTGGATATTAACGCATGTGTCTGGGTTCGATTCCTGTTCAGTTCGGGATTTTTTTGTTATGGATATTTCCTTAGCTTCCCAGGACATAGAGTATCAGCATGTCTGGCAAACGAATGTGATATACTTTGGCTTTTTGTTAACAGCTGTGAAACATGCTTTGTTTAATCCAGAAATTAACAACTACCGATCGTAGCTTCCAATTAAGTTGTATTCTGTCTTATTTTCAATAAAAGTGAACAATTTAAATAAAACACCAGTTGACGATCAACTACAACCACTATAGTCGTTAACATATGCAACAACCGAACAAGGAGCCGTAAAAGTTCTTTTGTCAGCTTATGATCAGCAAAGTAAAACCCCGCTTTACCAATCGGCATCTGTCATCGGCAATTACCATCGATTTATCCAAAACCATTCGGCTGACATTTAATCGCACGTGGGGCGGCGTTTGCGGTCGTATTAATATCCATTTAAAATCATAGGCGTAGGTAATGACAGTTGAATAAATTTCCGTTAACGACTACATTCAATTACCACGCCGAAAAGTCGGAAACCAGCCCCAGATAATGACACCAATCATAATCAATACGCGATGCATCGTGTTAACACGTTTTAATAAGTCGCAGCGAATTGGAGCGCCTTCGGGGTGGCCAATTCCGATCAACGCCTGGATTGACGGGCAGCCGGAATGGGCGCGGCCACTTCAGATTGCTTGCAATTTTTTGCTGAGCGCAGAAACAAAACGCGGGTGCTCCCCATCCAGTTAATACAATAAACCTGTAACGAGTGAGAGAAGAAAAAAAACTTGTTCCCTCCTTTTTGGAATCGATCCGAGTGTGATCGTTTTGCAGAAATAAAAACGAAACTAGTTTAAAGCTCCCAAGCTTGTGCGACCTTGACCATCAAAACAGCATCAAGCTCAGCACGGATAAAGGTTCCCGAACTCTTCACATACCCGTCTGTGATTTTTTCGGTGGAATAAGTTTATCGGGACGTGACTAATTCCACATTCATTCATCTGGAATTCGAACAGATGTGACATTTTCCCGGGAGGGGTTCGTCGCTTGCATGTGCATAGTCAGTCTTCGGCTGATCGGGATATTCGCTTTCAGGACCTACTCAAAGATAAATAGATCCAACTTTTCGGCAACGACTCACGTTAATGTCAGAGTCAATATTAATGTGTTCTGAATGGATGATTTAGTACAAATCAATTCAAGAGCGATTGGCGACAGTGAGTATCGATAGTCGATCGTTTGTTTCGTCTCGCTTGGACTGATTGCAGTTAAATAAAGGCTATTGGATTATTGATCATTGGCGGCGGCAATAAAGCTGGCTCCGGAGATTTTATCTCTTGATTGCTTATCTTGATCGAGTAAATAATGACGATGGCGATGTCAATTAAGTGTGTACATATTTCTCATTGACTTCGAGGGAACGAGAGAATAATACCTGGAAGGATGTATCTATTTGATTTAGAAATACTTCTTCCGTTATTTTATTCTAACAAATTCGAGTGATGTGGTGACCAAAGTTTGTAAAGACTGAATTTGTCAGCCTATGTTTCATTCCACGACAAATGATCACTTTATTTTATCAGATGCGTTGAAAATCACGAATTTGCCATGGGCGAAAAGTCACTTAATAATAACAAAATCTCTAAAACATGAAACCAACAAACCCCCCGACTACATCAATGATCTTCGGTGCATGTCTATCATATGTTTGCCAAAAATGTTCTCATCACTTTATTGAACACAATTCTATAACCGTTTGTTTTATAGCGTTATAAACATTCGAAATATGAATACCACTCCCGCAAGCTTGTTAAATTATATCAAAAATAGACGCTCCTTCCATTAACCTGAACATGTTCTGCTCCGAACTGGCCGTTTCCAGCTTGACCAATGTTCGCTGGAGTCAATAAAAAGCTAAATTTTACGACAATTTCTCTCATTCGAACGCTGTTTAGCCGAACATCGATCTTTGAAATTCGATCCGCAAGTTGATCGACCTCACTGTTTGCCGCCTCCCAGCGTGTCCAGAGGTGAGGAATTTTTCACATCTACATTATCGGTCCTCATTTCCGTTCGACAGGATGATCCTCCTGGAATCCTCAAAAGTGAAAGAGGCATGTCCCATCGAAAAAAAAAATGTGCCACTCATGATCTCATCCATCCCGATCGATGTTGAGCGTCAAGAATCAACACCATTTTCAGGCGGTTCATTACCATACGAATAGGATCACCGGACCAACCGAGTTCAAGGGTATGCGATATGGATTTTTTTAAATATCGATACGAATCGAAACGATGCACGGAATTCATAGCAAACTATGAAAATACTTCGTGAAAACTCGATACGACAACTAAAAATGCGCGAAATTTAACAAAAGCGGAATGAAACTCGTATTCTGTTTCACAATATATATTTTTTATCATTATTTGATTCGATCTTTTGGAAAATATCGCATACCCTTAAGAGCCTGTCTGCGGTTATCGGCGTCAACGTTTTTTTAGAAAGGAGACATTCGCGCCATCTTCTCCACTGGCTCCCAAACCAGTCCGGTTAGGTATAGAATCTTGGCAAATTAAGAGAGCGATGCCATTGTGCAGAACGTCAAATTTAATTTCTGGTGGTCAAATGTTGTGGAGTGGTGTGACTTCTTTTCGCCATCGATAAAGCGAAACAGGTCCTCCAAAAACCGCAGAACCAAACTTTCATTTGGTTATCCATTTGAAGCCATGGGAGTAGCCAAAGGGTTAAAGTTAATATTTTGCAGAATTTTTAGAAGATTGTTTTCAGGATACAAGTTTCTATAAAACTAGTTGTATCGGCAAACTTTGTCTTATCATCAATTAGGCGGTTGAAAAATGCCACGAAATCTTTCACACAGAATTGAAGATTAGTTTTTTTCCCGTTTGTTGAACCATTCCGGAAGCTTTTCAAAACTTTTTCCTCACACGGTCACGTCGGAGTCCTGAACGAATGCAACAATGAAAGAATTATTCAAATTTATTGACCCGCTATGAAGCCAACTCGTGACATACAAACATCATTTCATTTTAATCTATTTAGATTGAATAGTGATAAACATTTTGGATAATTCATAGAATCCAACTATAACACAGCGTAACAAAAATGACATTTTCGCGTGTATCGAGTATTAAATCAAAGACAAATTAAAGACCTCGATGTCCCTTGCAGTTGCCCAAAATTTTATGGCTCATAAGCTAATCTAGAATGCCGTGAAAAGTGTACTGCGATCTGTCAGACTTGGGTACCTTTTGTACTACCGAGGGACCAAATGCAGTACTAGAAGTGGTACACAATCTGAGCTCGAGTGTGACGGACCTGATTAAATTATGTGTCTCTAGCGCTGAATCTGATGCCGTTCTCAGAAATGTCCCTGCACGCCACAATTTTAAACGACAGGTCGCCGGAGTAGCATAGAACACTGGTTTAATTGATGTTTATATGAAATTTAAAGTATGATTTATTAGCTTTTTTACCCTTCTTACAACCATAAGAAGGGTATAAAGATCGCTTGACAAACCGACTTTATATCCGAGTCTCATATACCAATCGATAGAGCTCGACGAACTTAGCACATGTCCGTGAGTGTGTATGTGTGTGTGTTACAAAAAATGTCACTCAATTATCTCAGCTGTTTGTCAACCGATTTAAACACTTTTAGCTCTAAATGAAAGCTACAACATTCCCATAGAACGCTATTGAATTTCATTGCGATCGGACATTTCGTTACAGAGTTATGATTCAAACAGTATCGTGAAGTACTAGAAAAAGCATATTTTATTACTTTCAACTGTCTGCATTTTGATCAATTTCTCAGCCATTTTTGAACCGATTCGAGTTCTTTTATCGACTAATGGAAGCTCTAACATTCATTCATTATTATTTATTAATTATTTATTTAGTTGGTGTTACATCAATTAATTTGATAAAACCTCGTTAACGATGTTACGCCAATTTACTCGGTCCAAGGCTGTGTCTCTCCAACCTCGATTTTGGCCCACGTTCTCCAGATCTTGTTGCACCTGATCAAGCCACCTCGCTCGCTGTGCTCCCCGTCTTCTTGTGCCAACCGGATTCGTCGCGAACACCATCTTTGCAGGATTGTTGTCCGGTAGTCTTGCAACATGCCCTGCCCAGCGCACCCTTCCGGCTTTCGCAACCTTCTGGATACTTGGTTCGCCGTAGAGCCTAGCGAGCTCGTGGTTCATTCTCCGCCGCCACACACCGTTCTCCTGCACTCCGCCAAATATCGTCCTAAGCACCCTTCGTTCGAACACTCCAAGTGCTTGCAGGTCCTCTTCCAGCATGGTCCATGCTTCATGTCCATAGAGGACAACCGGTCTTATAAGCGTTTTGTACATGGTACATTTGGTGCGGGGGTGAATCTTTCTCGACCGCAGCTTCTTCTGGAGCCCATAGTAGGCGCGACTTCCACTGATGATGCGTCTCCGTATTTCACGACTAACGTTGTTATCGACTGTTAACAAGGATCCGAGGTAGACGAACTCATCAACCACCTCAAAAGTATCCCCGTCTATCGTAACACTGCTTCCCAGGCGGGCTCTGTCGCGCTCGGTTCCGCCTATCAGCATGTACTTTGTTTTTGACGCATTCACCACCAGGCCGATTTTTGTTGCTTCACGTTTCAGGCGGGTGTAGAGGTCTGCCACCGTTCCAAATGTTCTGCCGACAATATCCATATCATCCGCGAAGCAAACAAATTGGCTGGATCTTGTGAAAATCGTACCTCGGTTATTGAACCCGGCTCTCCGCATGACACCTTCTAGCGCGATGTTGAACAGCAGGCACGAAAGTCCATCACCCTGTCGAAGTCCCCGGCGGGATTCGAACGAACTGGAATGTTCGCCCGAAATCTTCACGCTATTCTGCACACCGTCCATCGTTGCTCTTATTAGTCTTGTGAGCTTCCCGGGAAAGCTGTACTCGTCCATGATTTTCCATAGCTCTTCGCGGTCGATGCTATCATAAGCCGCTTTGAAATCGATGAACAGGTGATGCGTTGGGACTTGGTATTCACGGCATTTCTGGAGGATTTGCCGTACAGTGAAGATTTGGTCCGTTGTCGAGCGGCCGTTGATGAAACCAGCTTGATAACTTCCCACAAACTCATTTGTTATTGGTGATAGACGACGGAAGATAATCTGGGATAGCACTTTGTAGGCGGCATTCAGGATAGTGATCGCACGATAGTTTTCACATTCCAGTTTGTCGCCCTTCTTGTAGATGGGGCATATGACCCCTTGCTTCCACTCCTCCGGCAGCTGTTCGGTTTCCCAGATTCTGACAATCAGCCGGTGCAGACAGGTGGCCAACCTCTCCGGGCCCATTTTGATGAGTTCAGCTCCAATACCATCTTTACCAGCGGCCTTATTATTCTTGAGCTGGCTGATGGCATCCTTAACTTCCCTCAATGTGGGGGCAGGTTGGTTTCCTTCATCCGCCGTGCTGACGTAGTCACTTCCTCCGCTGTCGTGACCCTCGTCGCCTGTGTTCTCCGTGCCATTCAGGTGTTCATCGTAGTGCTGCTTCCACCTTTCAATCACCTCACGTCCGTCCGTCAAGATGCTTCCGTCCTTATCCCTACACATTTCGGCTCGCGGCACGAAGCCTTTTCGGGATGCGTTGAGCTTCTCGTAGAACTTTCGCGTTTCTTGAGAACGATGCAGCTGTTCCATTTCTTCACATTCCGCTTCTTCCAGGCGGCGCTTTTTGTCCCGGAATAGGCGGATTTGCTGCTTCCGTTTTCTTTTATATCGCTCCACGTTTTGTCGCGTTCCTTGCTGCAGCATTGCAGCCCGCGCTGCATCCTTCTCCTCCAAAACCTGCCTGCATTCTTCGTCGAACCAATCGTTACATGTCCTCCTTTCCACGTACCCGACGATGCTCTCGGCTGCGTTGTTGATGGCTGCTTTTATGTTGCTCCAGCAGTCCTCAAGAGGGGCTTCGTCAAGCTCGCCCTCTTCCGGCAACGCTACCTCGAGATGCTGCGCGTATGCGGCAGCGACGTTCGGTTGGGCCAGTCGCACTAGGTTATACCGAGGCGGGCGTCGATACCGTACATTGTTGATGACGGATAGTTTTTGGCGCAGTTTCACCATCACTAGATAGTGATCAGAGTCGATGTTAGCGCCACGATAGGTTCTGACGTCGGTAATATCGGAGAAGTGCCGTCCATCGATCAAAACGTGGTCGATTTGTGATTCCGTCTGCAGTGGTGATCTCCAGGTGTATCGATACGGGAGGCTGTGCTGGAAATAGGTGCTACGAATGGCCATATTCTTGGAGGCGGCAAAATCTATCAGTCGTAGGCCGTTCTCGTTCGTCAGCCGGTGGGCGCTGAACCTTCCAATCGTCGGTCTGAATTCCTCCTCCTGGCCAACCTGAGCGTTCAAATCACCTATGATGATCTTGACGTCGTGGCTTGGGCAGCGATCGTACTCGCGTTCGAGCTGCGCGTAAAATGCGTCCTTGTCATCATCAGTGCTTCCGGAGTGAGGGCTATGCACGTTTATGATGCTGAAGTTGAAGAACCGGCCTTTGAGCCTCAACTTGCACATTCTTTCGTTGATCGGCCACCACCCGATCACACGCCTTTGCATATCACCCATCACTATAAAAGCTGTTCCCAGCTCACGTGTGTTGCCGCAGCTCTGGTAGATGGTATGATTACCTCTAAACGTTCGCACCATCGAACCTGTCCAGCACACCTCCTGCAGCGCTACGATGTCGAAACCGCGGATCTTCAGTACATCGGAGAGTATGCGTGTGCTTCAGATGAAGTTGAGAGATTTGCAGTTCCACGTACCGAGTTTCCAATCGCTAGTCCATTTCCGTCGCTGTGGTCTTTGCCGATTGTTCCGGTCCGTATTCTCTCGTTGACGTTCCTGTGCTGATGTGTTTTTACGGCTGGCTTGCAGGGCCTGACACCAATTCCCTAGATTTCCGGAGGACCATTCCCCCTAAATGTTCGGAGAGCCATAGTGCGCAGTTTAGCTTAGAGTCCTTGTCTGGCACTCGGACGATGATCAGCCGCCCCTGACATGGGGAACAGACGCTGTTGTGAGCCGCTCCTAACATGGAGTACAGACGCTCAAAGTTTGCCGAAGCAAAAGCAAAAGCAAACCCCCCCTTCCCTGTCAGCATACGACCAAAGTTCCCACCGGGGGTTGGTTACCCGATCTTCCCTAAGGTTACTCGTACCCCGGCCAGTACCGCGAGGAGGTAGGGATAGGAGTTGCTGGGCAAGAGGCTAAGGACCGCACAGAGGGGTCTATTTTATTCCTTCAGGTACGCGAGGTACCAATGGTACGCCATGCCCAGCCATTTACCAACCAACATTCATTCATAACCCTTCAAATTTTCATTGAAATCGGATTATTAGTTACAGAGATATCAATAGAAGAATTTTGTAAAGTACTGGAAAAAAATAAGTTTATTTTAGAATATTCAATTTTTTACATTTTGATCAATTTCTCAGCTATTTTAAATCCGATTTGAGCTTTTTTTTCCATCGATTGAAAGCTTTGACATCATTCATAAACATGCTGCAATCGGACGAAAAGTTAGAGATAAAAATCGATTTTATCCAAAAAAAAATCTTTAAAATTCCTCTTTTTTTAATTTCAAATTGCACATAAATCTTATATTATTATTATTATTATTTATTAGCGACACTTTACCATTCGTTTGGCATTCGTGTCGGATAAATCTTATAATTTCAGCTATTTTTAATCCGATTTGAGTTCTTTTTCCATCGATTGAAAGCTTTGACATCATTCATAAATATGCTGCAATCGAACGAAAAGTTACAGAGATAAAAATCGATTTTTTCCAAAAAAAATCTCAAAATTCCTCTTTTAACCTCCACATAAATCTTAAAAAAATCGCAGGCAAAATCATTTTAGGACATCAATTTTTCATTTTTCGATTTTATTTTACAGGATGGCAACATGTGTTTATAGACCCTCTTAAACTATGATAAAAAGCGTATGAAAAGTTATATAACACAGCGCAACAAAAATGACATTTTTGCGTGTCTCAAGGATCAAATTATGTGTCTCTAGTAGATTTGGGGCTGCTGAATCTGATGCCGTTCTTAGAAATTTTCCAGCACGTCACAATTTTTAGCTACAGGTCGCCAAAGTTGTATAAAACATTGATTTTATCGATGTTTACCAAAAATTTGAAGTATATTTTATCAAACTTTTTTGTCATCTTATCCATCTAGCATGCAAAAGAGGACTTAAACTTTCATTTTAGATGTATTTTGATTGAAAATGCACGATTAAATTTAGATTAAACCGATTTTTTCAATATGCTTGTAGTCTCCATACTAAATTATTCGTTTCTCTTATATGGCATAATACAATACTTTTCTAAACCATCAAAAAATAACTTTTCCGGGTCAAAAGTATTACAAACTTTCATGATAAGTATTGTTATACACATAAAGTTTTAATTCTGTGGCAAATTATGTAAATAAATTGCCATACAAGCTGGCAAACTTGCATGCAAGTTGGATGAAATAGTCAATTTTCGCATTTTCAACAACCAATATCTCAAAAACTAGACGTGCTATGATATTTCTGTAAACGGCAATGGATTCAGCAACCCTTTATTAAGTTAATAGAGGTATTTTGATGCTGGAGACAAAAACGTGTTCCGCAGTGTAATTTGATATCCGCCAGGACTTTCTCGCAAACCATTAAACTATTAGAGCAGATAGAACATAGTCACAAAATTCTAATGTTTAGTTATACTGGTACAAGGTTCCAAATGAATGATGAATAATAATTATCTCAAACCTGTATGGAAATGTAAGAAGGGTTCAGTCTCACCATCAGTGGATTAAGTCAGGTTTTGTGATCTAATCCAGCAAGAATGCAAAATAGGACTTCAACTTTAATTTCAAATATAATTCGAGTGGAATCACACGAGAAAATTTAGAATAAATCCATTTTTTCAACATGCTTGCAGTCTCCATACAAAACTCCTCGTTTCTCTTATATGGCAAAATACAATACTTTTCTAAAACACAAAAAAAATTCTTTTGAGCATCGATAGTATTATGAACTTTGCTAATAAGTATTGCTATACTATACACATGAAGTTTAAATTCTGTAGCAAATTAAGCAAATAAATTGCCATACAAGTTGGGAAAGTAGTAAAATTTTGCATTTTCAACAGCCAATATCTCAAAATATAGTTTTTTGAGATATTGGCTGTTGAAAAATCCCCCGTGCTATGATATTTCTGAAAACAGCAATGGATTCAGCAACCCCTAATTAAGTAAACAGCGGTATTTTGATGCTTGAGACAAAAACGTGTTCTGCAGTGTAGCGATGACCGGGAACAGGCGTTCAAAAAATCTAGCTGCTATTTTTCTTGCGCTTGTCAATTTTTGATTCGGCTTAAAATGTTATGGTTATACCTAGCTAAAATCGTTAGCAAGATATTTGTGGTGAAACATTTTGTTTGAAATGCGGATGAGTGGTGGACCTGTTGTCGGAAGAGAAATGTTATGTGGTGTGCCGAATGTCCGCTGTTTCGCTGTTCGTAGTAAAACGAATACACTTACTAGAACCGAAACCAACGGTTGAAAGATTTGGTAAGTTTGTTCCATGCAATTATTCGGAATTCAGTTGACCATTGTAATTAATTTTGATAGCTACCACCGGAACGATTCGATTTTTGTTGTTTTTTTTTTTTTGTAATGTTGTGTATCGTCGGTTCGCGATCACGGAATCAAGTAGTCCGCGCCTGGAGTAGTGTTTGGTCATTCGATTCAATTGCTTTTCGGAGCGAAAGATAAAGTCGCGTTTTTTCGCTTTTAACAATATTTTATCCCAAGGCCGATCGGCATGTGCGTAGTTCTTTTTCTTTTCTTTGTTCGTTTTTTTTGGTTGGAAAGATCGGCTCTGCTTTTTAACGAGCAGAATGTCACTATCGTTAAACGCGTATTTTTACTAATTTTTTAAGGGAAATATTGTTGATACTGTAAATAAAGCATTCTTTCTTTCTTTTGATTGAATTAAAAACAATTAAATATTGAATGCTCCGGGTCCATTGTCAGTTTTTCAGGCGAATCCTGACCTATTACCTTTCCCAACCTCCGTAGCACTATGAGAGGGTGCCACTGAGCCGGAGGCCTCTCGTTGAGTAAGTGCTACATCAACATTTCCTTCCCCAATTCTAAGTCACGATAAAGATGGGCGTGGCCGGGAATAGCGATATTCATTGTTTTGGTACTCTTGTTTCATATTAGATCAAAGTTTACTCCCAAGCCTTGTTCCTGAAAGCAGTCTAGATGAGACTATCAAAGATAGTACATGAATATAGCTAGTATCCAATCTACGAAGTATACCGTAACTGCGCTAACGCTAATTCATGAAATCCAGCTATAAATCAAGCTTCCCATATCAAATTATGTGTTTCTAATAAATTTGGGGCTGATGAATTCATTGACGCTTTCAGAAATGTACCAATACGTCACAATTTTTTTGGTACAAATCATCAAAGTTGTGTAAAAAAATGTGTTATTGTTGATTAAACTATTATTTATTAAATTTATTTTAGTCATTCAATCCACCGAGTAAGCAAAGCAGCACTTAAACCGTTGTTTGAGAAAAAGTTTGGTTGAAATATTCCGTTTTAATAACCGTTTTATCGAATTTTTTAATATCAATACAGCCTCCATACTAAATTCGTCGTTTCTTGTATATGGTCAGATACAATACTTTTTCATGTCATTAAAAATTTCCTTTTCAGTAACGAAAGTATTACAAACTTCTTTAATTTATATTCTTTATTGCCTAATCATTAATTTATGTATCATATTAAACACAAAAATCAGTCTAGCGCTGTCTGGTGGCAAAAATTTGAATCTCATGGCTTTTATAATGATAACGCAACCACTGTACAACTTTGCCGAAGGCGCCATGTTTCTAAGCGGTCAGGATCCTGATATAATCGCAAAACAAAAGTTTTATGCTCACTAGCGCCGCCTGGTGCCAAAATTTTGAATTTCGTGGCTTCTATAATGATAGTGCTTGAGCTACTTTGCCGAAGACGTCATCTTTCTAAGTGGTCAGGATCCTGAGATATCAGAAAAATTAAATTTCGATGCACACTAGCGCCACCTGGTGGCAAAATTCCATCAAATGTTAGACCTTAATCTACTGAACAATTTTGCTGAACAAATTTGCTGACGTCATAAATTTTGAATACTTTTTATGATATTGATTGTTTATAAAAACAGTCGTTAATCCGAATTTCGATCGTAAAATAGTGATCGCAAAAAGAACCGTCGTAAAAATAACGGTCGTGAAAAGAGGTTGGAGTGTATTGAATTTTTCCCATATGTGCTTAAATAAGCTTAAAAATAACGCCTTTTTAAACTGTCAATTTAGGGTTTCATTGGGGATTTTTAAATGGGCCAACACTGTTTTAAAATGTTATATTAATGTCCACAATAATCATAGTTATTGCTAAGTAGTGTCAAACTTGAATAGGAGTCAATTCTTCTGCTTTGTTCCTTTATCACCTTGATGGGGCGAAAATGGGTCAATTTTCATACATTTATAAATCAGTGAAAAGTTATCGAATTTCAAACATTTATTCAACTTTTATAAAGACATAACCTCTGAAAGTATTCTCATACTTGACAGAACATATCAAGTCAAATTACGAGAGTTGTTCTAAGACCAACTTGGACATATGCATGTTTGACCCATTCTCACCCTAGACGACGGTAACCCACTTAACGATACTTCATGATACGTTTATGAGGACTTCAAGATAGTTGAAAACTGACGTTTGGTAGCCCTTAGAATTAGAATATGCTTGAAGTGAAATTCGGGAACGGCTTCTGATATCTTGAAAATCGATTACAGTTATGGATTTTTTAAGACTCTCCTCTGTTCTCGCGTTCAGTATCATAAGGGCGATGAAGAGAAAATTATCCACTTCTCTTCATAGTTTACTTAACCGAGCGAAGGTTTTCGACTGTTATTTTTTATTCAGTAGAAAGTAGTCATTATCCTTCATCATCTTGCATCGTGAAATATTCCAGAAATTGATTGAATTTGGTGAACTAATATTCAAAAGTGATTTCATGGCTTTGGGTAAATAAGGAACTTTTTTTCCAAATTTTTCAATGGTGGGTCGCGAAAACTAAACCGAATATCTAGGTGGGTCATGCATTAAAAAAGTTTGGGAACCTATGTGTTAGATCAATACGCATTTGGTACTTCATTTTCAGCACCAAAAAATTCATTCATTTTTTCATTTGAAAAAGGAGGGTAGATGTCTTTTAATTAACCTCGCCAGTGTAGCGTCTGTTTGTCTGTGATTACGATTCATGCAAAAAAGGTGCAAATGTTGTATATAGTGATCGTTTTTAAGAGAAATTTGTGAATGAACTTTTGAGATCACTTTTCCTACACCCCCAATGAAAAACCTAGCTACGCCCATGTTTAAAACCGAAGTCTCCTGGTGGGTTCGAATCGCTTTGCTTTGGATACCAGTTTTCCCGTCAAGAATCATCCGACCGGATTCTGGGTTCCCATTTGGAACCGAAAGAGGACTCCACCCGAACTCGATAGATCTTCGTCATCTGTGACAGGTCTCAAACCAAAAAAGGGTTGAAAAACTAGTTTAAAGGTTTCGGCCACAAGATAAGGTTTCAGCCAAAATTAGCATACAACCGCACATCAAAATTGATCCGTTGGCCTACATTCCAGAAGCGAACAACTGTTTATTGAAATTCTTCGCGTCAACTGTCATCACGTTATCAGCAATCTCCGCCAAGGCGCCTAAAAGCACCGTACGATGTACGTGCACTTCCGTGCAAAAGTTTGGGGTCACCCCCCAACAATCTATGATAACATGTCTTTTTAAAACTCTCTCGAACTCATTTGAAAGGCAATAAGTAGATCTTACTACGTAAGTATTTAACAATTTTTTTTTATTTTGACATAATGTTTACCTAAGGTGGTGACATTTTCTGTATTGTAGCGTATTTTTCTCAGCATTGGATCGACCAAAATTTTGAACCAGTGTGGCAATAGAATAATATATCTTTGATGAGTACTTCCAAAAGGTTGGCGGAAAAATTTGAAAACTATTTAAAATAAACAAAACATTTTTTTGAGTCTGTTTTCTGCAGTGTTTTTGTTGAAAAATGCCTCAACTATAAGTGAAAAAAAAGTAATTGTAATAAATACCTTAGAAACATGACTTACTAATTGCCTTCAGAATTAGACATAGAAATTTCGAATTAGACGTGTAATCGCAGAAATATGGACAAAGTACTTTTGTATGTAATTTTTGGGGTGACCCTAAACTTTTGTTCGGGACTGTAGGAATAAAACTAGCCAAGTGCTCTAAAGTATTTGCAAATCGCACGAGCCGCTTGCACACGCTCGTTCACAAATCCTCATTAAAAGTGGAACCCGAATAAAAAAAAACTCCTCACAATTTTTTCGAGCAAGACCGTTTAGAGACATTGTTTGTCCTGACATGATCGCCATTAAGATCAGAACGGATGACAGTGTCAAGTTTCAACGCGGATCGCTGCACAAGAGTCTTAGTAGTCGTTTGTCTTCCAGCTTCCCCAACGCAACGGTTGGACGACGATGTAGGAGGTGTATAATGAATGACGGTAGACATCACAATTAGAGTCGTAAGTTGAGTGTAATTGGGCCGTTACCACTGTGTAAATTTATGGCCACGGGTGGGTGTTTATTAGCGAATTTGTTTGATTTACGATATGATACTGGGGCTCCAGTTAGACGAGCATGCCAGGAGTTGGGTTACCAATCCGGAGATGGTGGGCTCGATTTTCAGTTGCTGGGCAGCTGAGGATTTCTTCTAAGCCATCACACACTTGTGTGGGAGAACCATTGGCGTAGGAACAGGGGGGCCAGGGGGGCCTGGCCCCCTCCAGAATCGTCCAGGCCCCCCCCCCCCCCCAGAATTTTTGATGATAATAAAGAAAAACAAAAAAAATTATCATAAAGCAACATCTTCTGAATCGTACAGGACTCTTGTTATTGACAAAAAATTCTTCAGTAGTTTCGTTATTTTATGTTGTACAACACTATAGTGAGAAAACCTCGCACGGTGTGCTGAAACACACATATGGACCGATGCACGAGTTCACTATCTGACGTTTTAGCGGTGCCGTGTTATCTACGTGACCATGGCAACGAGTGAATTTGGCACCGCTCAAACGTCAAATTAGTGAACTCATGCATTGGTTCATTATCGAAGTTGCATGAACCTCCGATCTTTTTTCACTAAAAGGTAGCCTTGGTAGTCAAAAAAAGCTTGCGGCCTAGCTTGTCTTATACAGCATCAAAGTGGCTGTTCTGACTTTGGAGAATCGCGCGACAATCGAAAGCTTAACCGTCCGGCTGTCGATCGATTGGTTACTGTTAGAACTAGTTTCTTGTTGTATGCGATAAGTATAATTTTTCGACATCTCCGTTGCTCAAAACACCGTGATACAAAAAATCGGAAGTTTTTTTTTTCTAAAAATTCGTATTTTTAATAATCCAAATAATGTGTGGTGATGATGATGATTTCCCTTATGAGAATTCACTAGAAATGCATACATTAACTTCAACTCGTATGATGTCCGAAAAAAAAATGAAAAAAGGACAAAATTACTGAAGGAATTTCTTAGACAATGAATAGCGGGAAGTTTTGTCGAAAAAAAAAACTTTCAAGGAATTTCGTATCGCCCAAGTTTTCTTCAGATAAAGTTTAACCTGGTGTGAAAAATGTAACAAAATCGATCACAGTGTTTTATTCCAGCTCTCTTTGACTTTGATCAAATGTTTTATGTATTTTCGCATGAATAAATTTATTGCTTAAACTATATTTTTCCATTAAAACTTATTAATCCATAAATTATTTGATTATTTTCAACAGATTGGTAGCAAAAGTTTTCGAAAAACCTTTTCGACATTTTTCATAGAATTTTAGTTAAAACAAGTTCCTCAAGAAATATTCAAGGGTGGCTTCAGAACTTTTGCAAATCTTTTCGAAATTAGTCAAATAATATTGTGGGAGTTGTTCATACTTTCAAAGCGAATTCCTGGTGGACATCCAATGTCTACTTTTTATTAGCAAATTGATTCCGGAAAAATTCCCAGATTTACCTGAAAAATCTTACTTTATCTTAAAAAAGTTCAGTTTTCCCTCGCAATTCCTTCAAAAAATCATTAACTCTGTCAAATCTAATTCAGAGATATTCACTGAGAGTTCTATTAGAAATTCTTCTGTGAATTTATTTTTTTAGTTTCCCTAGAAATTTTATTACAAATTCTTCCGCGAAGTCAATCAAAAGTCCTTAAGAAGTATTTCCAGAATAATAAATTTGTAAAGAAGATTCTGATGGACCTTCTTGAGAAATTTAGTTTTATTTTTAGATTCATTAGAAAGGTTTTAATCATCCTGTAATTTACCTCTAGAGAAAAATATATAAATTATCTTTCATTTTATCATTACCCATCTATTGTCCATGCAAATTTTTTCAGTAAGATTTAAATTCATAAAAATCTTACATTTTCGCGTTAAGCTTCTACAATACTACAAAATAGTCGATAATAGACCCTTCAAAAAAGTTTGTTTGGGATTTCCAGAGGTGGGAAAAATGGATTCAACATCAATATGTTCACCATTGTATCAGGAAACTTCGGAGTTCATACAAAATATTATGTATGATTTTAGTAACTAATACTTTCAGTAAAAATTCCATCCGTTTTAACACCAATCATTTTCTATTATGAAAGACGTAGAAAAAAGAACAAGAATTTTTGTAGTAAATCCTACAAGGACTACGTCAGCTTCTCTGTGAGGTACACTGTCAACGAGTTTCAGAAAATCTGCGGTTTAATTCGTGAATTTTACGACAGGAATTAAGTCAATTTTTCCGAATTATTTAAGCTGGAATTATTCAAAAAATTACCAACAAAGAATCCTTGGATTACTATTTGCAAAAAAATGGAGTTATTAGAACCTGAAAGAATACTTGATGGAACTTCTGGAGATTTCTTTTTTTGAAGTTCGAGAATACATTGCGAAATCTTAGTAAATTTGGTAAAAAACTTCTTCAAAAAAAAAATCCAAAAAATCGTGAATGCGGTTTAAAGCAAAAAAAAAATCTGGTTAATGCTTAGATGAAGCTTTGGTATTTTTTTCGGAAGAATCTTAGGGAAACAATTATTTAATTCTCTAAGAAATCCCTGAAAAAAATACATGGAATTTTTGAGTATTTTCGTGGAAGAGCTTTTGACTGAACAGTTTCCATCCGCTATGAACTTTATAGAAATGTTGGAATTCTTAAAACATTTCTTAGTTTGCTATTTTTGAAAAAAATGAAAAAAAAAATCGAGGGAGTTTTGAAGGAATGCGAGATGTTGCTTCTTGATTTAAGATAAATCTATAAAATAATTATCTGTGAAAAAATATAGATAGATTTGCTCTCTGAGAAATCATGAATAACATTTTCCCAATTGAATTCTTTTTAGTTGCTCATGAAATTCTTGTGGAATATTACGAGGAATCCTTAATGTGACACCCCTGGAACAGCCATTTAATTTTTTTGCTGCGATTTTTTCAAACAATCCTGTAGAGAAACTTTAGAAAGATTTTCTAAAGCAAAGTTCAAAAAACTGTAGGCAAACTTTGTGAAGAATTCATGGAATGAATCCTAGCTTGTTGATTTTGAAGATGTTTTTGTTGAAAATCCTAGAATTTATTGGAGAAATTTTTAGAAATTCCTGAAAATCCAAAACAAATTATTAATGAACAAAGGAGGATACTTTAAACTAACAATTGGAATTTATATGCAATAAGTACCTAGAGAACCTTCCATGAGAAATATTTAAAAGAATTTCTAATGTGTTCTCTGGCGGAGTTCTTCAAGAGATTTTTAAGCAATTCGATAGAGATTGCTCGAAAATTTTTCAGAAATTTTGTAAATAATTTTCCATGGCAATCTCAGGACGAACTCAGTGAAAACTAGTAAATGAGTAAACTAGTAAACTCAGTGAAAACTAGTAATGAAGAAATTCCCGTAGGAATTCTCAGAGGAATCTTTTCAAAACACATGATTCAATAACTGGAAAGATCTAGGAAGAAATACAAAAACATTCCTTGTAAGTTTTTTGTTAGAATTCTTGAAAGATTTTTGAAATAAGAAATATATGAAAAGTGGTAGGTCATTTGATGGTAGGTTATTTGGCATAAAGCCGTTTGGCACAATGGTCGTTTGTCATAATAGTCGTTTTGGTATAATGAGTCTGAAACCAAGGATTTCTTAAGATGACACTGGATTTTACGTTTCTATTGAATTCCTCTGACGACATCAGGCTTATTTTGGAGTCAATTGATACAAAATGACACTTTACTCAACAAACATATGCTCTTAAATAAACTAAAGCAGGAATGCTGGTGCCTATAGCATTTTACCATTTATTCAGAAATTACCGTTCCTCCAAATATTAATTCTTATTTTGAGTTTCGCTATTGGAATAGATTTTTGCACTGAAGATTTTGATATATTTAGCACAAATTTGCCTTTCTTTCAAATATTGGATGTTCTTTCTAAATATGAAGTTACTATAATAATAAGTATAAAAACTGTTAATTTAAAATTTAAATAAATTTCACCTGCTTTTATATACAGGCTGTTCGATAGCAAGACTGGTTCCGTGGGTGTGAACCTCCCGAAATTCTCAACGCAGCGCAATCCTGGGGTACCTCGCGGTCGTTGGCAGCCAACACGTTTGGAAAGTGGGCAGTTTATCACCGTTTTCGCGGTCTTTCGGCGTTGCACAGTAGAAACCGGTTTTACTTTAAACACACACCGTACTATAATCGTGATTTATTTAACTAAACTTCTTAAACTAGTAACATAATTATTTTAAGTTAAATTAAAGATAACGTATTCGACGCGACTGCCCGGATTGCAATTTTCTAATGAACTGATAAATTGGGCAATTTGGGGTTTGGCAAAAGGCCAGTCTATTGTATAATACAAAATCTTCTTCTCTCATATTCCCGCCCAAGCGAGAAACCCAACGATCGCTGTGAGTGGTAACGATCGGTAGATAGGTAGCCAATGATCGAGGGGAGGCTCAATGCAGCTTACCTTGAACTCCGACACAGGCTGTTCTTTGGAGCTATATTTTTTGATATTTTTTTGTTTCCAACTGATATGAGGGCGTCAATCGATAATATTGATCTGCTCAAGTTATCAGTGAAAAGAGAAATCGATTACTGTAGTTACTTCGATAATTCTGAACGCAATTTTTGATATCTTTTCGTTTTAGTACGCCGCAATATTGTTTTAAATAGTTTTAGTAATAAATTTTGCCTTCTTTTAATAATAGGCTGTTCTTTATATTTATACTGTTATAAGATAAAGTACAGTAAAGCTATTAACCATTTTTATATTTTAATGTTTTATCAATTCTTGCAAGCCGTGCTGTTAGAGTTATCATAACTTTAGAGCCTGCTTAAATTTCTAAATATTATAAAAGCAAACACACGATCTTGATGATTTCGAGATATGCTGGAAAAATATTATTTCAATCACATTTTTTTCTTTTTTTTACAATTACTATCGAATCGTTCGAAAGTTTTGCCACAAATATTTTCTCTTACAAATGTGTTGTATATTTGAGTTATGCTGTGAGAAGATTTTTTTGCGTTTAGACCTTAAACATTTTAAACGAAAAATAATATGCTCTCGTATATAGGCTATTTATGCATTATGCTGCAATAATAGAACCTTGGATTGGAGCTTTCAATTTTTGCAAATGAATTTTCCCTTCTTTTACCAAGTAAGTTCCTTCATGTGTTACGTCCCAACTGTGACAGAGCTTGCGATCAAGCGAAAATGTTCTATGGGCATCCCCTTTATTATTAACTGCGAACTTTCTTTGACAATTTACTATTTTCAAATATGTATATCACAACAAGCTCAGAGTTAATCTATGTTCTGGGAAGTAGATATAATTATTATTTCGAAAAGATCTTTCACCAGACCCGTCACGAGTTTTATTTAGTTATGCTCTCTAATGTCACAACAATGTTTGACATCCATAGATTGGAAAATCTCTAAACGAACACCACGCTTGTTGAGAACCTTTTTGTTTTTTGCTTTAAAATGCTGATATTCATATATGTTATGCCAAACTGATGCTGATATGCTGATATTCATATTCATTATGCCAAACGGCCTTATGCCAAACTACTTTATGCTAGAAGGGGCTACAATCATATGAAATCAATACGAATACGATTCGAAAACAAGTATTTGCTAGGCCCCCCCTAGGCCCCCTCCAGAAAAAAATCCTAGCTACGCCAATGGGGAGAACCAGAGGTCCAGAGAAACAGGTCGGAGCCTTCTATAGTCCGCGACTATAAAGCAAAGTATGGGTTCGATTCCCGGTAGATTGAAGATCTTTTCGTGATATAAATTTCCCTGAAATCCTTGGGTATGAAGTATCAATGTGCCTGCCAAATCATATATGACGAAAGAAGCTTAGTTAATAGCTGTGGAAGTGCTCATAGAACTTCGTGTTGGTGAGAATCACGCTTTGTCCCGATGGGGACCTATAAGAAGAAGAAGAAACGCTTATATAGGTAAGTAGCTCATTGTTCAATATGGCCCAAATAACTTTACGCGAGTGATCCCGAAATCATAATTAAAATACACTTGAAATTAGCCGCCCTCGATTAAACCGTTAAACGGTCAACCTTTCCATTCCAAAAAAACAAGAAATTCGTGATCCAAATAACCTTCTTTCAAACTTTTTACGATCGTAAAACCACATGAATCACACCTTACGCATCATGGGTTCATTGCTACACACATTAAACTCCCTCCAGAATCTCCTACACGCACCCATCTGGTACTTTTAATTCGGCAGCACAGGTCGTGCTATCACGTGTCGAAACCATAATTTAAATGCACCATTGTCATCACATTCCATGTGGGCATCAAACAGATATGAATGACTAATCGCATGCAACTGCCATCGTGTCGTCGCACAATGTCTCATTGAAAGCGAAAACCAGCAGGCGGCAGGGAGATCCCGAAACGATAATCCAAAATTGAATTGTGCCCAGCTCAGAGGTTCCATCCAAATTGATAAACGTAGGCATAGGTACTTGTCCAACGGGTGCATTCATTCACGCAATTACGGCGAATGAATGCGTTGTTGAGCTGATGGAGCGTCACCACGAGCATAAATCGGCGTGGAAGCTTGGAACTCTTTCCGCTCGGCGACAGTTTCTATTATGCTAGCAGCCGGTGACAAATTTCAAACCATATATACATGTAAGCTATAATGTTCCGAGAGTTAAAGTAATGAGCAATCACTTCGATACTTCAGACAAATACTCTGAACATCAAATCGAAGCAGCTTCTAGCCCAGGCTCTTTGAATCAAGTGCGGAAACAAAGAGTGCCGCCAATCGTGGCCGGTTGTTCCGAATTTGTAGGATCTAGGCAGGAGATCTTTAACTCCATTAGGGGAAACAAGGTTTCCTTTCAAATCTCAAAGAAAGGAGACTTTCGAAAAGCAAGACTTATGTTCGATTTCTGTGTGACATGGGAATATTTCCAGAGACCTGGAGGAAATTTACAGAACCACACGGCGGTGCCAAAAGTAGGGTCATGGTATTAAGCATTGCCGCATGGATGCTAAATGCATGATTTGCGAAGATTTCAAAAAGTTTGTAGGCTCCCCCTCACTACGCTGAATGCCACTACCCCGAACCCCGAATGGATCATTACCCCGAACGCCACTACTCCGAATGAGCCATTACCCCGAATAGTATGAAATATAGTGCAGTATCCTGTTATGTTGACGATACTGTGAGAATGCAAACTAGTTTAGGGTTACCATCAGTCTTCTAAGATCATCTTTCTAATCTGAGATTTGAACAAGCATGCTTTGAATTCATCTCAATTCGTAGGATCGTTTTGAATCCTGCTTTTTTCCAGTCTCAGTGAGCGGGATTAGTTCTGGGATTCAATCCCAGGATGAAATCCTTATGAATTATTTATCATTTACTTTCAACTACAGCGAGAGTATCAGAACGGTTGAAAAAAGAGTGTATGATATTTCTCTAGTGGTTAAAGATAATTGTTTCATTTTTGTTTTGTTTTTCTGCTAAAGAAAAATATACGTAGGTTTTTCCTCCTTCTCATTAACTTGGATTCACTTCCATTGTGACAGGAACAGATAATCCCGGAGGATTCCTTCAGGTGGATAACCGATATTGAAAATGATAAACCCAAAAATATAGGTAAACGAACTGTCCAGAAGCGATATCCTCTTATTAAACAATGATTGCTAGAAGAATTGCCAGAGAATTTGTATTAAAATTTCTAAAAATAACTTGAAATACTAGACTGTCACCCGACCAGAACCACGTAACAAGATTATAACACATTCCTATCAACAGCAGTTAAAAATAACATAAATTGATATAATTTTGTAATCAATATGGCTTTGTTCACATTTTTTGTAACACATTTATAACAACATTTGTTATTTTTTTTGACATCGCATTTATGAGTTCGTTGCAACTAACATCCGATGTCATAAACAGTAACATAGTTTGCAATAATTTTGTTATTTTGCAACATCCTTGCAACACATTCTGCAATAATTTTGTTATTATTATAACAGGGTTTGGTATATTTTAGTTTAGTTTGGTGCAAATTTTGTTAGAATTTTCGTTATTTTAACTACTAACAGTACATGTTTTATAACAACTGGTGATAGAAAAAAATATACATTCTGTTATAATCTTGTTTCTTCTGTCTGGTCGGGCACTTTTCCCCCATTTTAGGGTGCTATAGTTGCACAATTGTGCTGTACATATTTTTAATGTGGCAATGTGCAGTCGGCGTTAAAATAAGTATATTTTCGTAGTCGAAGAAATATATTAACAGAAATTAAATCTAAAAATGAAAAAAAAAACATCTTCCCGAAAGATTTACCCCAGTATGTTAGCAATAATGTTGCACACGCCAATAGTGTGTTCTTGTTTTTTTGATAATTCAGGATAATTTATACGCAAACTCTCCTCTCCCCGTAGTAAGATTTGTATTTGTAGGAAAACTAAATGAATATCAAATGGCGCATATGGAGTTCTAAACAATCCTCCCCTATAATCTCCTATGAGTCTAAACATTTGATTTGAAGATATGATGTAAAGGAATTTGATTAAACCTTTGAAAAAAATATTACTTTCACGCACATTTTATTTATTTATAATTAATAATCATTCATAACTAAATTTATAAATTTGCGAAAGCTTGCGGGGATGTAATCCTTGTTTGCTTCAGGCAAAGTCTTCATAGGGTTAGGCTCGTGTGATTATCTCCTGCACCACAAATTCTAAACTTAAGCTCCGTGAGCATTTTCGGGTAGACAAAGAGAACAGTATCCACTGAAATAGAACGATTTCAAGTGAGTTGACGTGTGTGTGATGATCACGACAGACACAAAATAATTCACCAAACTAGTACCGTTTTGACTCATATTCCGAACACTTAAGGCCAAGAGTGACTTCAAATGCATATGATTGGCATAAATTGGCTGATATTTGTGACATTTAATTTTTCTTCGCAAAACCTAACGGTTAGCTGTTGGGTGTACCAATAATAATGTTGATTTAATTAGTTTTAGTATTGTTTTTACGTCAAAGAATGGAACAACATTTTGATTCAAATGCCGAACACTGTGTTTACTCTGTCTCATATTCCGAACACCTTGATTCAAATTCCGAACAGCACGAATAAATCACATTCAAATGAATTATTTCGCAAATAAATTGATCTGAGCATGTTCTACTGGTCTCAAACTAGAGAATCATTACTACTCCCGCGGTATAAATTATATTGGAGACGTTGAAATTGAATTGCAATTGACTGCCATTTCCTTGTTATTTGGTGACATATTTCAGCGAAACATTTCAACCAAATCGCCATACAAAAACGAAGTGTTCGGAATATGAGTCTGTTCGGAATTTGAGACAAAACGGTACAAATACCGATAGAAATTCCCGCAGGTACACCTGCGTGAAGATCCTTTGAGGACAAATATATAAACAGCATTCCGGGTGTGCTGTCAAAGACAATTTTCACTAATGTTTTTCAAGGATAACTCGATTTTTTCTAATAATACTCATCAATCAAGGATTGAATCCTGGGATTCAATCCTCTCGTACAAGACGCATGATTCAGTGCATGCCTAGATTAGAATATAACGAGCGCACGCAATCGATCTTGATCTGTGCGTTTTAAGCAAAGACAAATTAAAGACGTCCATGTCCCTTGCAGTTGCCCAAAATTTTATGGCTCATAAGGTAATCTAGAATGCCGTGAAAAGTGTACTGCGATCTGTCAAGCTAAAAGGCACCCATTTGTACTACCGAGGGACGAAATGCAGTACTAGAAGTGGTACCCAATCTGAGCTCGAGTGTGACGGACCTGTTTTAAGGCTAAGTAGCCCGTCATTCGTTTTGGCAGCAATGATGCCTTTGAGCTTGCAATTTCAAAGTGATAAAACTCAGTCTTGAAAGTTTATATTAACTTGAAAAAGTATCACTGTACGCGATGACGTGCATAAAGCGTGCTGATAATTTTTCAGCTATGTCAGTGCAAAACCAACTGATTTTCTTTGAATCCAAATTGTGAGATGAATTAGCAACAATCATCAACGACACGTACAAATTTCAATGACGGCCTACTTCGCCTCAAATCTCAGCAGCTCTTGGAGTGAGATTTTTTGAAGACTGGTTACCATCCGTCCTTATTTAGCAGGACATGTCCTGATTTTGAGATTCTTTTGAAGTGTCCTGATTTTTTCTTTCTATATTTCAAGTTTTGTCCTGCTTTTTCCTGCTTGCCGTTAGAATTTACAAAATAATTGTAATATCGATAAGCTACCATTCTATCGTAATTTGAATGAAAGAGATCTCTGAAAAAGTCAAGCAGGCATTCTCTTATTTGAATTCCAAGAAACTCAAAAGTATTGAATCAGAGAGAATGAAATACTGTTTAAATAATTAAATATGTTCTTAAATGGCAGAATTTTTCATTTCAATGGAGACGATAATTAAAAACAACCATGGCCAAAACTACGATCTTGCATTGCGCATCATGGAGAACTATGAGTTTTTGAAGAAATCCTTAGCGAATGCTTCTCAGAATTTTAATATCTTTTCAAGATTTTTTCAATAATAATTGATTTTAAGTAGGATTCTTTATAAATTTCTGGCGAGATCCTTAGCGATATTAATGAAAGCCTAACGGAAGTATCTTTGCAAAAATCTGAACGCGATTGAAAAATCTGAACGCGATTGTTATCAAATTCTTTGTGAAACTCTGATTAGAGGATTGTCTTGACAGCATTTCCTTGTAATTTTAATGAACCTTCGAATACATTCTTGGCGAATTTTTATTAGATTTTTTTGCAATATATGTACTTGGCTGTTTTCTGACCTTCTGAGTAATTTTCTCTCGAGATCTAGAAGTAAATGGTCTAGTAAATTACGGGCAAGATTGTTGCAGTATTGATTTTTTTTATATATAAATTGATGTTTCGAGACCCTTGGCAAATTCTATAAGGATTATTATTGGTGGATTGGGATTCTTGGAGAGATGCTTGAGGAAATTTTAAGCGACAGTTTGGCATAGAGGATTTATGTTTTGGTAGATTTCAAACAATAACCTTGAGAAAAATATTGTTAGATGCCCAGCAAAATCATTGAGTATATTGAGTATAATATTCTTACGTAGTCAACCTAGTGTTTTCGAACGGTTAATATATTAAAGAATTTATACTTTTATCCCCTTATTAAAATTTTCTCGAGATCTTCCGAGAACTACGACAAATACTTTAAACAGCTGCAATTGCGTTAAAACAAACTAATATGATTTATTTTATTAGAAGAAAAAATGTCTCTTTCACTTGTTATTAACAACAGAAGACAGTCTTAAAAAGTGTTTTGTCGTCTCAAATTTCGAATACCGTGCACCTTCCCTAACTTGAACGGTACTTAATGCAATCCATCGGGGTTTATTTTTAAGTTGGACTTTTAGTCACCCTAAGAAGAACATAAAATCGTACTCCTGGTCACCCATTTGACGGTTTTTTTTTTTCTAAATTCTGCGTTCCATTCCACAAAGTTTTTTTTTCACGCTGTTTCATGAGCTTAATTACGTTTGAACCATTGCAAATTAAAGTGTTCAGGTTGAATGTGGTCAAACTAACGGGGGTTCCCGTTTTTCCGAATACTCATCTTTAAACAGTGGTTTCTATAAAAATAACTCATTTTTTCCACAGGATGATTAATTTTTAAATGTCTATTACATTGAAAAAATAAAAAAAAAATCTTTGCAATCGCTGTTGTTCGCTGCTGACAGGAAAGTTGTGAAAATTACAAAATGTCCTGATTTTGAATCTTCAGAAGATGGTCACCCTACTAGTGATTATTTATTGTGCGTAAAATTCCTCGGTAAAATTGTCATCAGATGTTCTCCCTTCTTCCATATGTCAGCTTTTCTCACAGTTCACACCCATATGTCAGCTTTCTGCGACAGGGTCTGTTTCTCAGATCAGAACTTTTAGAGTTATTGACTGAGAGCTTTCCTCGTCAATTGACCAGTATTGTATATGTGTCTCTATGCCCAGAGAAATCAGCCCGTCCCCATTAACAGGGACGAAAATACTCAATCTCTACCCTCATCTATATTGACACTTGCTGGGTTGAATCTTCTTTCATTTTTATTTGTCTTTATCGCCACCTTGACACGAAACAAAAATTGGCAAAGAGCTTGCCGCAAGATTGTCAGTTTCCTTTTAACTTGCTGATACTCAACCGCTTTTGTGTCAATCGAAAACAAAAAACTAGATTCATTTGAACCAGCTTGACTTTTTTCCATTTCGCTTCGGGAAGTTGTAATTTTTGCACGAAGGGCTTTGAAGACGTGTCAATATTATCGATTCCGTGCTTCGGATCGTTCATTTCCCGTATCACAGCATATATTTTTAATTAATATGAACCTCATTGATTCTCAATTGTGTAAAACTGACACTCTTCTTAAAAAACTTAAAGAATTTGTTTGTTGCAAACCTAGTTCCTTGTTTATCTTTTAAAGCTCTGAAATGCCATTTTGAATAGATTACCATTACTTTCGGATTTATTATTTTACCAGGAAGTTTACTCCTACTTTACTGAACATTCGATTTTACTAGCTTGCTGTGATAATGTAAATTGGTGATACTTGAATTGCCTGTCATTCTTTTCAAGCAGTGTCAGCTTTATGAACATTTGTGCAACAGTATACTGTATGGCATGCAACAATTTCTTCAACTTTTAGAATATTAGATATCATTATCTTCGAATTCAAAGCCAGAGTTTGCAATCATGACTGGTCATTTCAAAAATTTCTCAAACCATGCTTCAACAGGCGAATGTTTGGATCTGTATTATATTTAAAGTAAGCGAAACACCAATCCATATCAAGTAATAACTGAAGAATCGTATCTTTAACACCTATATCCCGAATCGCAGCTCATGTTTTCCCACATGATGTGACATTTTAATGACAATTCAACTATCAACGCCAATTACTTACCCGGTGCGAATTAAGTGATTTTTCTTCCCGCTGTCGTCGTCTCGTTCCTTTGCCGCCTTCAACCAAACCAACCAAACGATGTCGAATGTTGTCCACTTTAGCTACTTCTTTAATTGTTGCTACATACGGTGTGGATGTCGGCTTGTAATGTCACAGCGGCTGATTCACAATCTTGGGGACCGAAAACGAAAAAAATAAGTAAACAAATTACAACGACTTCCAACATATGCACATACAGTATTGGACAATACATTTGCCACTTTTTGGATTTTCCATACAAAATTAACAACTTTTAAGGCTTGGTTTCAGTAATTTATGGACAGTTGAATAAAATTTTCACAACATGTTAGACACAAGTAACTTGAATTTCTACACATATTTTTGAGTAATTTTTGCGATTACGAGAACAAAATCAATAACAATTTGACATAAATTATTATTAGACAATTTTGTATAACTAACATAACCTAAAAATGAAAGATATAGTCCCATGATATCTCTAACAAATTTGTAGATTTAGACGAGATAAACAAGTTTGTTGAAGACAGTTTTTTGTTAGGCTTTCATACATTCAGATTATTCGTTTCAAATTTTTCGTCAAAAAATTTCAGATCTAGCCTACCAAAGTTGTTCATTTTGTATGAAAAATCAAAAAAGTTGCAAATGTATTGTCCAATACTGTATAGCTGGGAGCACTTCGCTTGATTTCGACACGTTTTATTTTATTAACCGATGCGAAGCACTCTTTTCCCTTGAACACAATTGTTGTAGGATTTTTTAGGAGCGAAATCCACAACCTTTCTGAGCTATGGGCGAGGAACCTAGTAGTCGGAATTGAAACACGAAGTGAAGTTCAAGTGGAAAACACAACGACACACTCAGAAGAGGTGCATCCATTATTGGGCGGCTTTATTTTTGGATACCAAAATATATGTATTGCGTGACGTTGAAGTGTCCGGTTGAAGTCTTCTGTAAATAAACCCATCACTGCAAGCGTGCTGCAGTCGCGTAGCCGTTTGCGCCACATTTGTCATTCTGGGCGCGTGTCCGCATCGTTCAACAGTAGCTACAGTTAACTCTCCCTTACTCGATATTCCGTATCTCAATATCGAGTTAGAGAACCATTGTAAAAGTTGGTTTTCATGGCTAACTCGATGGTCCCTTGAATCGCAGTTGCACCGGTTTTGTGTTCTGTAACTAGATACCTCCCTAACCAAAGACAAATTAAAGACCCCCATGTCCCTTGCAGTTGCCCAAAATTTTATGGCTCATAAGGTAATCTAGAATGCCGTTCAAAGTGTACTGTGATCTGTCAAACTTAGGTACCTTTTGCACTACCGAGGGACCAAATGCAGTACTAGAAGTGGTACCCAATCTGAGCCCGAGTGGGACGGACCTGCCCTAACTCTATGGTCCCTTCAATATCAAGTTATGGAGAGTTGACTATAGTAAAGCTCGTCCAAAGCTAAGCTAAGGAGGCGACGACGACGGCGACCATGTGGCCGGAGGTAACTTGATAGCACCCTTTCTGAGACGACACCTACGCTATGTCGGGCAATCTAGTTGCCCATCGGATGACGACGTTGCACTGGATATAGGACGGTCTCGTGCACAGCACGTTTGGTCATGCGAATCAGAAAAGGGAGGCCTTGGAGACAGGTGGTTGAAATCTAAAGACTCACTGAAATACAGAGGTTGTCAAAAGATTTGATTATATATGGCTCCTCCAAAAAATCACTAAGAACACCTCCTGGTTCAATCATCAAAAAAATTTACAGGCGTTTTTACTTTAGATGATTTATATAATTTTCAAAAGTCGGGGAAAGATAAGCACCCCTCATGGAAAGAGATTTATTTCGAAGTACAGGCAACTCTTCCTTACTCGATAATTCGTATCTCGATATCGAGTTAGAGAACCATAGTTGTCATTCATGGTCCCTTGGACCGCAGATGCACTGATTTTGTGTTCTGTAACTCGATACCTTCCTAACTCAATGATCCCTTCAAAATCTAGTTATGGAGAATTGACTGTAATTTAAAAAGGTATTAGTACCAGTTTTGGCCATAGTGCCAATTGAAGCCATAGTGGATTTTACACCGTTTTATCCAGAAAATAAGAATTCTCATGAGAGGGACATTCATTTATTCGTCCTAAATTATTCAAATATGAAAAAAAACATTAATTTCCTTGTAGTTTTAACCTCACATATTTGTCCAGGGTTCTCCCAATTTGGCCACCCCTAAGATATCAATGTGATTGGCCAATTTAGGAACCGAAGTTAAGAATGTGGCTGAAACTGGTTCTGGTGGCCTATATTAGCCAACGCAATTTTCAATGCGAAAATAAGATTTGCAGTATTTGCAGTACAGTAAGACAGTTTTCTGTAAGACTGGCTAAAACCAGTACTTCTACCCTACGATCAGCAACGTTTTTAGACTAGTTACTCTAGTTTTATTACATCTGTTACCTTACCAAGGTTGTATTCATAAAATTGAGCCTTTATATGGTCGTTTCTCATCTTTATTTCAATTTTCTGCTACAACAAAATTTGATATGTATTGCTTAATGCAGGATATACAATGCGTATCAACGATAAACCATTGATAGTGCTCAACTTACCCCGCACACTGAGGCAGATCGCTGTTTTCGACGGTCAAAACCTCTAGTACTCTGGATATGCAGCCTTGAGATTTGGTGTCTTCGACAAAGTATTTTGGAATAGCTTGTGCTACATTTTGTCACATTCAGATTTGATCTAGATAAGTGATAGGAGCATCCTAGCAAAAAAAAACATTCTTCTGCAAAGTTGTTCATTGAGGCATTTTTGACAATTCTCCCGAAGACACTTACACTCTATCACTGACGTGGATGGCGATATATGACAATTTAGTAAAAACAGTCAAAAAATAGATTTTGACCATTTTTTCGTACAAAAAAAAGTTAAAAATATTTTGTCACCAAGTCTTAGAAGTTTAACTATAATAAAGTACTTGTTTTTAATTCGAATCGTGGTTTACGGCTAACCAGCCGAGTGGAAGTTTAACAACTACCGAAAAGCTAAACATTACATATAATTTGCAATTGGATTAGATGGACAAATTGATGTGAAGATTTGCGAAAAAGTTACACGTCTTCTCAGTGAGAATCGAACTCACGACTCCCCGATCTCTAGTTGGGGCGCGTTAACCACTACGCCATGAGAGGACTCATGAACGCAGAAGTTAACCTGAATTCGATTTCAGCTCAATAATCGCAAAACTTCACATCAATTTGTCCATCTAATCCAATTGCAAATTATATGTAATGTTTAGCTTTTCGGTAGTTGTTATAATAAAGTAAATTTACATAATTTACTAACAAAATTTTCAGATATATTTATATTTTTAGTAAAAACAGTCTAAAAAAATGTTTCACAAAATCCAGGATAACTCATGAAGCGGCAGATGGCGGCAGCTTTTTTTTTTGTATACGACTAGTCAAGAACATAAGCTTCATTGTCGCGAAGAAAGAATAGTAGGCCACTTGGTGGGCCACGTGGGGCTTTTTTTGTTGTGGTGATTTGAAAATTTAATGATACAGTCGACTCTTCACATCTCGATGTTCTACATCTCAATATCTCTCCCAATGTCGATGGTTTCATAAGTCCCTTCAGTCTGCATACATTTTCACTCTCCATATCTCGATATCCTCCTTATCTCGATATCTCCATATCTCGATGTGTTTCTGTTGATTTTTCGTTCTCATTTTTCTCTCCGTATATCGATATGACCATTATCGAAGGTTACTAGACCAAAGTTTTGGGATTCAAAACAAATTAGGAGCGCAAAATGACGTTTGTTTGTGTCTTACTTTCTTGGCAACGGAGTGTTTTTCAATCTAGTATTCATCAAAAATTGTTTCTTTGTCTCGATCTCTCCCTATCTCGATGGTCCCTTCGATATCGAGATGTGGAGAGGTGACTGTAATATGTTAAAAAATGCTTATATTTGATAAACTCTTCATATTTTTTTTCAAGTGTGTTTCAGGAACATATTGCAAGTTGACAAAGTGTTTTGAAGAAGTCATCTCTAAACTGGTGTACTGATAACATTTAAACGGAATTCAAGATAAGTTATCCCATATGTATATCTACACTCTTGAAAATAATGAAAATCACTCCGGACGTAATTCACATTATGACTGAATGACACATGATGTAAGTGGTGAAATGACGTAAAAATGGGTTCTGGAAGATGTATTGAAAGAAAAATGTAATTTTACATGATGAAGGAGATGAAAACGATGCCGCTATGATGGACATTTCTCGAATCAGACACCATCGTATTTAAAATGTGATACAAATTCACCTGTATCCAAAAGACGTAAAATCGCATGATTTTTTTGGAGTGTGTACCTATCTATCTATCATTCGATTTTTATTAGAGTAATAGTATTATGTTTAATAAAAGCCATATTATACGATGCACATAAATGAAATACTTCTGAATTTTCAGAAGTTCAAATAGTTTTTTTTTTTTTCTAAATCTGATTATTCTCTAGATACGAAAGGAGATTAAATAAAACATATCCCATTTTAAATCATATACTGATATAAATCTTTTTTTTTATTCCATAATTATTCCAGCAAAAAAGCCCTTTATTTTCTTCACGACAATGAAACTTATGTTCTTGACTAGTCGTGGACAAAAAAAATAGCTGCCGTCATCTGCTGGTTTATGAGTAATCCAGGATTTTGTAATACACTTCAGTGTAGTAGGCCTTGAATTAACAAGTCAAGTTTTTTCAACGTCCAAGTTTTTTCTCCGTTTTCAGGAGGAGAAAATTTTCCGAACCATAGAAGCTGTTCGAGGGTTCGGTTTCCGTGTGTGCTGTGGCGTTTCTGATACAAGTTTCAGAAGATTGTAGGGAGCGTTTGGATGTGATCCGTTTTCTAGATTTGGAGTTCGTGACGAGCCTTTGGAAGTGATCCGTTTTCCAGATTAATCCGTTCTGGAGAAGAACTTTTGGATCTGTTGGATGCAAAATATTCAAGAGGTCGTTCAATATCAGAAGCATTCCATTTTTTGATGTTCATTTCAAGTTTCAAACTGGTTGACTTTCAAGCTTGAAATACTTTCCCGGGCGTTTTTTTTTTAGTTTATTTGGATTAAGCTGAGGCTGAGTATAATTTTTAATATCTTTATTTTTATAATTTTACGGTAAGATACTTTAATAACACTATGTATGATATATTACTATATATTGGGTATTGGGGAGGGGTAGCCTAAGGGAGTTAATTGAACTGTTGACTGGATGAAAGTGCGTGGGGTCGCCAGCCTTTTGTCATGAGAAAACAGCCTTAGTGTTGTCTTCCAAAGGTCTTCAAAGATATTAACTAGCCCTGCTACAACAAACCATCAGGTAGATCATACCATCCCGGTATGATTCTGCAACCATAGGTAATCCTTGCGCTGATGGTGGCTAAATAATCATCATCAATCTAGGATTTTGTAATACACTATATTTGGACAGTTTTTACTAAAAGTATCATTAAATCTGAAAATTTTATTAGTAAATGCTGTAAATGACTTATTTATTGTTGAGCTTTGAAAACTCGACGACAAAACATTTTTATCTATTTTTTTATTTGTAAAAATGGTCAAAATCTATTTTTTGACTGTTTTTACTAAAGTGTCATACAGCGCCATCCACGTCAGTGATAGAATGTAAGTGTTTTCGGAAGAAATGTCAAAAATGCCTTAATGAACAACTTTGCAGAAGGAACTTTCTTGCTAGGACGCTCCTACCAAAAGATAAAACTAATCTAGATCAGTTTTCACTTATCTTGATCAAATCTGAATGAGTCAAAATGTAGTACGAAGTATTCCAAAATACTTTGACGAAGACACCAAACCTCTAGGATGCATATCCAGAGTACTAGAGTTTTTGGCCGTCAAAAACAGCGATCTGCCCCAGTGTGGCCCGTAGCATATTTAAGGCGAAGTAGGCCGCCGTTGAAATTTGTACGCAACAAGTTGCCATTTTCACATTCGTATATAATGTGCTTTTATATAGCCGAGCAAACGAGTGAAGCTGAAAGTGGATTGTTGCTGCTCTGTCAAGAATGACGGATGAATTGGTGAACTCGTTTCATGTTACTATTTCTAATCTATTGAAAATGTATGACTACACATTTAATCGTTACAACGGTGGGACGTAAATATGATTTTTCAACAAACTATGAATGGTTCGTCACAATGAGTGTCGACATAAATCTGATTGATGAATTATTACCATTACCATTTTTTTTAAACACCCTTTTCTTTTTACTTTTATGTTTGTAATTAAAAAAAAAAACTTTGAATGGTTCGACACTACAAGTGTAGACTTGCGAAAGGTTCACTTTATTCAACAAACTTTGGATGGTTCGCCACTGTAAGTATCGACATAAGAAGAAAAGTGTTTGATGTTCCAGCCAATTGAGTTTTTTGTTTCTTTTCAAATAAGTAAAATATAATAACACATGCTTTCGTCCTGACAGCTGTAGGAATGTTACATTTAGGTATTTGTTCAACAAACTTTGAATGGTTCATCTCCTCAAGTGTCGGCATAATTTTCCTCTACATAGAAATTGTTCATATCAAATGAAAATATTATATTTACATTTAAGCATGTTTATATCTCAGAAATAATGATGGAGACAGTTTTTGAGCAATAATCACAAAATGAACTCTTTTAGAAATTTCCGAAGTAATATCTGAACACCTGGGCAAATACCTGAATAAATTTCTGATGGATTTTCTAAAGAAAATCATGGAAAGCACAAACAGTAATACTCGTCATAATATCACAAGGAATCTTATATCTGCTCTGAAACTATCGAACTCTCATATCCTGGTTCCTATTAGGTTTTGTTTTGTTTCCTTGGTTTCTGTTTGGTCTGATTTCGGCCTCTTTTTGGTTTCTCTTACGTCTAATTTTAGTCTCTTTTTCAGGCATATATATATATATATATATATATATATATATATATATATATATATATATATATATATATATATATATATATATATATATATATATATATATATATATATATATATATATATATATATATATATCTTTTATTAACGAGATTTTTAGCCCTGGGCTAGTTCATCTCGGGACCAACGGCTTTACTTCCCTTCCGAAGGAAGTCGTCACTGAAATTTTTTTGGTGACTATCTCGGGGATGGGATTCGATCCCAGGTCCTCGGCGTGAGAGGCGTGTGTTCTAACCACTACACCAGGTCCGCCCCCACTCTAAGTTCCTATATTTCAGACACTCAGTCGTTACCAGTCCTGTAAAGACGAAAAGTTCTCTTAGTTTTGCGGTAACGACTGGCATGAAAATCATGAGGTTAGAAGCTGGGGAGTGCTTTCTAAAACATTTTGATCCCTCAATTTGAACACAATTTTTTCCACCAGTGCTAACCGTTGTTTGTTTGCTTATAACGCAGGAAACCATTTTCAAGGTGCACACTTAAAAAGCTTCACACTAAGCTACTCCAATTTGATGAGGGCAATAAGTCCAATGAATCAGCTGAAACAGATAGTTTCTGACCGTATGTTAGTATAAATATAGTTCACAAAAGTTCTGAAAATATTACACATCAATAAGACCAAGTAAAATGTTTCTTCAACAGTTGATTGTTTCCGTGTCACATTAAATGAATAACATTTTTTAGCGTGGCAAAATAATAACCGCACACTTCTAGGCATACTCGGATCATTTTGATGAAAATTTGAGCTTGACAGCAGCCTGGCTGCTTGTTGTTATCCAGTTCGCACCCCTTAGGTTAGACGCAAAGAGGTATTAGTGACAACACCTAGTTTTAAGAAAATCTATTTTGTTGTTTTTTCAGTACAGTATGGCCCATAAAAATGCGAAAATTGTTTGAACGTTAATTTAGAATCCACATGCGTTTATTTCATTGCCTTTGCGAGTGAATGTAATTTCTGATTACTGCAGTATATTTTGACATAACTTCGCTATCTGGGACAATTTTTGTCGCATTTTTTTTTGCTAGCCTAAATAATATAATAAAGCAAAGAAGTTTAAAGGTATTTTCCGCTCAAAGTTAGAAACAGCGTCTGATTGTCTTATGCTCTAGCGGTAAACTTTCCACCTTCTAAAATCACACTTTATTGTTGTAAATATTACTTTGTTTGGTATCAGGGGATGGAGGAGTTCTTAGAGAACGTGTTTTCCATGGTCACAAGAAAATATTTTGCCAAGCTAATAGCTTTGGAGGCATTTGCGTCTTAAGGGATTGACATGCCTTCATTGTATGTTAATTTTTAATAAAAAAATAAAACAAAAATCTATAATAGTTTTTTGAGAAGAAATTTGTTTCTTCGGCTAGAGACAACTTAGATCAGTACTGGCTCATAGGTTTTGAGCAAAACGAGCCGCTTACCACACTTATATAAAGGTTCAACCACGGCTCTCCAGAATGAGCCAAATTTTCTAAAATATGTTCAAGTCTCCAATGTTCCAGGTATGAATCCTTTCTATCATTTGATGTGGGCGAATGCAAGGACAGTAGCGCATCTCACCTCATCCTTGATGTTTTAGAAGCTTGCATCACAAAGATATTGAACTTAATATTGACTACATGATAAAAATTGAAGGTGAGCTTCCAATTCCTCTCAACTAAGGTGAAAATAACAGACAAAAATCATTGCCAAAGCGAAAAACAGAGTCTAAACAGGCTGAGCGATACAAATAATGAATAACTTTTATGTTACGTTTACATTTTCCATATAAAACCTACAATGATATGACAATTTTCGCCTTTGTTAATGGGCCATTAGAGTGATGCAAATTTTGAAATGTTTGCTCCCCTATGCTTAAACGATTTTAATTATGGTGAATAGCATTCTCCCAAAGTTTGAAGTGATTCGGAAGAAATTTGACTGTGCACACGCCATTTGAAGTTTATATGGAGTTTACTATGGAAAACGCCAATCTTTTGTATTCAGCTCTCTATCTCTTCGTCATCATATTTTATGGAAAAGTGAACAAATTCTTCTAATGTGAATTCCTCCCGGCTACAACTTTGCCGAAGACCACTTTTTGATTGGACGTCAGGATAAATTGTTATTCATCATCATAAAGTTGGTTTGCATGTAGCATGCCTCACAAACTGTTCGGCAGGCAACAGTGGTGCTCCTGGCGGGAAGAATAAATCAAAGTAATCCAGGCTACTATGTTCTACAGCAAAAAATCAGTGTTGCTCTGAAAGTAATTGAATGATCATCTCAGCATGATTTAGACTTTGTTATCAATAATAACAAATTATCCTTACGTCCCACCGAAATGTGGTATTCGGCAAAGCTGTAGCTGGGAAGTTTTCACATGAGATGAGTGTGTTCACTTTTCCATAGATTATTATGACAAGCAGTTAGAGGACTGAACACAAAAGGTTTGCCTTTCCCATAGTAATTTCCATATAAACTTTAAGTAGCGTGTGCACATCCATTTTTTTTCCGAATCGCTTCAAATTTTGGGAGGATCATTTTCATCGTAATTGGCACCGATTAAGCATAGGGGAACAAAATTTTTAAAATTTGCATCAGTCCAATGAATTATTGGTTATCCTTGGCAAAATTCTTAGAAAAAATCCCTAGGAAATTGCATGGAGACAGTTTTTGAGCAATAATCACAAAATGAACTCTTTTAGAAATTTCCGAAGTAATATCTTAACACCTGGGCAAATACCTGAATAAATTTCTGATGGATTTTCTAAAGAAAATCATGGAAAGTACATACATAAATGCTTGTCGTGATATCACAAGGAATCTGATATCTGCTCTGAAACTCTTATCCTCTGAAACTCTTATATCCTGGTTCCGAAGGATACAAACTCTAGTGGAATTATATGGTATAGTACTAAATTATGTTTTTCATCTACTAAAATATATTACATTTTTTGCAAATCATTTGATGATTTAGATTACTTTTAGAGTTACGCTTAATGGTGTTCAGTAGCAGTAACTATCACGGGTTGAATTATAGATAGGGCTCACTTCGTTTAGTAAACTCCTTGCTAAAGACTTGTCACGTTCCACTGGAGACGTAAAGCCGTATAGACCCAGAACGATAACCAAGTCGGAGTTAAAGTGCCAGTAATGCTTTTAGCAAAATACTTAATCTGTTATATAGAATTTATCGCGTGTACAAAATTTGGAAGTATTACGTTTTGTTTTTAATTAATTTCAGCTGATTGAAATTTGAAAAACCTTAAGTGCGCAGAATATGGGGCCTTCACAGTATACCCTTTGAATAAACCTAAATGCGAAAAAAAGGCAGAAAGAACGAAAATGCTATTGATCCCCCTGCGATCTTTCCGGTATGGCTGAAAATATTCCATATCCCACGTGCCCACATCTACCAGCAAAAATGTAAACAAATAACTCAAAAATTAGCACAGCAAAAGTTCATCAGCCACAAGAAAAATCCAACATTAACAGCATCCAAATGACAAATTAATTAGGTACATCGTTCATTCCTTACCGATCGCTTTCAGCAGCCGGTTGTGTTTACCGCATCGCTTTGTAGCTGGTGGAGTTTTTTCCCCACTTAATAGTGAAATTAGTGGGTTTTTATATCCTGAGTCATCCCACCGAGGACAAAACGATATCTGTGATCGCCGTGAAGGAAGGAGACACTTGTAACAAGGGTTACAGGTGTACTTTTCAACGTAGCATCATCATCATCAAAATCAATCACCGCCAATTCTGAGCCAAACCAACCACAGTACAGCGAGACCGACGGTGGTGGTGGCGGCGGCGGCGGCAACGGGTGCGACGAACAGTAGCAACAACAGCAGCCAGAGCATCCAAGCACGCCAGCAGTTTCGATAAGTATATTCGATTCGCTCTATTGTTTCCCCCTTTCCTCGTGTATCACGTGGTTGTTGTTTTTCTGCCTAAATTCCCAGTGGTTCTCAAACTACGGTTTACGGACCAAGGTGATCAACTTTTTTTTTTTTCTCACGTTATTTTTTTTTCGGTTTATTGTTTTTTTCTTTTTTTTTTTGGTTATTATTATTTATTTTGAATTCAATAATCCTAATCATTTTGCATCTCCGAACAAACATTGTTGAGTTGAAGGTTGTTTTTCGCTTCGCTTTTGTCTCTCTCCCGCTGTTGTGATACTTTCGACCAAATAGGGGAGGTGTGTACAAAATAGTCCACTAATCGATTAAGTTTTTTTTTTCACATATTTTTTTTTTTTTGTTTTTTTTCACGTTATATTTTTTTTTTGTTTTTGTTTTTGTTTACTTGGTGGCGGTTGATTTTTATCCCGCATGGACGAATCGGATGGAGGCGATACGCCTCCTAAAGATCTCGTTGCTCGAACGCGGTTTTATCAACCATCTTCGGCTGGGCCTTGGGTTGTCTATTTCCGGCGCAAAAATAAGATTTTGAATGTGCTCTCGATCTCAAGAGAGCTGACGCGTAAATATCCTGGGACCGTTATTCACCAAGTGAAGCAATCCCAGCTGCGTGTAACTGCACCTAGTTACAAAGCAGCGAATGAGATTGCTCAGCATGAAGCTTTTACTGTGGAATATTATGTGTATATTTTGGCCAGAGAGGTTGAGGTGGAAGGGAAAATCATCGACGCGAGTCTGACATGCGAAGACATTAAGACTGGAAAAGGCGTTTTTGAGAACCGGTCCATTCCTGATGTGGCTATACTGGATTGTAAACAATTACAATCAGTTTCCATGGAAGGAAATAAGAAAGTGTTTTCGCCGTCAGCCTCGTTTCGTGTAACTTTTCCTGGTTCCGTTCTCCCGAAATTTGTTTGCATTGATAGTGTTTTTTACCCAGTGCGCCTTTACGTGCCAAAGGTATTCAATTGTACCAACTGCAAACAGCTTGGTCATAGTGCTAGCTTTTGCGACAACAAGCCCCGTTGTGGCAAATGCAACCAAGCTCACTTGGAAGATGCTTGCACACAGGAAGCTGAAAAATGCAGCTACTGTCGTGAGGATCTTCATGACTTGCAGAAATGCCCGGCATACAAAATGCGCATTCGAAATGAGAGTCGCTCCATTGTGAAGCGCTCCAAGAAGACATATGCGGAAATGGTTAAGTCTTTAAAAAAGTCTGCAGAAGAGTCTTCATCAGCCATCCCAGTTGGTAACTCTTTTCAAGAGTTGTCTTCCGATGAAGCGAACGACGACGAAACCGATGGGGGAGATTCTTCGGAGGTACACGCACCCGGAAAAAGGAAGTCTCCATCTTCTCCAGGACTGCGCCGTAAGGTAATGAAATCTTCCCTCAAAGGTTTGCCTAATCCCAAAGGAAGTGGGGCAAATTTGAAATTACCGAAAAACCAGGTCTTTGATGCTTCCGTCCCGTGTTGCAGCAAAGATCTGCCGCCCCTGCCTCCACCGACTAAATACACTTCGAAAAGAAGCTCTAGACAAGATAGCAAGAAAAAAGCTACTGAAGTCCCTCGCTCTTCCTCGAAAACCCCCCGGGCTAAGCGAGGACTGATAACTTTTACGGCCCTTGTGGATCGCATATGTAATGCTCTCGGAGTTTCAGACTCATTCAGAGGCATACTCGACCTTTTTCTCCCCGCAATAGAAGAATATCTCAGGGAATTGACTATCTCGTGGCCCCTCCTTGCTTCGATCATATCTTTCGATGGCTAATTCATCAAGTGAGGTACAAGATATGATCACTGTGCTACAGTGGAACTGTCATAGTCTAAAACCTAAATTAGACACATTTATGTTTTTGCTTCACAATTCCGATTGTGATATATTTGCACTTTGTGAAACATGGCTTTCTCCCGAAGATAATCTCAACTTCTACGATTTTAACATTATTCGCCAAGATCGAGATGATAATTACGGGGGTGTGCTTTTAGGGATCAAAAAGTGCCATTCATTCTACAGAATCCCCATCCCGACTCATCCAGGCATAGAAATCGTTGCTTGCCAAATAAACGTAAAGGGTAAAGATCTTTGCGTAGCTTCTGTTTATATTCCTCCAAGAGTTTCAATAAACCGCCGTCATCTTTGGAATACAGTCTCCATGCTTTCATTCCCGGTTTTAATACTGGGTGATATGAACTCACATGGTACTGGATGGGGCGAATCTTATGACGATTATAGAGCGGCTATTTTCTATGACTTATGCGACGATTTCAACTTGAACATTTTGAACACAGGTGAAGTGACACGTATTTCATCCGACGGCAAAGAAAGTCGCATTGACCTATCTTTGGGTTCAAGTTCATTATCATTCGATTGCATGTGGAAGGTTATCGATGATCCCCATGGTAGTGATCACTTGCCCATAATAACCTCTATCAGAAATAATTGTGAAAGGTCAGAACAGTCAATTCAGGTTCCTTTTGACCTCACTAGGAATATCGATTGGCAAAAATTTGCATCAGCGGTAACTTTGGGTATCGAATCATTCAACACTCTCCCACCGTTGGATGAGTATCGATTCCTAACAGAATTGATTTATAAAAGTGCATTAGAATCACAAAAACAACGAGTTCCAAGTGCATCCTTCAAAAGACGACCAGCCACACCTGGTTGGGATGATGAATGCACTCAGTTGTATCGAGAAAAATCTAATGCCTTCAAAGCTTTTCGTAGATATGGTACCTCAGAACTTTATTTAGAGTACTCGAAGCTCGATAAAAGACTGAAGAATCTTATTAAAGCGAAGAAGCGTAGCTATTGGCGACGTTTCATCGATGGCCTCTCACGAGAAACTTCAATGACGACGCTTTGGAGAGTGGCTCGCAACATGCGAAACCGCTCATCCTCAAATGAGAGTGACGAATACTCCAATCGTTGGATATTCAACTTCGCAAAAAAGGTCTGTCCTGATTCAGTTCCAGCTCAACCGCCATTCTGGGAAACCCAGAGAGACGATGCGTTGGACAGACCATTCACTATGCTGGAATTTTCTATGGCTCTTCTTTCATCAAACAACTCCTCTCCGGGACGCGATATGATTAAGTTCAATCTTCTTAAAAATCTCCCTGATATCGCTAAAAGACGGTTGCTTGACCTGTTCAACTCATTCATGGAACACAACATTGTTCCACCTGAATGGAGACAGGTCAAAGTAATAGCTATTCAAAAGCCTGGGAAACCAGCGTCTGATCATAATTCGTACCGCCCGATTGCTATGTTATCATGTTTAAGGAAATTGTTAGAAAAAATGATCCTATCTCGACTTGACCACTGGGTCGAATCAAACAATATGCTTTCCAGTACTCAATTTGGCTTTCGCAAGGGCAAAGGAACAAATGATTGTCTAGCGTTGCTTTCATCAGATATTCAACTAGCCTTTGCTGACAAGGAGCAATTGGCTTCGGTTTTCTTGGATATTAAGGGCGCTTTTGATTCAGTTTCCATAGAAATATTGTCAGAAAACTTGCACAATAGTGGACTTCCTGGGACATTAAATAATTTCTTGTACAATCTGTTGTCAGAAAAACACATGAGCTTCACTCTCGGTCAACTGACAACTTCCAGAATTAGCTATATGGGCCTTCCCCAAGGCTCATGTTTAAGTCCCTTGCTTTATAATTTTTATGTTAAAGATATTGACAACTGTTTGGAAGAACCATGCACGCTAAGACAACTTGCAGATGATGCTGTGGTCTCTATGAAGGGCACACGAGCGGAAATCCTGCAAAGACCATTGCAAAATTCCCTTGATAATCTATCCACTTGGGCTAGAAATTTAGGGATCGAGTTTGCGCCGCAAAAAACTCAACTGGTTGTATTTTCAAGGAAGCGGAATCCAGCCCAACTAAAGCTTAAGCTATTGGGAGCAGACATCGACCAGTCTTTGACTTCAAAATACCTTGGGGTCTGGTTTGATTCAAAAGGCACTTGGCGAACCCATATTAGGTATGTAACGGAAAAATGCCAACAAAGGATCAATTTTCTACGAACAATCACCGGAACATGGTGGGGTGCTCACCCGGATGACCTCATAAAACTCTATAAAACAACCATTCTCTCTGTTCTAGAGTATGGCTCTTTCTGTTTTCTCTCAGCAGCAAACTGCCACCTGATTAAATTGGAACGAGTTCAGTATCGTTGTTTGCGTATCGCCTTAGGGTGTATGCACTCGACACATAATGCGAGCCTAGAGGTTCTGGCAGGGGTTTTACCGCTACAGAACCGATTCTGGGAGCTCTCGCTAAGAATACTTATTAAATGTGGTGTGAGCAACACACTCGTCATCGAAAACTTCGAAGAATTGCTTAAACTGAATACTCAGTCGAAATTCATGAGAGTTTATCTCTACTATATGTCATCTGACATTAGCCTTCCGTGTTATAACCCTCCACGTGTACGCTTCACCAATGACAGTTCCTCTGTTGAATACGATCTGACCATGAAACAAGCTATTCATGGAATTCCAGATCAACTTCGATGTATAACTATCCCACGTATTTTTAATGCAAAGTACCAGAATGTCGATTCCTACAGGAGATATTTCACTGACGGGTCCCGTATCAATGGATCCACTGGCTTCGGTGTCTTCAATGAAAACTCTTCCGCCTTCCGAAAACTTCAGGAACCTTGCACGGTTTATGTTGCTGAGCTGGCAGCAATCAACTTCGCTTTGGGGATGATCTCAAACATGCCCGCAGACCACTTCTTCATCTTCTCGGATAGTCTCAGTTCTATTGAGGCACTCCGATCGATGAAACCTGTTAAGCATGCATCTTACTTTCTTACAAAAATAAGAGAGCAGATGTGTGCACTGGTCGAAAGATCATATAAGATTACCTTTGTATGGGTCCCCTCACATAACCTAATTTATGGCAATGAGAAGGCGGACTCTCTCGCAAAGGTGGGCGCTGAGGAAGGTGAGATTTATGATAGACGAATTTCACGAGATGAATTTTTCCATTTAGTACGTCAAAGTTCTCTTCACGGTTGGCAAAGCGATTGGCTAAATGGCCAACTGGGACGGTGGTTACATTCCATAATTCCTAGAGTTTCCTTGCGAGCCTGGTGGAAAGGTTTGGACGTAAGTCGAGATTTCATTCGCGTGATGTCAAGACTTATGTCCAACCATTACTCGCTAGATGCACATCTACACAGGATTAACCTCGCGCTGAGCAATATTTGTAATAGGTGTGGTTCCGGTTATGATGACATCGACCACGTAGTTTGGCAGTGCCCGGATATGGACGCCTCCAGAGCGCAACTTTTGGATACCCTTGCGGCCCGAGGTAGACAACCCTATGTTTCAGTTAGAGATGTGTTGGGCACCCGCGATTTCATTTATATGGTCGCAATTTACGATTTCCTTCGCCTGTCGTGTATAAAAGTTTAATTCTCTTGTCTTCTCTTCTCCAGTTTTTTTTTTTGTGTGTTGTCCCCTTTGTGTTGGATTGAGGATCCTGGCCATCCAGCAGACGAAGACCGGCAAGAATTTGGTACCAACGCCATGATACGTTAATCGAGCTACCACAATATACCTCCCGGATGAGCAGCAGAGAACCCTGATCCCAATCCCTACCTTGTCCTTCCTCCAAAATTGTGACCACTAACCTCGAGTTGCCACGAGTACCCTGGCTCCATCCCGTACTAATTTTGGTACTAAAAAGTGAATAAATTGTAAATAGTACAAAAAATGAGTTTCGGCTCCGTAGAGCGTTAAACGCGATTGAGCCTCAAATAAATGAACTAGATAAAAAATAGGTACATCGTTGTCTTCGTCAACATCTTCGCAGTAGGCTATGCTTGACGCAGGTTGACACAGTTCACCGTCCGTCCCCGCATCTTCGGTGGCACAAGTTCCATATGAACAGTCTACTTAGATGGGTGGAACCGATGAATGCTAGTCGTTGTTTCCTATGGTTTCCTATGTTTAGATTCCATAGGTAGGTCAGGATAGACACAGGGGCTCTCACGCAAAAATTTGACTCGCAAATTAGATCGCCCACCTTCTTCTTGTCGTCTTGCAGACCAAGAACAATTCGGTTGGATTTTTATGCGATATTGGAGTTTGTCTATCGTCTCGGCGAGCGCCCATTGACATTCGAGGAAGATATGATACGTTCAATTTGTAGGTCTACTATCTCTCTCACTGGAGCTCAAAAATGTATTTCGCACGTTTGTAGATAATTTTCTTTTATTGACACCTACCATCGCGTGTCAAATAAAAGTCATAAAATCTTTAGATTTTATTGCCTTTTAGGCAGTTTTGCGATCGAGGCGGTGAATCAAATTTGGATACGACATATACCCTATGTTAGACATTGAGACCGACACGAATTAGTCATTCAAAATAATCCATTGACTCGATATCCCCAAGCGGTTCATTATCAATGAAATCATTCAAGAAGCGAATTGATAATTAAATTAGGGCAAATTATTGCAGGCGAACAAAAGGGAGTCACCGGTTCTGGGATGGCCTCAAGGTACGGGGCTATTACGCACAAGAATACTGGTTTGGCTCTGGTTTACGCACCGGATGATTAACTACTAAGTGGTGTGAAATTACCAATGTAGGTATCGTAAGTTTCACACTGAATGCGATGCGAAAGGGAACAAGTATGCGAGAACCGATCGAAATTTGTTTATTTTTCGAACGGATTCGAAATGGAACAGGTTTTGCTTTATGCGAATATATTTTTGGACGAATTTAGGATCAACCGGATGGTATTTATCTATAGATCATGTTCAATCTTAGCTCATTAGGTTGAGCAGAGTCGTTGATCGAATAAAGATAGAATTTATTGGTGGCACGTGCCTGCTTCGTTTTCTATTGTTTGGACTCTCAACGGAATATATATATACTTATTTTTTTTGCAATTTCTCATCGTACACACCAAAAAATTCTTAGATTTACACGTAACGTTATTTTAGTTTCAATCGTGTAAAGTCATCTCTCATGTATTATTCAATGATAAAACCTATAAACACATCTATTATATACAACATTGTTACCAAATTCTTTAATATTGAACGCGAAACGCCTTCTCTCAAAGAATGTTGCTTGCAAAACGGCTCGGTTTACATGATTTTCACACTGAAAATTCAATCATAAATAATGCACATGGAATGACACGCCGTCGATCCATCCATGTGCATTATTTTTGGCAGATTATTCAGCGTGGAATCATGTAAACTGAGCGATCTTGTTTTCAATTTCACTTTCAATATGCAAGATAGCATGCAATATTGGCGAATGTTGGATGCAAGATCATGAAATGTTTCAGTTTCACTCAAGTTTGCAAGCATTCCTGAATGCAATAAGGCAGTTTACATTATTTATCGTTTAATATCAAATGATAATTCGATTCACATGACAATCATCAAAGTTTACGTGCCATGTAAATTTAAGATTTTTTTGCTGTGTAATAGGCTGTTTTTCATCACGCCAATCTGTCATGAAACGGCCTACTTTCCTGCACTGAATTAAGTAGTGCGGTAATAGTCATTACGCAACTGAAACCAGTGCTGTAATGATTCATTACGCAACGCTTTCTCATTACGCAACTGTTTTGAGTTGCGTAATGAATCATTACACAACAATTTTTCAGAAACTGTAAAATGATGGTGAATGCATTCCGATATGATTGTTGATACCCTCAAGTGGTGTTCTACGAAATTGCAAAAAATTGTGTACGCAACTCATAGCAGAACTTGATTTTTTCAGCACTCGTCGTAATTATTTAAATCGGCAAGCCATGCTGTAAAAATCATCATTCTGCAACTTGTTGCTTTAACTACCAGTAATCTTATTCCACTCTGTGTTTACATCAATCATGCGCAAGCCGTGCAAACCCTCATATGAACATCTCAGCAAAAACTCATAGCGTTTGCAACACACCGAAGTATAATTGCCTTTTGAGTGAAATTTCATGCACAGCAAAAAAATCTTAAATTTACATGGCACGTAAACTTTGATGATTGTCATGTGAATCGAATTATCATTTGATATTAAACGATAAATAATGTAAACTGCCTTATTGCATTCAGGAATGCTTGCAAACTTGAGTGAAACTGAAACATTTCATGATCTTGCATCCAACATTCGCCAATATTGCATGCTATCTTGCATATTGAAAGTGAAATTGAAAACAAGATCGCTCAGTTTACATGATTCCACGCTGAATAATCTGCCAAAAATAATGCACATGGATGGATCGACGGCGTGTCATTCCATGTGCATTATTTATGATTGAATTTTCAGTGTGAAAATCATGTAAACCGAGCCGTTTTGCAAGCAACATTCTTTGAGAGAAGGCGTTTCGCGTTCAATATTAAAGAATTTGGTAACAATGTTGTATATAATAGATGTGTTTATAGGTTTTATCATTGAATAATACATGAGAGATGACTTTACACGATTGAAACTAAAATAACGTTACGTGTAAATCTAAGAATTTTTTGGTGTGTGTCAGCAAACATAGCAGACATTAGAAATAGCTAGTCTTGTGCTTAGATTTATCAGCATATTTTGAAAAACGGCTCCGCTGGCTGAAAAACCTCAGTAAGTGGAACAGTTTTCCCAAGAATGCTAATAAAGCTGATAAATAACAGTTTATTTTGTATTCAATACTTTTCAGTTTTTCAGCCATAAAAATGACTGACTGCATTTGATGTTTCATGACACCAGATTGTAGGCTGCATATGACATTTTTCCTCTTCGTAAGTCTCTCTCAGGGTCGGATCTATCCATAAATCAGGTGGTCTTATAAAAGGATGAGATGGAGATCAGTCTGGCCAAAGATCACCTTTCATAAATCAATGGTGTGAATAAAAGAGCATAAACATGACAATAAAAAACACGTGGTTTATGAAAAGCCAATTTATTTCTTCAAACTGTCAATTTCGCCCGCATGTATGATGTAATATTGAACCGAAACAACAAATTTAAAGGAGTTTAATATTCAGTTCCAATAACCTGCTGCTAATTCAGGGCTTTATTTTTTGGATTCCTATTTTCACAGATTAGCCTAATCCCGTAAATATCCAATTCAACCAGTTAGCCTACTCCGATCTGATCCACACCAAGCAATCACATTGCACGATCACCCATCCGGACAGGTTTTCTCCTAATCACTCGATATGATTCACAGTGTCAAATGAGACACTCAAAAACACTGTCAATCAAGGTGAGCTCCCAAATTTTCCCATCTTACGACAGAAGCCTCACTTCACGACAAGCCTCCCGAACCTTGCCTATTGCCTACGGATCGGCCATGGTAGTGAACTTTAAATTACTGACTTTGAGCACGCGTCCGTTGCCTAGTTCCCGGCGGCCGGCCGCCTACTGCATTAGAAGTAGCAAGATTAATTGCCGTCGAGTGCGATTCGAATTGTAGCTAGGTATAAAATCCGAAGCGCGGCGCCTCAACCCACGCCACACATCCTGTAATGCTGTTGATGGGCCTGAAGGGAGTTTCGCGCCGCCGCCACCGTAAAGCAATAAACTAGACTCGGCCCAGAAGGAGAGAAAGACCACAAAAATCTGTTTAAAATTTCAGGCCTGTAGTGACATCGACCCTGTCAGACCGTAGATCGGGGCGCGTGCCTGCTGCGATTTGCACGTTGCTCGTTTGTCGTGCTAAACGGCGCTCTGGGAGTGATTCAGTAGGGGAAGGTGAGGTTTAGGGCGATTCAGCAAAAAAAATCAAAGGCCCGAAAAGTCATAGTGCTCAACCCTAAATTGTACGAAATGTAGAAATAGCATTTTAGTAGAAAATATCAACTTTCAAAAAACTGGTTTAAAGATTTCGTTTGATCGATTCATGGAAAACGGATTATTTATGGATTTGGGTTCTCAAACTTTTCCAAAAGTTATGAAATTTTATTTCCACATGATAGCTTGACGGGGCCTTCCTTAGCAGAGTGTCTGGGTTTGATTCCCGGTCGGTCCAGGATCTTTCCGTAATAGAAATCTCCTTGGCTTCCCTGGGCATAGAGTAAAATCGTACCAGCCACACGATATAAGAATGCGAAAATGGCAACATTGGCAAAGAAAGCTCTCAGTTTATAACTGTGGAAGTACTCATTGAACACTAAGCTGAGAAGCAGGCTCTGTCCCAGTGAGGGCGTAATGCCAAGAAGAAGAACACTAAGAACCCAATAGATTACTGTATAAAAGTAAGAAGACGTCAACATATGGATTTTTTTTTATTCATAATTTAGGAATTATTGAGCTGGTCAACAACTCCCCACTATCCCCTATAGTCGATTGTGTTGTTTTCGACGAAAAATAAAACAATAATAAAGTACCTCCCCGCGTAGATTAGCTTAATCCTTCACATACTTCGCAATTCAGTATAGACAGCAGGATACTAAAGATCCTCGGCTCCAATTTCCGAATGAATAATTCATCTCCCGCGCTTCATTAGAGATCTTGTATCGATTCAATCATAGCTGTCGTTGACAATTGGATGACGCTGCCATCAGTGTCATAACAAGCTTGATCGACCTACTGCGATTGCATTGAACGACCATTATTTAGTTAGTACCTACTGCGACAAAGCACGCGTAATGCGGTGAAAGATATCGCCGCGCCAAACAATGCATCCCACTTTGGAGCAAAGTATAGCGATTAATGCATGCATAAGAGAGAGTGTCATCGGAGAAAGAGGAACGATATGCGAAAATGTACGATGTGCGAACGGACACCATTTGGCGGAACCGATACGATTTAATTTTATTGAAATTGTTTAACTCGAAATGAATGAGGTGTCGGACGGACTACACATACAATCCTTGCTTGCGTCTGGGCGAGCCGGCACCTGTATGGCACGGGGCACTTGCAGAGTCTGGTAAGAGCTTTGAGCCGGTGCGCGAGGCTCATCTGATTGCGGAGGTGGAGCATTGAAGGTAACACTTTCGACACTCACCGCATCATAACAGAGGCACCACCGTATAGGCCTTTTCAAGTTACATTTCAAATCAGCTGGCCCGGAGGCTCTTTGACAGTTCTTCTATGAAAATGACAGGTCCGTGTTAGCACCGGTCCTCCACCGATGTAAATAAATGCATAGACGGACCTGTCACACGGAAGGCCTATATGGGATTTAACATTCTGTTCTGTCAAATACACAAGGCTACGGTGGCGCTATCTATGCTATTCATAGCGGCCGTTTTGGTTATTTTAATGATCCATTCACTTCGCACCTAGAAATGAGCCGCAGATTGAAATATTCATAAATCATTTATAATGTCAAAAATGAGATATTGTGGCGCAATAAAATTGTTTTATATTTAGAAAAATGTGCTCTTTCCATCAAGCTATCAAAACCTGCAACTTTTCCATCGCTAAAAAAATTTTGTTTTATCAAATGCCGATTTTTTTGTTTTTTCTTACCATGAGCCTATGCACGCTATAAAACGTTTGACTTTTACTGTGCGCCTTGTTTTCAAGTTGCCCGTAAGAGAGAGCGAGACAGCACCAACACACGGCGCACAGTAAAAGTCAAAAGAACAAAAAACAAAATATGGCACCTACAGAGGCTCATTATAAATGAAGCTCATGCGAGGACTTGGCAAACATATTCCTTTTTTTCTAGGCCATAAAAAAACAGAGGCTTCTTTTGTGTTCTATGAGCTTAAGGTTCAATGAACTTCTACAGTTATTAAGCCATAAACCGATCATTCTTTGCTAAAACTGCTATATTTTGATGACTTTCTAATACTTTAGTTGCAATTTTTATTCAACCTCAACGTAATGTCAAACGGGCCCAGATAGCCGTAGCGGTAAACGCGCAGCTATTCAGCAAAACTAAGCTGAGGGTCGTGGGTTCGAATCCCACCAGTCGAGGATCTTTTCGACTCCCAGGGCATAGAGTATCATCGTACCTTCCACACGATATACAAATGCAAGAATGGTCAATTGGCAAAGAAAGCTCTCAGTTAATAACTGTGGAAGTGCTCATAAGAACACTAAGCTGAGAAGCAGGCTTTGTCCCAGTTGGGACGTAACGCCAGAAAGAAGAAGAAGTAATGTCAAACACGTGGTTTACACTGCGCCCTGCCCCTTTTTACTTCTCATCCATGAAAACGTTTTTTTTTTTCGTTATTTGTCGAAACTACTGAACTGAACATAATTCATAATATTCTGTTCAAGATTTTACTCCAGAGTTAACCTAAGACCTCCGATATACTTATAAATTTGTACCTCAAATCCCGAACAGTCAACAGCAAATTTATTGCGGGGAAAGTTTGTGAAATAAGCTTAAAGCTATTCACAGACACTAAAAAATAACTAGAAAGCTTTTATGATAATCTAGGCCACCCAAACTACTCTTAAGGTACAAGAAAAAATGGCTCCAAAGTCAGAACTGAAAAAGCAGTTTTCTCCTTTTAAAACAATAAATTGATAAACATAAGAACACACAGCCTTTTTATTTGGCAAATAAAAGAGCTGTGTGTTTTTATTTTCTTCGATTTGTCTATTTAAAAAGAGAAAACTGCTTTTTCAGTTTTGACTTTTACATCATTTTTACTTGGGCCTTAAGTGATGGCCTCCACAATCCACATTGGACCGAATCGACAATTTGGCCGGAAAAAAAGTATTTTCTATGTTCTCGTCGATTTTAGACGTTCGATGTCTTCAGAGAAGTTATTCGTAATTGAGTTTTGCATCTTTTAAAAAAAAAGTTGAATAGGGTGGCCCGAATTTAAGTTAAAATTTTGACTCAAACTTTTTTGTTTGATGAAATTTGTGGCTGCGCTCTTCTGCAAACTTTTAGAAAATGTTATTTTGAACAACTTTGTCGAAGACACTTTTGATCTAACTCTTCATTTGAGCTAAGTAAATTGATTTTGAAAGTTTTAAACTTAGGATGAACCCAAAATATCAGTTATTTTGATCTAACTTTTTTATTTTCAGTTTTACGTGAATTGCAGAGGAAGTAAAGATACACTTTTTTGCTGAACATCGCAAGTTTGTAATTTTTGTGATTTTGAAGTTATAAGCAAATTTAAGTGAAAAACTATGAAATCTTTAGATGCCCATAACGCATGGAGTTGGTTCGATAAAAATTTTCTTTTAATGGCATTCGAAAGGCCATACAATAAGCAATTTTTGCTCTAAAAACTGTGAGAACGTAATTTTTGTAAATTGAGAAAATGCACTTCAAAAATACACTTCAAAGCTAGAAATTCGCTTGTAACTCACAAAGTTTTCAAGTTAACAGCGTGCTGTCTTCAGCAATGTTGTAGAATTTAACTAGATTACTAGAATTTCAGCAAACAAAAAAAAATTGTGTCAAAATGTTAACCTAAATAAGAACCACCCTATTCAACTTTTTTCTTAAAAGATGCAAAACTCAATTACGAATAACTTCTCTGAAGACATCGAACGTCTAAAATCGACAAGAACAGAGAAAACACTTTTTTCCGGCTAATTTGTCGATTCGATCTATTGTGCAATCAAATACCCTAGCGTAATTTAAATTCACAAAATTCACTCTACTTCTGCAGTAAACAATGTTTACTAAATACCCGTTAATATAATTAAAGGCCCAAACCCAATGATAGCAGAACGACAACGTAAAGCAGAACCGGTTCGCCAGACTGTGGGCGTCGTGACCGTGTGGTTAGTTTTACCAAGCATTTAGCCGCATCGATCCAAGGAGTGTGGGTTCGATTCCCGCTTCAGTCCGGAAATCTTTTTGTCAGGAACGTGTTTCGACTGTGCCACTGGCCGTTGCATGATAGCCGGTTGTCGTGTGTAGTGCTTCCTTCAAAGGACATAACCGTGCACTAGGAGCATTAACATGTCTTAAAAAAAACTACTTTTATTCGTTGACAGCTCAGTCAAGATGGTGTAATTCATGCTGGCAAACCGGTTCCGCTTTCCATTGTCTTTCCGCTATCATTGCGTTTGGGCCTTCAATCCAGGTATTTAAAAGCGCTAATGGCTGCCGCAAACAGGCTCGTTTTCTGGTAGGGACATGTCGATTTGACGTTTGGCTAGGGTCGTTTTCTATTGAACGAACCCAAGCTAAACGTCAAACTGTTCTATCCCTACCAGAAAGCGAGTCTGTTTGCGGCAGCCATTAGCACTCGTAAAAAGCTGGATAGTTAATGTGTTAATTAGACCTTTTAAGGTTTTCGAAAGGTCTTTGACAAATTTTGTAGTTATTTCTTATTAAAGCTAAGTATGCTGTTTCGCTCAAGAAAGGTAAAAATATCCTTGACTGAATGGGACAATTTCAAATGTCATTTCATCTCAACTGCGTACTGCGATCAAAGAAATGTGATTCAAAGGCAACTAAAGCCTGATTTGCTGCTGAAACTGCAATCAGAAAAAAAGCGTTTTCTTGAACGATTCCTTGCAGGAATTTTCCATGCATCAAAATAGGCTAAGAAAAAACTTTTAATGCGTGGTATGCACCTGAAACGTAGAGCGCTCAAGTAAAATTTCTCTTTTTTACCAAAGTAATTTTGACAGCTGATTCAGTATGAGCGAAGTGTCACTTTTACTTCGGGATAATTGAGCGGCACATTTTTCCGTACGGAAAAGTGACAGCTCCATTTGATTCGTACGGCAAGCGTTACCGACGTTATGAATTCAGCTCTACTTCTCAGCAGAGTACCGCTCAAGTAATTTTGGCTACGCAATCATTCCTTGGCCGTTTCTTGTCCTATCCTTTTGCACAGTACTTATGATCAGCGTACCAGCCATAAGCAGCGAATCAGCCTTAACCATGAAGCTTTTCGTGCTTCTGGTAAACCGAATAGCGCTCTCCGCTTTTTTACTAGCGCTGCTTTTTCTGTGCGTTAAACATACTGTCGGAAGTAATGCGCTGTATAAAACAACAGATTCCGTCATTCAAAGTAGGCTGGTACGCTGATAATAAGTACTGTGCAAAAGAATAGGACAAGAAACAGTCAAGGAATGATTCCGCTATCAAAAATACTTGAGCTGTACGCTGATGAGAAGTAGAGCTGATTTCATAACGTCGGTAACGCCTGCCGCACAAATCAAATGGAGCTGTCACTTTGACACTACGCTCATACTGGATCAGCTGTCAAAATTACTTTGGTAAAACAAGATATATTTTACTTGAGTGCTTTACGTTTCAAGCCTGGTATCTTCATCCTAAGTAGAGCGGTCAAGTACAATTTGTTGCTAATTACCAAACTGCCCATAATTACATAACGGTCACATTCGACATTTTTGACAATTTGGAGTTAATACCATGGAGAGCCGTCAAATGATAAATACTATCGATAAACTTACTAAAATCTGTAAGATTGTTCTAGAAAATTCGAAAAAAATACCAAGTTGTTTTGTCTCATTGGTAATTACAACCGCATAACAGTCACATTGAGATTATAAATAAGCCTCATAATATCATAGCAATGAAATTTCTATCAGAATTATTATCTGACTATTCACCTAGTATGCGATATGAGTTGTACAAAATATCAGCCTCAAATAAGCACTTTTGAGTTCCTGGTATTTTTTTGATATTTCAGTCTCCTCCCATACTGCCATAAAATGCACACTTGGTATTCAATTTACTCAATGCCTACTTTTGTCGAATGTTACAAATATGCAGTTATGGGCAGCAAAGTAATTTTGACAGCTGATCCAGAATAAGCGAAGTGTCACTATTACTTGCGTTATAATTAGAGTTACTGTGCACGTGCTGTAGCCTTAGGTGCAGAAGCTCATTGCTTGCAAGCACACGGGCGCGCTGTACATTGTGAGACCTTTTTTGGTGCCCTCGTTTTTCTTTCTTCATATCTGCCGATGCCCATTACATCTCAAAACAGGATAGGTAACTGTCAGCGGAATACGCCATCCGAATAGGGTCCTAAAGCCCTGTCCCAATTTTAGTGCCAAACGCTTAAGTTTAGGCCAAAAACACTTGTTTACTCAATTTTCTAATGTTTTCCGTTGGTTTGAGCCCAAAAAACATTTTTTTAGATTTTGTCACATTCTTTGGCTCAAACTCAAATTTTGGGTGTATTTTGTTTTCCGTGTCCCTTACGAAATGTCAGATAGGAACAACCCCAGTGGTCGAACTAAAACCCCTGTGGTGTTTTTGTCGACTAAGCGAACGTCAAACATGATCAAAAGTGTCAAGGTTCATTTATGGACCAAATTTTTAAATTAAAGTTTAAACATGTTATAGCCATTATTTGAGAGGGAAAAATTGCTATAGTAGTTACAATAACATGCTTTTTCGTGTTATTAAATAAAAACAAGATTTAATTAAAAATTTTAGGACCCAATTGCTATGAAGTTCAGGTGTCCATGGACTAGTAGTAAAACGGGGTAACTTTAATATTTTTTTTGGAAGACAATGTGAATATTTTTGCATTTTCTTTCAAATATTTATAATTTATATTTTTAAAACAAGTACTGGCTATCGATAAGGCAATCCATGAGACAGCTGCGATCAGATGGTTTTTGTTTACCATGAGCTTTTGACGTTTCGTGATCGGAGTGCCCGTTCGATTACAAAGGAAAATGTAAAGCTCCGAAAAAACTTGCATGTTTTGTTTACCCTTCCGTTTCAGTTGCATGCACACTTTTAGCTGTCAGTTCTATCGTGGAACGTCCTCATGGATAGCCTTATTGCAAGTTGAAAAATTGCATAAAAAATATTGTAAGGCGAAGTAGGCCGTCATTGAAGTTTGTTAGCGTCGTTGATGATTGTTGCTAATTCATCTCACGATTTCGAATCAAAGAAAATCAGTTGGTTTTGTACTGACACAGCTGAACAAGTATCAGCATCACGGAAAAAATGGAAAATACTAATTAGTATGAGATATATTATTTTTCATACATTATTCCTTTTTAATCATTGGTAATCTTAAAAATCAATCTTTGCTATATTACATTACTTCATGATGCTTATTATTGATTAATTTTTTGCCGTGCTTATCTAGAGATTCATGTTACTGTTCGGACTTACATCTGGTATCTGGTTTCATTCGGCTTCTAATCTCATCGAAATCCGATCACGTTCTTCAATAATTCATCAATGTCGCTTGAATTCGATATTATGTGATCGTTTAATAGTGTCGCGAGTGAAAACTGACAAACGAAGAACTGGAACGGAACGTGAAATTATTGCTCTAAACATCATAATTCATAGTAGATCACCCGCCATTATATCATTCTGTTTGCGAGTCTATTGTATCCAGTACTCATCTGAAATAACTACATTAAAGGAATTTTCATCCCAGGGAAGCTGTGGCAAGAAAAAATAACAAAATGAATTGGTGAATAGCTATAAGTTAAGTTTGTTTGTCGTATTCATATCGGTGTTTAGTAATCATATCTTACAATGTCAGTTCATTTTGCTAAAGGAGCTCCATTCCGAACATCGTGAGCAAATCAGAAGTAACTGCGGCAAGGATGTGGATAACGGATTTTAATCGATGCGGAAACGGATCGGAGGAAGAATAAACTATAAACAGGAAAGCTAAATACACTTATAAGGAATTAGATTTAAGATACAATTTAAATGAAAATAAACACTTTACATGCTGTTTTCCTCCCTCACGTTTAAGATTATTATGCATTTAAATGTATAACTCCCAAAAAATCATTCATCGATATAAAACCCGTTTATACTAGCCAAGCTTAATATATAAAAATGCATCGCAATGAGTGACTAGACCGAATATGGTTTTAGTATGGTATTTAAGCTATCTAGTGTAACGTTTTTGAAGCGTGTACTTTATGCATGTTAGCGCGTACAGTGATACTTTTTCAAGTCAATATAAACTATCAAGACTGAGTTTTATCACTTGGAAATTGCAGGCTGAAAAGTCATCATTGCTGCCAACACAAAGGACGGGCTACTTAGCCTTAAATGAATGGTATTCTGTCGGTTTTTTGTTTTCTGGGTTGCTTTGATAATGGATATGTAAACACAACCAAGCTATTTTTTGATATCATTGCAGTTGGCACTAAACTGGAGAATGGTAATAGAGAGCGTAGAATACGTTTTATGCATTTAGGTACAGAATTTATCAAAAAAAAACACTTACAAAAGTGTTTTAAGTTGAAACAATCATGTAAAACATTATTATTAGAGTAAAAAAATTGTATAAAATTTTATTTTTGATTGTTTATTGATTGATTCTTATGTTTTCTCATTGAATCCAACATAAATCAATCGATTTTGAAATTAAAATAAGAATATTCCGAACAAAATTGAATGAATCACGTAACATTTATAAGGCATTGCATACCTCTAGGCTTTTAACGTTATACGGAAATTTCTGACTTAGATTACAAATATGGCCCAAAGTTGTAAAAATTTTCGCTAAGAGATATGGGACCATACTCAAGTTCTAATATAACAAGGCTGTGAAAGATAAGTGACGAACGTGACGTGGGCAGATTGTTTATAAGCGTTTCGAAAATGCTATAATCGCATCATTTTCTTATATATAAAGTCTTTTATAAAGTATGAAATGTTCTCGATTCAAATGAAGACAGCTCTCACATGAAGTGTCAAACTAATATTCTTAGCTTTTGCATTCATTTTGCTTAACTGTTTAACAGGAATTAAGTTATTTCGTTTAGTATATAATGGGTCCTACACTATCAAAACTGCCCGCATTATCAAAGATACCCCGTTTTACTGTACCGTAAAATAGGGTGAAGATCATCAGTTTTGTTTTATAAAATCTCGTGAGATGCATATCTTCTTCTTCTTGGCATTAACGTCCTCACTTGGACAGAGCCTACTTCTCAGCTTAGTGTTCTTATGAGCACTTCCACAGTTATTAACTGAGAGCTTTCTTTGCCAAAGTTGCCATCTTCGCATTCGTATATCGTGTGGCAGGTACGATTATACTCTATGCCCAGGGAAGTCAAGGAAATTTCCATTACGAAAAGATCCTGGACGGCCTGGGAATCGAACCCAGACACCTTCAGCATGGCTTTGCTTAGTAGCCGCGGACTCTATAAATGTGAGAAACAATCTATTTAACTCTCTAATACCCACCTCTGCCTTTAGACGGGGTACCATTTGGAATTTTGTGTATTTTTGCTAAGCGCGCAAATCAAAATAATTTTATTTTTAGCTTAAACCTTGAGCCATAACACACATAATAGGAAAATTTTATATGGCTTCTGAAATATTTTTGTATTTATGAAACATGTTTGAAAAATTGTATTATTTTATAAATACAAATGCCTGTCTCTAGTTTAACGTGTAATACAAAAAATTGTACATTTTATATTTTTGTACAATCAATCTATCACAGATGAAGAGCCTGGTGGAATTTAAATAATCTCAAATCAAGTTTTCCGTTAGTTACACGGAAAATAAAATAAGTTCCAGGAAAAAATAAGAAATTTTATATATTTCTTAACTAAATTTTTTATTATTGTCAAACATCAGTACCAATAAGAGGCTTCAAGAAAGAAAATGAAAAAGGTTAGGGATGCTCAAAAATAAAAATAAAAAACCAAAATGCATAAATTTGTGAATACAAATGAATCATTGTCCAAAACATCAATTTTAGATAGCGAAAAATGATGCTTAGAACGAAAATAAAAATTTGGGTATTCGAGGGTTAATTTGAATATTGATGTAATTGTTACAAAATATTTATTGTTAGGATTACAATGGTAAACTTCAAAAGAGACTGGAAATGATGGATTGTCTGTATTCTGAGCACTTCCAGATTTAAGCTAGGTATGCTGTTCCGCTCAAGAAAAGTAAAAATTTCTGCTCAAGAAATGGTCAAGAAATTTCCTACAGTGAGCTCCATTTGAAATGACATTTCTTTTCAACTGTGTACTGCGATCAAAGAAAAATGCTTTTCTTGAGCACTTCTTGCAAGAAATTTCCCACGCATCGAGATAGGCGATTACTTTTCTGTTGAAGGGCATACTTTGCTTTACTAACTGAGAGCTAGTTTTTGCCAATTGAACATTTTTATATTCGTATAACGCGTGTCAAGCACGAAGATACTCTATTTCCTAAGTATTACAAGGAGTGAGGCCTGGAGATAATTTAGGGAGATAATTGTATACAGCTTGCAATTAATAATCGCACAAAATTCTAAATTGATTTAAAAAAAAACTTTTTCAAATCGACGTAAGGAACTTTAATATGATTTTGATATAATTAATTAAGAAGAATCACAACATGTCTTCTAAAACTGTTTTGAAATGAATTCTCTTTTTAACATTTTTTCGCCGTGTACTTCGCTTAAATTTTACAGACAATAAGCTCGCGCTCAAAAACTAGAGCTTTTCCATTATTCTCCACAAAAATTTGATGACAAAACGATCCATCGTTTTATTCAATTACTTACGACGCTTTTGTACCAGTGGGAAATCGACTTAAGTATGCAGTGTTATGGTTAGGTTACTTTGTCACTCCATATAACAGAGCGGTGAAAGTAGTGATTAGATTGCGAAAGTTGGAAATCCGGAAATTAAACGTTCTAAAACTAAAAAATCGATTTATTTTAAAGCGAAACGTATAGAATCTCGTCTGCGAAACACTTAGGATCGATAAATAAGTTTGTTCACATTTCAGACTTGTTCACTGGGAAAAAATTCGAGGATGGATGTCTTTCACATTTTGCGTTTTATGCAAAATATTAAAATACCCATTCAAATGAAAATCGGAGCCATATTGATCAGTTTTGCTTATTCATAAAAAAATTGTTTTGCAATTCATAAAAAAATCAGTTTGTTTCACTTAATAAGTGTTCATGGCATTTTTTGTCTCTTTTAATTACGTAACTAATACCTCATTTTCGAAATAATGTTCGTGCAATTTCATTTTTCCAGAAGCTATTCCAACTATTTATTATTAAATTTTGCAGGGTTTATACCGAATCATTTAAGGGTATTTTGTTAGTGAACCTGGAGAAATGATAAAGAATTTCTTGACATAACTTTTGAATGAAAATTTTAAAACAATTGAAAAAAAATCCATTGTCATTATTATTCACAAATCTCATTCTTCCGGTACTCTGATAACTCATCAAGTTCATCCTCAAAAACTCTTAAGTTGCCAGAAGTATTACTCCAGAAAGCTTTTACCCTGCTTTCCCTGTAGTAGTTTCTGGAGCAGTCGATGAGAATCACGAATAAACTATACTTCTTCAGAGACTCTGGAAAATATGTCTGAAGGATCTTGACAAATTCCTGTAGATATTTCTGGGGAAATTTCTAAACGAAATTCCTGAATCAATATTTTAAGGAACGTCCGATCTATCTAACATCAGATTACTTTTTAAAGAAAATCGATAAACAACCTACTTTGATGCAAATCTGGAAGAAGTTCTTGGAAAACTATTGAGCATTCACATGAAAGGTTCCTGGAGGTTTTTCAAAAGTAAAATCAATTAACATATTGAAGCAATTTTTAAAAAATTCTGGTATTCTATATTAGACACATTGAACTTTTTTAGAGTACCAGTCAACGGATAAAACAAGAGAATCATTAAGTATAATCTATATGGTTTATTACCACCCTCACATTCCGTCATCCAGTCCGCCAAATGTCAACAAACCATTACAATAACTCACGGATTTTCGACTTTTTCAAACAAACTTGATATTCCACCCGGGAGAACAAAGCCGACCTTTTTGGCCAACAACGAACCGTCAGACACCAAACTTTTTTAATCCTCACAAAATGATGAACCATTGCAATATATTCATAACCGAATATTGCATCTCTCCATTATACAGCGTTCTGAGTATCGCCATAATTTTCACTCGAGCAAGCGTCATCATATTTGTTGCCAAACGTCGATCAACTTCCAGATCCAGAACTCATCTAATTTGCATTAATCACCGAGTTAAAAAAGCTGCGTACAGTCCCCCGGCATTTGGTCACCGCACCGGTAACACAATATCCACTATAAATTCGATTTTTATCGCCGTCATAACAATAACGACAATTTTGCACACCAACGATTCGAGAATTCTGAATCCGAAATACCGCAAGGATCTCCATTTGGACTGGCTTTCGCAATCAATGGTTCCATAAATCATACAACTATTCTTGCGATTGGTTCGCCTTCTTTGAACTACTTTTATGTTTCAATTCCAACTAGCTTCCTTCATTATTAACGATTTCCCTTAAAAATTTCCTAAAAATCTAATCAAGCTTCTAACAAATCTAATCACCTTAAATTCACCCACGCACTGATTGGCAAGCAGTTCCGATTTGCACTTCCGGAATTTCTACACTCACTAAAACCAGAAAGTACACAGCACTCACAGCAATCGACCGAACTGGCGAACAACTAACGAACCGTAGTAGGCTAAGCGAAATGCGCGCGCGCGTGCGAAGCGAATGATCCGGAATATCGTGTGCTTCCTCGGCGGGCAGCAAAATTTTACTGATTCCTTGGGCGACTCCATCGGCCGTCTTTATTGGGTGTTGTTGTAGTATCGTATAGTATAATATTGGCTGGCTGCCTTCCGTACTATGCTTATTTCGAAAAAAAAGAAACGAGACACAATGCTTCTGCCACTCGGTCCATCCCGATTGGAAGAACATAGCAAACTTACAACAATCGCATACCAGAATGAGCTATTTTACCCCGACTTATTTCTGAATTAATATTATATGGACGACGTTAGAAGATGCCTTGGAAATTTGCAAAGCATGGTTTGTAACCACTTCCATAAACGTTCCACAACTTTTTGTTATGCTCTAAGTATTAAAATACTTCAGAGTGTTGTTTTCCAGGTGTTATTCATACTAATTTGAGGTATTGATTTGTGATTCCTATATTAATTTCATGATGATATTCGTTTGCCATGGCCTTCTGCTCGGAATGTGTCGAAGTCGACGCGACGCGGCCGTTGGATATTTTCGCTAATCTCTTTCGGTAGGACTGAAGACATTCGGTAGTATTGGGACGGGAAGGTGCGCGCGTCAACTCGCTCAACGGAGTTCGATTCCATACGCTGCACTAGGTATTCGATTGGCGCGATGGCAGCATGCTTTGGCTGGCTGAATATGTTGCGCGAAGACGCGTCATCGCCCGCGCCGACTACTAGGATTGAGCTTTTTGAAGACATAATCCGGTGACGACGAGAGAGAGATTTTCTGCTCGCGCAGACACTCTTCGCAGAAGAGCAATCCTTTTTCTGAGCAGGGAAGGATCTTTCGATCTTTTCCATTGTATCCGGGCTTTAGGTGAGAAACCGATGCTGCTATGCTTTTGAAGATGATTGCATGCATACTTATTGAAGACCCATAGCAATGGCGTTGGTGTTGCACGTTCTCTCTGAAATTATTATCGAATGGTTTTGCGTTGAGTGCCAGAACTCTTTTTTAAATTATTTTGATAATTTGGTAAGCTCAAGCGCCGTCAGGCGTAGCGAAGCCGAATTCATTTGTTTTGGTTTACAAAATCTTGTTTTCTGCTTGAACATCTATGTTAGTTTTGAGGAATCGTGAAACTAGCGGTTTGATCGAGGATAGGCAATACAATTTTCTTTAGGTAGAATTATATTTAAAGGTTTGAGTGTCTCAGCATCAATGTGGCGTAGGATGCTACTTATTTTTCAAAATTTCTCAAAACCAAAAATTTGTGTGCTCTGTAATGTCTACCTATATCAAGTGATAGTCATAACACTACCCTATGACTCTGGTACTTTTTACTTGTTCGTACCTACTGGATTTCTGGGCTATAAATACTGGCTGCTGTGTGCACAGAAGGGAGACGCTTCCCGGACTGTGGACTGATTAATATATTATTTTAATCTTTATTTGCAGGATATAAAAGTGGCTACGAGGATCATGGAAACGTGTGTTGGCAATTATCGTTTTTTAGGTGGCGAGTTTGCCAATTTTATTTATTTGAGTATGGTGAAATTGCCAATTTGAGTTGCACTTAATTGTTCTTTAGAGCTGACGTAATTGTCGTTAATTGTGAACAGTAGCGAGAAATTGTATTGAGATGAACGGAATTGTTCTTTAGTGTTGACGAATTTGTCAAATGCTATGTTTAGCAGTGTGAATCCAATGGTTTGAATGCTTTGTTGTAGTCATGAGCAAATGTGTGATTCAAAGATGAAATTGTGGAATTTTCTGGGTATATTTTCGATTGTTCATTGTATGAGTTATTGTAACGTGTAGGTGTCCTTTTAAAGAGTTATTAGAAAGTTTCTAAAGGGGAAAGGACTGTGGTGTCTACCTATATCAAGTGATAGTCATAGCACTACCCTATGACTCTGGTACTTTTTACTTGTTCGTACCTACTGGTGGGCTATAAATACTGGCTGCTGTGTGCACAGAAGGGAGACACTTCCCGAACTGTGGACTATTTTAATCTTTATTTGCAGGATATAAAATTTACTATGAGTAATTATATACACAATACATATACCTCCTTAATGTGTCTAAAATATCTTCGATCAACGGCAGAGGATAATTATCTCTATTAGTACCCTTATTTAATTTACGATAATCTACACACATTCTTAAAGCACCATCCTTTTTTGGTATCAACACAATCGGACTATCACACTTAGATCAAATCACCGACTTCGGTAATTCATTTACCGAAATCTCAACAGCTGAACGATCGGCAATCGATTCGGTAAACGAACAGATTACAGATTCGGTAATTCGCCTTTTCGAGCTCAGTTGTCAAAACAACTGAGCTGTCGGTGTCGGCAGGCTTTATTTTGCTCATCTTGATCTGATAGATGGAGCGACCTCGTACGCTCACAACAATTATGAGTCAGCATTCGATGTTGGTTGAATAATCCGTGGCTGAGAGAGTGGAGAGAAACGTTGGCTCTATCCAAACGCACATCTTCCATTTGACAGCTCTAGCTTACTGCGAGGCTCTGCAAACACATCATCACATGCATCATGATTCAAAATCGTGAGATGAATTAGCAACAATCATCAAAGAGGCGTACAAATTTCACTGACGGCTTACTTCGCCTTAAAAGTTTATATGAAAATTACTATGGGAAAAGCAAGCAAATCATTCAATCGATTATAGTGTTTGCCATTTGCGTTTGGGGATAATAACTACGTTAATAATGTAAGATACATACATCTGCAACAACTTTGCCGAAAACCGTTTTCAAATCGGACGACTCAGTAATTTGTTATTGATTTATATCCAATCGCAAATTCTTCTACAGTGCTCATTTATCTTATAAACAGGCAACATTGCTGCATCTGGCGCGAAAGATAGCACACGTAAATCATGGCTACTATGTCAGTAACTACCGTTTTGACTCATATTCCGAACACTTAAGGCCAAGAGTGACTTCAAATGCATATGATTGGCATAAATTGGCTGATATTTGTGACATTTAATTTTTCTTCGCAAAACCTAACGGTTAGCTGTTGGGTGTACCAATAATAATGTTGATTTAATTAGTTTTAGTATTGTTTTTACGTCAAAGAATGGAACAACATTTTGATTCAAATGCCGAACACTGTGTTTACTCTGTCTCATATTCCGAACACCTTGATTCAAATTCCGAACAGCACGAATAAATCACATTCAAATGAATTATTTCGCAAATAAATTGATCTGAGCATGTTCTACTGGTCTCAAACTAGAGAATCATTACTACTCCCGCGGTATAAATTATATTGGAGACGTTGAAATTGAATTGCAATTGACTGCCATTTCCTTGTTATTTGGTGACATATTTCAGCGAAACATTTCAACCAAATCGCCATACAAAAACGAAGTGTTCGGAATATGAGTCTGTTCGGAATTTGAGACAAAACGGTAATTACTGAGGCGTCCGATTTGAATACGGTCCTCAGCAAAGTTGTGGCTGATGAATGTATCTCACAGTATCAATGTAGCTTGAATCACCAAGAGCACATGGGCAAACACTATGACCGATTGAATGATTTGCTTGCTTTTCCCATAGTAATTCCCATATAAACTTTTAAGGGCTTGTGCAGTCTTAATTTTCATCCGAATGAGCTAAAATTTTGGGAGGACACTCAAAATTTGATCTTGAATCGAATGAGCGGTGTGGAGCAAAAAAGATTTTTTGAACCACTCTACTATCCATATTGCGACCTATAGCAAGAGAATTGGTCATAGGTATATTTGATAATTACATCAATTATCTCCAAGTATTACACATGTTATGAAGCAATCGATTTGTTCTTTATTTGATAATGACACATTAGCAATTATAATTACTACTCAGCCAAACATTTTTTCACATGACGGAGACTCAATAAAACGACCATTTATTCGGTAAAAACAAATTGTTGAAAATGCATGAATTCCCACGATTCGCATAAATATGGAGGCCATATACATTAGGGCGATTCCAATTTTAAAAATGTTTGAAAATCCAATCCCCCATATGCTCTTTACCATCCTTACCATAAAAATAGTGTTCTGTGAAATTTTCAGCTTTCTAGGTGGTTATTTAAAGGAGGCCCAAAGACAATGTAGGTTTATATGGAAATTACTATGGAGAAATTTTGAGAAATGTTCCAAACACGCTAGGTCTGTAATGTAAGTTAAAGACTTATCATCCCAAATTGAAAACTCATTCTTCAAACCTTAATAAAGAAATTTGCTGAAGACAGTAAGAAGACGGTAAGTTATTGTAACGTGTAGGTGTCCTTTTAAAGAGTTATTAGAAAGTTTCTAAAGGGGAAAGGACTGTAATGTCTACCTATATCAAGTGATAGTCATAACACTACCCTATGACTCTGGTACTTTTTACTTGTTCGTACCTACTGGATTTCTGGGCTATAAATACTGGCTGCTGTGTGCACAGAAGGGAGACACTTCCCGGACTGTGGACTGATTAATATATTATTTTAATCTTCATTTGCAGGATATAAAAGTAAACTCTCTGTATGGTATGGTCCTGGGAGGGAGAAAGTTATCTTGCAGTTCAAAATAACGTTGTCTTGTATTTCGTGTGTAGTATCTCCCAGGTATGGTCCATAAAATATGCGAAAATTCTTTGAATATGAATTTGCATCCACATTTTCAATGTTTTCATAAGTAAATGTAATTTCTGATTAGTATAGAGTATTCTGACATAACTTCACTATATAGGACAGTTTTTGTCATATTTTGTTTAACTAATCTTAATAATGTACTGCAGCAGAACGGTTTGAAGGTTTTCTTTGAAAGTCATAAAAGCGTTTTACTGTCGCATACTCTGGTGCTGAATTTTCCACCTTCGAAAATCACACTTAATTGTAGAAAATATTAGTTTGTTTGGTATCAGGTTGAAAGAGTTCCTAGGAAATGTATTTTTCTTAGCCGCAATAAAATATTTTCCAGTGTCATGGTTCTGGGAGCATCTGCGTCCTTTGGGTATGAAGTTTAATAAAAAAATAAAGAAGTCTATGGAGTTTTTTTTTTAATGTGTTCCTTTGGTTAGAAACAACTTAGAATAATACTAGCTCATAGGATTCTAGCAAAACAGAGCCGCTGATCTCACTCATATGAAGGTCCAACCACGGCTGTCCAGAAATGTCCTAGTCTTCTAGGATTTTTCCTACCATCGTTTTCTCAAGACTTCCACTTAGATTCCCGTTCAGAACATCTTCTAGAATTCAACCAGTATTTGCTCCAGGGATTTTCTAGAATTTTATACAGAACTTTGTTCAATATTTCCTTAATATTCCACCATCAATTTCTCTAAGAATATTTTCAGGAATCACTACAGAGATTCCTCCTTCAGGAGTAACATCTGATGATGAACTCCCACAAGGTTTTCTGAAAGAACTCATGGACTTTTGAAGATATCTTGGAGGAAGTCGACGATAATTGCTTAGAAAATGGCATGAAAACAATCAAATCTCTGTATAATAGCCTACTGGAATTGTATATTAACTGATGGAATCTCTGTATAAATTTGGGTAGAAATGATCGGAGGAATCACTGGAATAATTGCTTACAACCTTTTCGTCACGAGGACTACTCAATGTTGACGTCTGGTCTGCATTCCTCAACACTGACGAAACTTCAACTATGGACGGCTAATCTTCCTACTATCCGAGCTAGTCCTGCCGATATGGTGACGGATAGGCGTTGCAGGGTTTTGTATTACAATACAAAACAGCAGGGTTCTGATAGTGGAGAATGAAGAAGCCTTAGGTTTCGTTCCGAAGGCGGAATTTTAGCAGATACCTGATGTCCACTTCGCCTACTCACTTTCCACTTTCAATTTAAAACTTTAGCTTCTGACCCGCTTTAACTATTCCAACTAACTTCAAACTAAACAAAGTATCTTCGTCGACGAATTCTGGATAAGTGACCTCGCATCTAGGTCATTGCCCTTCCATTCTCATTAACCCAGTTACCTCCCTTCACGGCCGCCCAGAAGGTGGTAGTCAAGCCCTCCGCTGGTCAGTTGATGTATGTAGTATGGACCGATGTACAAGTTCACGAATTTGACGTTTGAGAATGCCAAATTCACTTGTTTCCATGATCACATAAATAACACGGCTCCGCTCAAACGTCAAATAATGAACTCGTGCATTGGTCCATTGTGGATGTTTGGCTGTGAGTTGGTAGTAGGATGGTGTGGCCCTGGGAGGGAGGCACAGATACTACACACGAAATTTGATACATTTTTTCCAAACGGCAAGATAACTCCAGTTTGCCAACGACAATCAAGGCAGGCTTGGTGAAAATAGTTTGTTTTCATAGGTTTTCATTTGTTGTGTACCTTCGATCTTTCTGGACAAACGTTGAAAAAGGGCCACAGTTTTCTATGGGTATAATTTTCAGTTTTATTGAAAACAGTAAAAAGAGCCTCATTCCAGTACGTTACATTCAATTAGAATAAACCGTGCTCTCGTGACGTTACATTTGAATGTACGTGAATTGATTCTTATTCGGTTTTTGCTACTTTTGATGAAATGCAAATATATGCTTTGGATAATTACGCGCTTTTCTCATGTTTGTCCATTTTTTAAGACCCGGGCTCACCGTGACAGTTCGTGACAGCAAAATCTCGGCTCACTGTGACGTAGAGAAATTTTGTATGGACCTATGCATGGGTTCACTATTTGACGTTTTAGCGGTGCCGTGTTATTTATGTTACCATGGAAACCAGTGAATTCGGCACCGCTCAAACGTCAAATTAGTGAACTCGTGCATCGGTCCATTGGTTTCTCCCTCTCAGGTGTAGCCTACTCCTCTATGCACACTAAGCTCATACGGTGAATTTCACCGTAATCTCAACAGCTGAACAGTTCGTTGAAATAAAACACCGTAATTCCGTCGAAATTTTACGGATTCCGGTGATTTTTCACCGAATACTGTAATAATTTACCGTACTCCGATAATTTTTTTCACCGAACTGTTCAGCTGTTGATATTTTACAGGAATCCGTAATAGTAGTTTACGGAACAAATTGCAGAATGATGATTTTTTCAGCACGAGTCGTTAATTTATCCTACGAGGCTTGCTACACACGAAATATTGAACAACACTTTTCCAAATTGCAAGATAACTCCCGCTCACCAACGCCAATCAAGGCAGGCTTGGGAAAAATCTCTAATTTTCTTTTGTTGTGTACCTTCGATCTTTCTGGACAAACTTGGAAAAAGGGTCATAGTTTTATGTGCATTTAATTTTAACTTCGATTGGAAAAGAGTAAAAAGATGCGTGTTTCAATACTTTATATTCGGTCAAATTAAAAGGTGCTATCGTGGCATTGCTTTGGATGTGCCTGCACACCTGTACAGGAATTGATTTTCAACCGATTGTTGTCAACTTTGTTGAAATGTAAAAATATGTTTTGATCAATTACTCGCTTTTTTGATGTTTGTCCATTCTTTAAGGCTAAGTAGCCCGTCATTCGTTTTAGCAACAATGATGACTTTTCAGCTTGCATTTCAAAGTGATAAAACTCAGTCTTGATAGTTTATATTGACTTGAAAAAGTATCACTGTACGCGCTAACATGCATAAAGTATGCTGATACTTTTTCAGCTGTGTCGGTGCAAAGCCAACTGATTTTCTTTGATTCGAAATCGTGAGATGAATTAGCAACAATCATCAACGACGCGTACACATTTCAATGACGGCCTACTTCGCCTTAAGATCTGGGCTCAAAGTGACAGTTCGTGACAGCAGAATCTCGGCTCACTGTGACGTACAATGACTCAATTTCATTTTCGTACGGGGCATTGTTTTCATATCAAGTTGGTATAAAACTATTAAATGGTGCATGGACTTCGATATACTTTATCAATAATGAAGGTTATAGGTGTCATCTATGATTCTACCCCATTATCCCGAATCCCATGACCCCGAATGCCATTAACCCGAACGCCATTACCCCGAATTCCAAAACCCCGAACGACCCATCACCCCGAATTCCAAAATCATGGGGAAATGTCATCAATATCATCATGTCAAGATAATTGTGAATTCGGGGAAATAGCATTCGGGGTGATGGAATTCGGGGTAATGGTACATTGGGGGTAATGAAACTCAGGGTGATGGGATTCGGGGAAATGGCATTCGGGGTAAAGGGGTAGAATCGTCATCTATTGTTTGGCAATGACAAATTGTATTCATTTGCTTAAATCTTTGGAGTAATGGAAAAGTATTGAGTTTGTGTCTATAATTGACTCAATTCCATATTCGTACACCTAACAAAAAAGAAATATACAAACAAAACTAAACTAGATGATCGCTTAAGTTCATCGTTGTATTGTGCAGATGTAGTAGAGTACATTTGGAAAATTTATAAGCGGACATATTATAAACTTAAGTAAGTTAAGAAAAATACCACTTTTCCCATGTTTTTTTTTTTTGTAAAATATTCGGTAAGTCGAACAATAACTTACATTTTTTTCAACATCACTTCCTTAAGAATGATTACTGCGAATATTGCACAAGTTTCAAAAAAATATTATCAGTTTTAGAGTAGGTAGGAGTGTATATCGACAACTTATACTTTTGGATCTTAAGTAATATACAGACACTCTGAGTTCGGTAATTTTTTTTACCGTTTTGAAACGGTGATCTAATAAAATACAAATTGTTCGGTAATCAGCTGCCTGTTTGCCACAACTGTAAAGAATATTGCTGATTTTCTCCAGATTTACCGAGTACGGTGATTAATTTCACCGACGAATCAGCAAATGAGCCTAAGCACTGATGTCGGTAAAACAGAAAGCTGAAATTTCGGTAAACAATGCCGTTGATTACCGAATTTCGGTAATGTAGCAGCAAGAAACGTCAAATTAGCCATGATAGTTTTCTTCCGACCGGCTTTGTGGATTGAAGTGAGGTTTTCGATTTCGGGTGTTTAGTATGTGTGCTTATTCTGCGCCGCGTGTGAGGTGAGACGAGTCGAATGAGGTGACAATTGTCGGCTCGCTCCCATTTGATTAACATTAGTCGTCTCACGTCACTCGCGGTGAGAGCGACTCGTCTCGACTCACACGCCGCGCAGAATAAGCACGATTATTAGAGTATGGAACAAGTGCAAGAATTACACGAGGTAAGGTTGTGGAGATTTTCCGTGAGAAGCACAAATTTCTTGTATTGCAATTCATATATCTACAGTGCTGCTTTCGTTTTTTTTTTCGTCGCAGGTTATGTTACTGGACTGGTTCATAGCAATGATCACGCCGACACCAGAACACCAGAAACATGAAACAAATACACTGCAGGATCCGGATCTGTTCTTGGAAGTTGCTGTTGAGAACCATCCTTTTGGAAGTTTTAAACCAACCGGCAATACAACGAATTGAGATGAACCACCGTGCAGTGTTTTTTGCATCGATCGGGAAATGGAGCTTGAACAGTATCTGAATTTGTATCTGATTAATATCAATACCATGGCATTACAAGTGAAAAATAAATATTCCTCTTTCAAAATTTATATTATGTGTTTAGTTTAAAATATCAAAACAGTGCGTGACACCGTAAATATGAACATCACAGATTTTTCAGTGGCCAGGCGCCGAGTTTCTATCTCCGGTAAACTGCATTACAATGCAGGCTTATTTGCTTCGGTAAACTTTACCGATCAATTGGCAATTTTGACAGTTATTTTTGCTCATCCAAATTACCGATTGATTGGTAAAATTCTAGTTTACCGAACGCATTACCGACCGTTCAGCTGTTGAGATTTCGGTAAATAAATTACCGAAGTCGGTAATTTTTTCTAAGTGTGTAACAATTATAACAAATACAAAACCAAAAATTTTAGTAAATTTCTCTCAGTTTAGCTGCTAAATGGATATACATAATCCATAGTTAATGTTCCTATCAAAACATTGCTTAATTATTATTTTTAATTTACATTTCACTTCCAAACATGATTATAGAGATATATAGAATAAATATTATTGCCACAACCGCAACACAAACGTTTTTTTTTTTTAATTATGAAAACAACAGGATATATTCCAGTAAAAAGTATATCAATGCTCTCTGCTAATTCAAGTTATTTTGTATTTTTTCTTATAAAATCAATAAATTGCAAAATATATATATAGAATTTGAAATTTGAAATTCAAAGATATTTGAGTGTTGCCATACCATCAATATGTGGAGGTATGTACAGCGTAGTTTAGGGTACTTTATTGTAAAACGAAGTTCGTAATTCGAATTCTTTTTACAGACAAGTTCAAAATTAACATCTACCTGTTGTTTAGAATGAAAATTTGGTTTACATTGATTAAAATTATCGTTTTAGATGAATTTTGAAGTTATGGCAAAACAATTTTCTGAACTCAAAAGGGATAAAATCTGTTTATGATTTCTGTAAACTGTATACATTTCAACTAAATTTCTATCAGAGCTCACGAATGTAATTAATAGATTGGATCCAATGACAAAAATGAAAGTTATTGTTCGAATTATTGGATTTTATAGCAAAAATCATTGGAAAACTGGCATTTCTCATAATTTTACCGAAATTTCATAAATGTCCACTAATAAATTGTCCAAATGTACTTCACTACATTTGAACATCATAACAAAGCACTTCAGCAATCAATTAGAGCTTTCAAAATTAGTTTTTAATTTTGTACGTTTGAATTTTGGTAGGTGTACGAATATGGAATTGGGTGAATTTTAGACATCGATTCAATACTTTTTCATCAATCCAAAGATGAACGTAAATGGAAACAGTTTGTGATTGGCAAATAATAGATGATACCTATTCAATGTGGATAAAGTATTTTAAACTCAATACATCATTTAACAGTTTTTTACTAACTTGATGTGAAAACTGTATCCTGTACGAATATGAAATTGAGCCACTGTACATAAATTTTGTATCGGTTTCTCCCTCCCAGGCTTTAACCTACCCTCTATCAAGAGCATTGAGCTGGGAAAATCCATGCTTAAATACGACTATTACCGGCCTTTCCAAATAATTTTACTATTACGATACACTATCCACGAATTTCTCGGTAATACTCAAGACGTAATATGACCAACACATACAAAATCAATTCAGTAATTATTGCTGAAACTCATTCAAGATTCTCCTAAAAAGCTGTAAAAATCTTCCTTGGGTTTCTCAAGAAGCTTTTTAGAGAATTTGTATATGAATTTGTCCAAGGATTTATCCAAGAATCACTTCAAGAACTGCTTCAGTGATTACTCAATATGTTTCTCTAATCATCTATCCAGGAATTATTCTAAGGGATCTGTTAAGAATTTATTCTAGGTCTCTTTCAGGAATCTTTCCAGCATATCTGCCCTGAATTTTCCAGGAATTGAGATTTCTCAACGAATTACTCAAAGAATTGCTCGAGCACATATACTTTAATTTTTCAAAGAAATTTCTCAGCGATTCATCTGGGAATTTATTTATTCTTTCAAAAGGTTACTCGAGAGATTATCGAAAGAATTTGTTTATTGATCCACATCGACGCAATTGTTTACGCACTTGCCAAGAGATTTCTATAGGAATTCAGAAAAAAATTCCTTGTCGACTTCCTCCAGTTATTTGTTCAGGAACTTTTCCAAGCACAAATAAAAAATTTAGACAATGTAAAGAATTCTTACATTACTTACAGATGTAGGAGCTGCATAGAATCAAGTGCATCCATCCTCTCGAACTGAGTTAGTCGCGCAGATTTCTCGACTGTCCATTTGCGTTGCGCAGTCAATGTTAGACTTTCTTCTTACAAGCGACGAACTTGCAATCGATCACACCATATTATCATAGTCACTCACAACCACGTGTTGTTGCGCTCTCTGGCTTGCGTTTCGCGCCAAACCTGCGAGTTACCCTCTTTTGCAATCGATTCTGTCAATCTCTCTTCAACGAGAGAGAAAGAGAGAACGAAATACCACCTCGTTACTCAATCCAAACCAATGGAGACGCATGGTGCTTGAACCATAGAATGCACAGAGGAATTTCGGAAGAATCGAAAACACAATCATCTCGATCGAATTACTTATTGATGCAGCTTCCGCTTGGTTTTATTGCTCGGCTAGAAGTAGGATGCTATAAATTTCCTGGAAATTATCTTCAATGGAAAATATTACGCGGAATATATTCATTATGCTCTAACACTCTATTTCAAAGGGGGAAGGGGAACTCGTTTATATGTGGTTCTCTTGTTTTATCATTCCTCTAGGAAACCATATGTGTATAATACTACTTCCTGATGTATCTGTATAGTTTCGCCTTCTCCCTCGCAATTAGAATTCCATTTTGATAGCACGAAAAAGAATCGGTTTTAAAGATAAAATTTGTGATTATAATATAAATAAAGCTTGTGCACAGATTTGATACAAAGAACTAAACGAAGAAACTGCCACAAACGAACATATAGACTGAAAAGACAAAACGAAACGAAATAAAACATATCTCTTTTTTGATTGACGGTACTAGGGCAAAAATTGTATTTTTTTCCATAAAAACTAATCCTTCTGAATATCACATGTTACACTTGATTATTATAAAAATAAAATCCTGATAATAATGATATCAAATATTTACGACTTAGATGCTTCAATAATAGGAGAATTAGCACGGCCTTGCGACACCTCCTGGATGTGTGTGGTGTATTGTGTGTTCTAACCCTACCGCAGACATAGCTGGCGCGCATAAACGCTCTCTAGAGCAAGTTTTACCTGATCTTCAAAAGCAAATATCAACTTAAAAGAAACATAAATAGATGCTTTTTCTTGCTAGATTTGTAGATCTCTTTCGCAACTTTTAATTCGAATCTCGGCGTTTGTGTGTGTTTGTTTTGCAAGTACACGAATAGAAGAGCATGCTTTTAACCACTCTGGTATACGATAAATTTGTGTTTCGATTCCATTATCGCTACTCGATTTAGATAATTTTATTATATTAGAATTTTCCTGGGACGCGCGTTTTACTCTAAACTCTCGATTGTTTTTTTTTTGTTTGTTTTTAATTTGCTTAAGTTGCGATCGTTATTAGTATTAGTAAAAAAGTATGGAATTTTCGTGAATTTCAGTTCTGCCCCACGCGTTTCTCATCCGACTAAAAGATTGGTTCTCTCAACCAATGTGGTCTTGTTCTTGACTTTGATTTGAAATATTTCTTTGTGGGAGATGTGAATGAGACATAGAGAGTTAGTAGTTCTAGATGTAATAAAGTTAAAGTCCGTTCCGATGGCTGACGACGATGTGACGAGAATTACGACGGCGATGGCTACGAAGACGACGACGCTGCTGCTTGCTGCTGCTGGCGATGGCGTTACGGGATTAGGATGCGGAACCATTCAGCTGGCAGCACTTGGTGTCCTGTATCAGCTGGTTCATGCGGTGAGCAAAGGTTGGGTAGTCCTTTTGGGGGGGAGAGATAGCAAAACAGGATTAGGCGCTGAATAATGATTGTTTTCTACGGTTGGATTATAATAAGTCAATTTACGACTCCTTAACCCTAAATCTACCTGTTTGCCAAATAGAAAATTAGGAATGTATCTACTGTGTAGAGAATTGATTGCATAGTTGATAGTAGTCATTACACAGCTCTCTATTGATAACTGTGAGAGTGCTCATTGAACACTGAAGCACTACTCAGTGAAGCAGAGAAGCAGGCACTGTCCCAGTGGGGACGTACTGCCAAGAAGAAAAAGAAGTTGTATTCTAGCTATTCATCGTCATTCACGGTCATCGATCCTCGTTCAGCTCAAATTTGTAACATTCTTCCCATATAGGACATTATTTGGTGATCTATTGTCCACTAACTATTACCGGGTACCCCCGTTGGTTTGACCACACTTTTTATTTTGTACTCCGCTAATTTGCATATCGTTCAGATTAAAAATGGTTCAAACGTCATTTAGCTCATGGAACGGAATAAAGTGGAATGGAACGCTGTGGAACGGAACGCAGAATCAAACCAAAACAGTGAAAGAGGTGACCAGAAACACGTCTCTAGGGTGACTAGATGTTCAAATTAAAAATGAACACCGATGGTTTGCATGAGGTACCGTTCAAAATAACGGGGGTGTACGGTGTTTTGAAAATCTGCATCCAACTGCATGACAAAGCAGGACTCTGCACAATTAAAGTACTTCCTGGTGTAGTCTTCATTACCTGCATGAATATTTATCCGATAACGATATTATTCTCTGAATCGCAAGATTACAAACATGTTAAGGTTTAGGTCCAGCTTATTGCGGACTAACAATCTGTTCCATGAGCATCAAGTATTGCACTTCATTGCAATGTTTTGCAGAAGACCAGGCCAAATAGCGTGAACTAGGGTCATTTGAAAAGCGATACCCTCTTTTGATTCTATCCTTATCATGATTCACTGCATACCATATTCCTGATGTTGAACTATCATTTAGGGTATCAATTCCACTACAAGTTTCTTCATAACATCCTCTTTCTAATAGAGCAGATGGCGAATGTGCGTTCTCTTCAAACCAGGTGTTTGGAAACAATTCCAAACTTACTTTTCGAAAACGGCTTGCCCTATTTTTTTATAATCGAGTTCAGATTTATTCAAACCTTCACCTAAATATCCCGATTGACAGGACCATACGATCTATCTAAAGTATAGAATGTTTCTTCACAAACAACGGAATTTAACAGGAACAATAAAGTTTATTGAAACACGTGTATGATGCAAATTGATGCGATTAACAATCTATATCTTCTAAACCAATTAACGGAACTGATTATTAGTTTCGCTAATACGGCAAGCCAAGCTCGATAGTGTGCCCTTCAGATATAATGGACAACTGATTGAAAGACGTCTGCTTTGTTTGATATGTAGAACAATAGTAGTTTACGCAACAAGTTACAGAACGATGATTTTTATAGCACGACGTTCATTTATCCAACGAGGCTTGCCGAGGTATAAAATAGACCCCATTTGTGGTCCTTAGCCTCCTGTCCAGTAACTCCTATCCCTACCTCCCCGTGGTGCCGCCTGGGATACGAGTAACCGTAGGGAAGATCGGGTAACCAACCCTGGTGGAACCTTGGTCGTATGCTGACAGGGAAGGGGGGCTCCTCTCTTCTGAGGGTGTAGCTTATCAGAGCGTCTGTTCTCCATGTTAGGGGCGGCTCAAAACAGCGTCTGTTCTCCATGTTAGGAGCGGCTGATCATTGTCCTAGTGCCAGCGTGGGACTCTAAACAGTGCTGTGCACGATGATCCTCCGGCGAGACTGGGGGTTGGTGCAGGCCTTACAAGCCAGCCGTAAAAATCATCAGTACAGGAAGCATACAATGTAAATTCGGAACGGAACAATCGGCATAGACCCAGGCATCGAAAACGGACTAACGATTGGAAACTCGGATCATGGAACTGTAAGTCTTTCAATTTCTTGGGAAGTACCAGCATTCTTTCCGAATTATTGAGGGTCCGCAAGTTCGACATCGTAGCGCTGCAGGAGGTTTGCTGGAAAGGGTCGACGGTACATACGTATAGGGATGGTTATACCACAGACAAACAGACGTAACACTGACGAAATTTCCATCGACCACTCATTTAATCAGGGTTGCGATGGATCTTCTTCGTGAACAATGATCGACGCATCTTCGCGATCCAACATTCGCCAATATTCATTTTTCATTTTTGCGTCACGAAGAGCATCGCAAAAAGCGAACGGATGCAACGCCGAAGAAGCAAAATGAACACACCGATAAGTGGTTCGCGAAGCCTTTCCACTCGTAGGATTCATTTATCCACGCGCTGTTCATTCTCGTGATTCATTGCAAGGTTGCTTCTTCTCGTAAAGTCAAGCAAACACTCCACGCTAAGCCAGCTCCACGCAGCGCATGTGTTAAAACTACACAGAATGAGGCAACCAATGCAGAACTGGCTGACTGAGTGAAAACTCTGAGTAGGTGGCACTCATTCTGTGAGTTGCCGACGTTTTGGCCTTCGGCTGTCTGGGATCGATGGAAACGGAACTGTCAATGATATCCCGCGTGGCAGCAAACAGTTGGCCGTTGGTTAGATGGGGAGTTTTCTGAGATGTTTTCTAGCGAAAAGCCGGAAGATGGTCGCAAATGCGAAAGTTTTTTCCCCATTAGCTTCCGCTTCGGCTATACAAATGAAAAAATCTCTGAAAATCTTTAAAATTGGAATGTTTTTTTTATATTTTCAGAAGCAATACAAAAATGAAAACGAATTCCGCATTCCAAGCGTTCCTCCTCTGTGCGCAATTCACTCATTCAGTTTTGTTTACCACCGTTTGCACAAAACTGTGTACAGCCCCTTTGCACAGAATCTGTGCTGCACGAAAAGGGGCCAATTTTGTGCGCTCGGCACTCTTTTTTGAGAGGAGCAAGTTTAGCGTGATTGTTGCAAGCCCGCATGAAGATGATCGAAATGAATATTTTCCTGTTCTTCGCGAAGAGCAGGCAGCGTGGATCATACTGTTCACATTATCGAGCGATGGAAAATCACCCGATGATAGCGTCTGGAGAAACAGCGATCCGAAAATGAAACACGAACGAATGAAGCGCCCGAACGGTTGTTTGTGTTTATTCGCAGATTCTGTTTTGATGCCTACGAAAATTCATCGTGCCTCGCGTTTCCGATCGTTGTTCAGCAACATTGCATTTAATGATCATTTCAAATTCGCTATGTTACAAATCTCACAACCAGAGGCGCGCGCATCGTTTTTCTTCGCGTTTGACGTTTCACACTACCGCCATCTGCCGGTCTTGTTGCACGAAACACCTTTTCATGCAACATGCTCACTAGATGCTGATGGCGTAAACTGGACGATGGATTTTGAAGATATTTGTTCTAAGTGTTACGTCTGTTTGTCTGTGGTTATACCATCTACCAGAGCTGCGGCAATAGACATGAGCTGGACACAGCTTTTATCGTGATGGGCGAAACGCAGAGGCGCGTGATTGGGTGGTGGCCATTCGACAACAGAATGTGCAAGTTGAGGATCAAAGGCCGTTTCTTCAATATCAGCATAATCAACGTGCAGAGCCCTCACCTAGCAAGTGACGATGACGATAAGGACGCTTTCTACGCGCAGCTGGAACGTGAATACGACGGCTGCCCAAGCCATGATGTCAAAATCGTTATCGGAGATCTCAACGCTCAGGTTGGCCAGGAGGAGGAATTTAGACCGATTATAGGGAAGTTCAGCGCTCACCAGCTTACGAACGAAAACGGCCTTAGACTGATTGATTTCGCCGCCGCCAAAAACATGGCCATTCGTAGCACCTACTTCCAGCACAGCCTCCCGTATCGGTACACCTGGAGATCACCCCAACAGACTGAATCACAAATCGACCACGTTTTGATTGATGGAAGGCACTTCTCGGACATTATCGACGTCAAAACCTATCGCGGCGCAAACATCGATTCGGACCACTACCTTGTGACGGGTAAAGTGCGCCAACGACTCTCCGTTGTGAACAACATTCGGTACCGACGCCCGCCCCGGTACAATCTGGAGCGACTCAAGCAACCCGAAGTCGCAACTGAATACGCGCAAAGCCTTGAGGCAGCGTTGCCGGAAGAGGGAGAGCTCACCGAAGCCCCTCTTGAGGACTGCTGGAGTAGTCTCAAAGCAGCCATAAACAACGCAGCGGAAGGTGCCATTGGGTTCATGGAAGCAAATCGACGGAACGGTTGGTTCAACGAGGAGTGTCAGACGGTTTTGGACGAGAAGAATGCAGCGCGGGCGATGATGCTGCAGCAAGGCACCCGTCAAAACGTGGAACGATTCAAACAGAAGTTAAGACAGCAAACCCATCTATTCCGGGATAAAAAGCGCCATCTGGAAGAGTTGGAGTGCGAAGAGATGGAGCAGTTGTATCGTTCTCAAGAAACACGTAAGTTCTACAAGAAACTTAATGCATCCCGCAAAGGCTTTGTGCCGCGAGCCGAAATGTGCCGGGATAAGGATGGAGGTATCTTGACGGACGAACGTGAGGTGATTGAAAGGTGGAAGCAGCACTACAATGAACACCTAAACGGCGCAGAGGAGGAAGATCAAGACAGCAGGAGGAATGGCTTCATCAGTACGGCGGATGAGGGAGACGTGCCAACTCCCACAATAGGTGAAGTTAAGGATGCTATCAAACAGCTCAAGAACAACAAAGCAGCTGGAAAGGATGGTATTGTAGCGGAACTTATTAAAATGGGCCCGGACAGGTTGGCCACTTGTCTGCACCGATTGATAGCCAGGATCTGGGATACAGAACAGCTACCGGAGGAGTGGAAGGAGGGAATAATATACCCAATATACAAAAAGGGTGACAAGTTAGAATGTGAGAACTATCGAGCGATCACCATTCTTAATGCAGCCTATAAAGTGCTTTCCCAGATCATCTTCCGCCGTCTATCGCCACTGGCAAGCAGATTTGTTGGAAGTTATCAAGCCGGATTTGTGGACGGGCGATCGACGACAGACCAAATCTTTATGTTGCGGCAGATCCTCCAAAAGTGTCGCGAATATCAAGTCCCTACGCACCACCTATTCATCGATTTCAAAGCGGCCTATGATACCATCGACCGCGAAGAGCTATGGAAGATTATGGACGAGAACGGTTTTCCCGGGAAACTGACTAGACTGATCAAAGCAACGATGGATAGTGTACAGTGCTGTGTGAAGATATCGGGAGCCTTATCGGACCCGTTTGAAACACGCAAAGGACTTCGACAAGGCGATGGTCTTTCCTGCCTCCTGTTCAATATTGCGCTAGAAGGTGTTATGAAACGGGCGGGCTTCAACATGCGGGGCACGATCTTCAATAAATCCAGCCAGTTCATTTGTTTCGCTGACGACGTGGACATTGTCGGAAGAACGTTCCAGGTGGTTGCTGAACAGTATACCAGGCTGAAACGTGAAGCAGATCGGGTTGGATTGAAGGTAAATACGTCGAAGACGAAATATCTGCTGGCTGAAGGAACCGAGCGCGATAGAGCTCGCATAGGCCGACGCGTGACGATCGACGGGGATGAGTTCGAGGTGGTGGACCAATTCGTCTACCTCAGATCATTGATAACGTCGGATAACAACTGCAGCAGAGAAATTCGAAGACGTATCATCGCCGGAAGTCGTGCTTACTATGGACTCCACAAGACCTTGCGGTCTGGTAAACTTCACTTCCGTACTAAGTGTACCATGTACAAGACGCTAATAAGACCGGTAGTCCTCTACGGGCATGAGACGTGGACAATGCTCGAAGAGGACCTGCAAGCGCTAGGAGTTTTTGAACGACGTGGGCTTAGGACGATCTTCGGCGGAGTATGTGAGAACGGCGTATGGAGGAGAAGAATGAACCACGAGCTTGCGCAACTCTACGGTGAACCCAGTATCACGAAAGTCGCCAAAGCTGGAAGGGTACGATGGGCGGGACACGTTGTGAGAATGCCGGACAACAATCCCGCAAAAATGGTGTTCAACTCAAATCCGGCCGGTACAAGACGAAGGGGAGCGCAACGAGCTAGGTGGTTTGACCAAGTGGAGCAGGATCTTGGAAGTGTGGGGCGATCGAGGAATTGGAGGTTAGCAGCCATGGACTGAGTTAGTTGGCGTAACATTGTGGCGCAGGTCATGTCTTGAAGGACGTACAACATTTTTTGCAATTTCGTAGAAGACCACTTGAGGGTATCAGAATGCATTCACCATTATTCTACAATTTCTGAAGAAATGTTTTGTTATGATTCATTATCCAACTCAAAGCGTTGCGTAATGAATCATTACAGCACTGGTTTCAGTTGCGTAATGACTATTCGCGCACTGCATACTTCAGTGCAGGAAAGAAGGCCGTTTCATGACAGATTGGCGTGACAGAAAAACAGAGAAATTGCAAAAAAAGAATTATTACCTATATAATGATAGATAACACACTATGATCAAATTGAAATCAATGGTTATTGCGCCAAGGCCATCAAGAATCCGTCCAATTTCAATTGTTCTTCTTCCGATTTCGAATCTAGGAGCCGGGACCGACTTCGTCAGTAGATCGGCCAACTTCGATATTCACCCGCACAAAATTAAGGTGAATGTCGATGCGTGGATAATAAAAGACTTCCCTTCTTGCTACGTGGATTGTGCTCTTGTTGTCGCAGAAGATTGTAATCTTGTCAACAACGGCGGATAGCTCCTGTCGTAGTCCTCGCCACCAGATAACTTCTTGGGATGATGCCGATACCACCATATACTTTGCTTCAGTTGTTGACAAGGCCACTGTCGATTACTTACTTACTTATGGCAACCCATTCCGGTGCAGGGCCGACGTGAAAGATTTCCATCCTGGGCGATTGTCAGCTACCGCCTTGATGTGCAGCCAGGTCAAATTGACGTCGACTTCTTTTATTTCTTTGTTGAGGCAGCATCGCCATGAGCCTCGCTTCTGTGCTGCGATGTCCTGCTGAATTCCAATCCAGCTTTTGGGTGCAGATTTCGTTCCCCCTCGACGTAGAGTGTGCCCCATCCACCCCCACTTTCGTTGTCAAATTTCGGTTTGTATCGGTTGCTGGTGGTACCGACGATGGAACTCAGTATTAGAGATCCAGTTGTGTGGCCACCATGCCCGAACTATATACCATAGGCATCTGTTGATGAAAACCTGCAGCCGTTGAGTGTTCTCCGCTGATACATATCACGTTTTACTGGCGTATAGCAGCAGAGATTTGACATTGGAGTTGAATATTCGAATTTTGGAGCGTTGACTAATATTTCTTAAACTCTCAAAAGCAGCCCTCGCCTTCTTGATCCGTGCACCTATGTCGATCTTGGTACCGCCGTCAGACGCCAATTGGCTACCAAGGTATTGGAAGTTTTCGACGTTCTTCACTGTTTACCCGGCTACTGTACTGCCCATACTCGCATAACAGTCCCATATTAATTTTATTCATTTTTGAGTTAGCTCCGTGAATGGGGTTTATTTTTAGTGTACTTCCCAAAATCATGCTTGAAATTGAATCTTTGTATGGACAAAATGTGGAAAAAATACCAAACCATGTGCGCCCATATTGAGAATACCCGCATAACAGTCCCATTAGTTGATCGTGACGAAATTGAAACAAACCCATTTTGATAATTTTTTTTGTAATCTTGCGTCGTGGTTTTCATTTCATTAAAAGAATGAATAATACAAGCTATACTGATTAAAACCATGTTTATTCACAAAAAAATACTTATTCTAGCTTGACATGAAAGCTTTCTAGAGTGACTTCTGTTGCGATAAGTAGTAGAACCACAACTAAAAGTATATATCTGTGCGAGGCTTAAAAAACAATCAAAATAGATTCTCTTTGAAACAAGGTTTGGCCAATTGTCAACTTGTTTGGATACGAAATCTCGAAACGAAACGAAACGAAATCTCCGGCAGGCTCAAGTTTTATCGGTATGAAAGGGGAGGCTTTTTGCGCACATCGCCATTAGTATCATCGACAGCATTTTCATAGTCGTACAGAGTACCTACATACCTATAACATCTAATGCCGAAAAAGGATGGTACACAACAGTATCATCCACATATGGGAAATCGCAAGTCTAAAGCGATTGTCGTCATAAAGATCCAAAACTTGCTCTATTAGTTATATTCCTCGGTATGGTTCAAGTCCAACGTTTCTGTGCTGTGGATGGTCTCAACCAAGCTGCCGATAGAAACAGATAAATCAAATTTTCAACACTATCATTGTATAATGTAGAGTACCTACCACCGCATAGTACTTCGAAGTAAATTTGCAATTGAAACTTGCGAGTACTAAAAGTTTCAGAAGGCAAAATGCCTTGTGATCATTCGTAAATTTCAATATTAATGTGTCAACGTGCGTGATAACGAAGTAAGCGAGTCCTAAGGAATGGGACTGGTATGCGGGTATATTTGCGGTTGGCTAGAGAAGTACTCGGAACGAGTCCCATTGACTTGTGTTCTAGATTTGGACTTCAAAAACAGTTGTTTTGACCCACGCAATGCGCAGACGCACCTCGCCGATGAGAAGGATATGTTCGGATGCGATGTCAGCGCTACGTTTATTCCGCACATCAAGAAGGCTCCGTTTTCCACTTTCGGTTGATACAGATGTGGTCAATTTGATTTTCAGTAAAGCCGTCACGGGAGACCCACATGACCCTGCCAACAGCTCTCCGTTTTCGCTCATTTCTCCGAGGCCATGGCGTCCCATGACGGGCTCATAGCTCGAGTTGTCGGATCCGATCTTCGCATTGAAGTCGCCCATGTAGATCTTGATATCATATCCTCGACAGCATTGAGTTGACTGTAAAAGTTCTCTTTGTCCTGCAATTCGGCAGCATCAGTTGGCGCATAACATTGTATTTGGCAAGGTTTCGACCCGTGTTCTAAATCTGGCGACGATTATTCTCTCACTTATATGCTCCCACTTTATAAGCGCGGCGTAAGCTTGGGCGCTAAGCAGAAAGCCAACTCTAAACACACAGTCTCCTTCTGTCGCGTCACTCGGATGCCAAGAACTTTGTTGGCCAACCTAAACCTCTGAAGATGGTTCATCCAACGGAAAAATTTTGAAGGTCGTAGATATACACCGCTACTATAAGGATCTGTCCGTTTTCAATCCGATAATAGACACACGTGTCCAAAGGCTTCAATTCTCCATCGAGCTTCTGGTTACAAATCCGACTAGCTTGCTTTAGTTCGTATATCGCTTTCTTCAGCCTACAGAAACTCCTCGGACGATCAGGGTTGACAAATCCTTCTGGCTGCTCCATATAAATTTCTTCCTCCCCCAAATCCCCTTGCAGAAAGGCGGATACTGCATCCATCTGATAAATCTTCAGATCCAAACTGACAGCTAACGACACCAAATAGCGGATGATAGCATACCGGACCACGGGCGAGTAGGTTTCTTCGTAGTCGACACCCTTGACTTGAGAATAGCCGTTGGCCTCCAAACGGGATTTGTACCGCTCGATGGATCTGGATTGGTCTTAACCGTATACACCCACTTGCAACGGAGTACATTCCTTCCAGCTGGCAATTCGGCTAGCTCCCAGTTCTAATTCGACATGTTTTGCTCGATACACGATACTTCTCGATCATTGCGTCTATAAAATTGACCATTTTCTCACACGAAATCACTTCATGGATCGTCTGAGGGTCAACTTCGGCATCACGCAAAGCTGTGGAATTTGGAAACTTTCGTCAGGAAAAATACTGAGACTAAAAAGAAACTCTCGATACTTGTCTAGGGTTACGCACTCCCTTTCCAACTGTTGTGGGTCATCTGGTTGTGGAGGGAGCGCAGTAGGTCGTAGTTCGGAGTCGATCAGCGTCTTGTTGGTGGCTTATGATTCCTCGAACACGGGTTCACTGAGCTCGTCATCTTGCGCCTGCAGATCATGTTCTTCAACATCAACGACCTGTTTCTCTGCAACCTCCATCTCATTCTGCACAAACATTCTGAAAGGTGCCTCTTAGATGGGATCTTCCACTCTCGGCGTAACTTGACCTTTCTTCAGGAATATCACGTCGCCGCTAACTGCTGTGTATGCTTTCGAGTTTTCGCTGTAGCCCATGAAGATGCAACGCTCTGATTTATCGTCCCATTTCCGTCTTTTCTTCTTCGGAACATGCACCATGACCTCGCTTCCGTAAACACGTAGGTGCGACAAATCGCGACGATTTCCTGTGAGCTTCTCTTCAGGTGTGACTTGAAGACCTTTCGTTTTGTCGGTCAACGGTTGACGACGTACGAAGCAGTAGCTACCGCTTCTGCCCAGAATCGCTTTCCAAGCCCGGCATCAAACAGCACACTCTTGGCGCGCTCCACCAACGTTCAATTCATCCGTTCTGCAAGCCCATTCTGCTCTGGGTTGTACGGAACCGTTGTCTCGTGGTGCATTCCAGCTCGGCACCTTCTTCAAACTGTATGTATGTCGCTATATTTTTCAGCCGTTTCATGCCGTCGACCGAGAGATGTCCCAATCGACGATGCCACAGTTGAAAACTTCTGCACTCGTGCCACGTGGACCGTCGAATCCTTTGCCAGCTTTAACTTGTAGAAAACATCCGAATACTGTCCAACCGTTTCGACCTCCTTCGTGGGGCTAACGACCTTGCATATGTCCTCCTTGTCGAACTGGTCGCCTGGTATCCACTCTGGCAAATCTTACCCACGGAGAACAGATTCAAGGCTAAATCTGGGACACATAGCATATGTCTACTTCCAGATTGACGACGCCCTTCGAGATACTTGACGACACCTTTTCAGCTTCTTTCAAGAGCTTCCAGCTCCAGCAAAGATGCGTTGTTACACCGGAATCGAAAAACCAGTCGACATTGTCCTCGGACGACTTCACTGCGTTGAACGCAGCGTGACCACATTGCTTACCACGGGCTTCTCCTCGGGTTTCCTTCCTCTCGCTGGGTTTCTTCTAGCATTGGGATGCGAAGTGCCCCGACTTCTTGCACCGGAAACGCTTTACCGTAGACTTTGCCGACCTTCACATCCTGCAAGATTTCGCCTTTTTGCGATGTCTGGCATAAGCTTCATACCCGACGATTCCCATCCCATCGGTTCGTAGTGCTACGGTAAGCCTTTCATCAGCCAAGCTCGCCAGCCAGGTGTCGTCCACTTCAAATTCTCGCGTTCAGTATCATAAGGGCGTAACTGCAGTTTCGAAGAAACCGAGAAAATCGATATTAAAGTTTTCAACAAACAAAAAATTCACGTATTTTTTTGTTTTAAATTGAATTTATCTGAAAATTTATACGAATACTATCACGCCATTAGAGCATCCGGTGCCAAATGAAATACACGTAAATTATGCTGGAAAATGAAATAAATTGTAGTTACGCCGGTATGTCGCATTGGAAAAAGTTACGCCACGAAGCAAAATCATAAGTTTTTGATAAATTAACAATTTTTATAGCACCAAACAGATTCTGAGAGACTCTAATAACTTTTTGTTAAAATTTCATGCCTACTGGAATCGAACCAGCTTCTGAAGTACGTACACTTAGGACATATTTACAAATAATGAAACAAAACTTTCTTCGATAATACCATGTTGGTGTTCATGTATCGTTTACAGCTAAGATACAAGGAAAGTTTGTCAATTTTCAACCAGAATTTGATCGAATTATTACGAGTTATTCTACACTGGTTCCAGATTGTCCTTTTCTGTTCCTACAACATTGACTGTACGGGAATCCGCTGTGTATTAGAATCCGCTGTGTACTAGAATCCGCTGTGCTGTTTTCAATGATGATAACATAAATTTACTGAAAAATGTTTTGACTGGTTTTTCAACATCACTCACCTACAACTGCAGTATATTTCTTCACCATTTCTTCAGGTGTAAACCATACTACATCCTCGAATGCATCGAATTTAAGCAACTGCGCCATATCGTGTGTAAAATGAAGAACTTATACGGAGCAGCAAATATTTTCTGTTAGACATTTTGTAAACACGGAATAGTATCGCACTTGGCGTAACTTCAACAGATGATGACCAGAAAAGTTACGCCTGACGTATCTTTTTTCCCATTGCAGTTCTGTAGTTACGTCAAATTATGTTTTTGAAAATATGGTATTTCTAGAATGTTTTTAGTAATAATTTTTGGTAGGGTTATAATTTTGGACCTATAGAATTCAAATATTACGAAATCTCATTTCCCGCCAAAACTGCAGATACGCCCTTATGATACTAAACGCGAGAATTCTACCTCCGTGAGTGGTTGACTCGTCGTATAGAGCTTAGTGACATTTGAACACACGTAGACTAGCATACGCTCGTCATACACAGTTTGTTTATGTTTTCCTCAAAGAAACTTGCACACGCTTTCCAGACTCATCAAAATGCATATGGAAATATTACCCAATTTGAAAAATTTATACACGCATTCTGGGTGTTTTTCGAGACAGAGTGCATATTGTTTTCCTCTAAGGTTCACAACTACATCTACACTAGGGCACCCATACCATCGGGCGTGAAAACCACTATATATGTAGTTTGTTCACGTAGTCCTGAGTCGTCTGGCAAATGACCTCTTCACCCCGTTCAGCGTCAACCAGCCGAATTCCCGTCAGCCTTCTCAACATGCCAATCTTCCAGGTCGAGCCACTGTGCTTGGTTTGATATGTAGATTGATATGTAAATTGAATATATAATTGAATATATGTGCAGTGCCGTAGCGTGTGGTTGGCCAGGTTGGCACCCGCCAAGGGCGCCAGCCATTAGGGGGCGCCGAAATGCGTGACATACCTTCTTGGTGAAATTTTGAAAGATACATATTTAAGGACGCTATACCCAAGTTATCATATAGAACTTTAATTCACCTTCCGTGCTAATATACTGCTAACATACCCTAAATTAGCCGTATAATAGCTTTGAATAGCTATTGAAATACAGCGGGGATTCGCTGGTTGGAACACGACTGCCTTCCATCTAACGAATCCGACCCGTTAGTTGAAACGACTGACAGCTGGTGAAAATGCTCCAGACTAACGCATTCGGAACGCAAATCGTCACGAAACGCACATATACATACACATTTGTTCTATATATGGAGATTTCAATGCGACGGTAGTCAGACGTCAAAATTAGTTTGACATCTTCTCCTGACATTCGAGTGCTTTTTAGTTGGAATTTTTTTCAACCAACGAACATCCAACCATCGAGTCATTCCATGTAGCGAACACCCAACGAGCGAATCTCCACTGTATATATTGAAAGCAAGATGCTGAAAAATTAGTAAGGTAATTTAAATCTACTGTGAGAAATATCAGACTTATCAATATGTTTAATAAAAAAAAACTGTCTAATGCTAGAGAAATGATTTGTAGATTACTTCACCCAAAAATCATTATCTAGAAAACACAAAGATTATGGACAACCAATTCGAAATTAAGGTTGAGCAGCTTATCATATAACTTATATATTGGATCAAAACTTTGAAGATACAAATCTTCAGAAATAAGCTACAAACAAAAGCAAAATTTTTATTTTAGCGTTTTGTGCACTAACCGAAAGCATGCAATAAGAAAATTTGGATCGTTAGTTTACTATTTCTTCCGTAAAATGCGTTTTAAACGATGATTGGGTAAATGTCGGTCATATTTGGATTCTGAGATGAATTGCATTAAAACAGCAGGATTCATATAAACCTAATTTTTACTAGAAAATCTTGGTCATAATTTCCACCTACCTATAGTTACACCAGAACCAGACATGTTTTAGACAGAATTTTAAGAAAGATTCTTTGTTCTAATTGACATTTTGAAAGGGACACGGAAAACAAAACATACCTAAAATTTGAGTTCAAGCCAAGGGGTGTGACAAAATCTAAAGCAACATGAAAAAATGTTTTTTAGACTTAAACCAACGAGAAACATTAAAAAATTGAGTAAACATGTGTTTTGGCCTAAACTCAAGCGTTTGGCACTAAAATTGGGACAGGGCTTTAGGACCCTATTGTCTAGCTATTCTTTGACAATATGCAGTACATAGAAATTTCAAAGAAAAAAAAATGGTAGCTCCCAGAAACTTCTAGAGATTAATCACTGGCCATATAAACAGGAAATGTTTCAGAAAATGTATTAACCTCCAGGCTATCAGACAGTCCTTTCAAGAATACAATTTGGTATATTATGTATGACTTCCCGGAAAAACCGTACCATTCAGTGAATGGAATAAACCATTCATGTATGTACAATATAACGTATTGGATACAATACAGCGTTATGTAATTGAATTTCGAAGCAACGTTATTCTTGTTTGAATATACAATTCAAAAACAATATAATATATTGTAACAGAACACTGTATTGTTTTTTATTGGATTTATACCTTACAATTTTGGTCAAATTCCTATTTTCGCATAAAACAACTGTTGCTTTTTTTTGTGTAGCTTGGCTGAAAGAAGTAAACAAAACAAGTTCAGAAAGCAAGAAATGTTTGATGAAAAAAAATCAAAAAGTAAGTAAGTTTTGTAGAAGTCATTTGAAATTAGCTGTAACGACGAATGCAACCATGATAAATATCTTTACTTCTATAGGAAATAAAATTCTTTTGCTACTGATGGCATGAATATCCGGTAAGTTGGGGGACAATCCATAAAAAATACAAATTCTATACTTTTCACCACCGGTAGAACCAATACATCTTTAAAACTACAAAATTGATCATCATTTATGGATAGCAAACAGTTGCACCTTAAGCACCGCCAACACATTTTCAATGGGATGGATGGATTTTGCGCTCGAACTGACAAATCCTCCGTTGTGGTGAAACTTCTTCCGTCGACGTGATGTTGGACTGTTTTCAAAAACAGTCGAGATAAAAGCCTAGCCGGCAGAGCAATGACAGTTAATTCGTTCAAAACTTCGCTTCGGAAGTTCAACCGACGAACTCCAGATTGGTGCTGCGAAGTCAATATCATGTTTAAACTTAAATTTTAAAACTGGGTCTACAAATGAACCTTGACACTTTTGATCATGTTTGACGTTCGCTTAGTCGACAAAAACACCACAGGGCTTTTAGTTTTAGCACTGGGGTTGTTCTTATCTGACATTTCGGAAGGAACACGGAAAACAAAATTCACCCAAAATTTGAGTTTAAGCCAAGGGGTGTGATAACATCTAAAAAAACATAAAACAATGTTTATTGGACTTAAACAAAGGGAAAACATTAGAAAATTGAGTAAACATGTGTTGTTGACCTAATCTTCAGCGTTTGGCACTAAAATTGGGACAGGGCTTTAGGACCCTATTGTATTGCCATTTTACAATATACTGTATTGTATTTCCAATATATTGAATCGTACTGTTACAATACATTATATTGTTTTTGTATTGTATTTTTTATCCTGGTTTTCACATAATTTTATCCGATCATTCAATGTTCCTCTTCAAAGTTTAATAAATAGCGTTAGCATGATCCTTGAAGATTTATATGAACAATCTTAACAAAGACTTCAAGAATTTCGCAAATAATAACTAGTATAATGAAAAAAAGAAAAAAACTGAGCTTTATAGGGGCGCCTAAATGTCGGTTCGCCAAGGGCGCCATGAGGCCACGCTACGGCTCTGTATATGTGAATTGAATTCGATGGATACTGCGCCAATAAGATATATCATAACGCGACAAAGCATCTGATACATTAAGATTCCTAGAAATTCTTTCTAAGATTTGTGCGTTTTGTTCCCACAACTAAACCAGGGTGTCTACTCATTTACAGAAATGAAATTCCCTGAGATTTCCAGGTTTTTCCAGGTCAACAAATTTCCAGGTTGTATAAATTCTCCAAAATGCATGATTTTTTTTATTTCCATAAAAAAAACAATTATTTTTATCAAATAATCTAAAAATACCTCAAAATCAGAGATGAAGAAAATAGTATATCCGAACTTAAGAGAAAAATAACCATCATCGTTTTACAAATTTTCAAAACCAGTTTTTTTGCTCAAAACCGAAGCAATGTTTATGAAAATCTATCATTGCATTGCGCTTGCTATCTGTAATGCAGTGATAATTTTTCATACGTGTATCTTTTAAAATGAACGATTAAACTGTTTTTATTTCTGATGATTGCTGATGATTGAATGATGGATTCTTGAGCCTTAAGGGAAAAAATCTTTCCCTTGAAATGGGATTTTGTATTATGGACATCAACGATACACCCACAAAATTTCTCTAGAGGGCGTTTTGTTTTTTTTTTTAAGATTTTGTCTTGGGGAAATTGGGTCTGGTAGCATTTGATGGAAATAGAATTTTAAATACCTCTTGCCTGAAAAAAACAGACATGAACCAAAAAGAATATAAAACAGTCATTTATCACGAATATGAAAAGAAACCCAACATGAACCACGTCGTGAGATTTTAATTCCTCATTTGAACGGATAGTCCTCTAAGAATGATTTTAAGAATTTTTTGGAGTCCTTTGACGTTACGACAAGTTATCCTGCTTGTTTTACTGTGGATTTCTTCCACATCTCACGAGTTTGTTTTGTGGTTTTTCAAGAAATTTCTAAGAAGCTATTCCTAGAAAATTTAGTTTTGGATACCTTCAAGAACTCAATCTGGAGTTTTTCTGGGAATAACCATAGAAACTACTTCGGAAATTCCATCAGGACTCCCTCCAAAGACCGTAGAAGAAATTTCCCGAGACTTCAGGTTCTCAAGAAATGTATCCATTGATTTCATTAGGACTCTCTTCGACATTCCCATTTAGAGCATCTTCAAAATTCAAAATTCATTTAGTAATTCCTGTTATTTTTTTTTATTTCCTGAAGAAATCTAAAAAAAATTCTAGTCTGTCTTCCAGAAATTTCTCTAGGAAAATGTCAAGGGTTTTATTCAGATTTGTTTGGAAGAAATTTTGAGAAAAATCCGCGTGGAATTTCTAAAGAAAATTTTTGTTTGTGTTCTAAGTATGCCTTGATGAATTCTTACGAGGATCTTTGAAAATACTACTGTATTCTTGATGAAATCATTCTTAGGATTTTCTGATGCGAAACCTTGAATGAAGTTTTGAAGAATCCATGGAGATTGGAAATATTATTTGAAAAATTATTAGACAAATGTTTGAACCATATCAATTATAGTTTGTAGAAATGCTGAGAGAAATTTCTGGGGGAACCTAATAAGGAATTCCAGGTCAATTTTTGAGGAATTTTTGGAACAAAATCATAAAATATTTCATCGAATAATGTCTGAAAGAAACAATTCTAAGCAATTGTATAGAATACATATGAAAAATGAAAAAATCGGCGTTATCGAAACTATGGAAATGTAGAAGAACTTCATTAGGATATGTGATATATCTCATAGAAGTAACAACTGAAAAAATCGCTGAATGAATCAGTTGAAAAACATTTGGAAGAAATCCTGAGATAATCACTTTTTTTTCAGAGTGATCGATGTGAAAATTAGGTTAGAGGTAATAATTAGAGGTAATAATGTTGCAAAGCTCTACGATTTTCTTGACAAAATTTTTGAAGGAATTCATTTGAGCATCTCTTTAAAAAATTGCTGATAGCATCCCTCGAGAAGTTTATAGATATTCCATAAATAATCACTAGAATACCTGAAGCATTCCTGGAAATTTCCTTCAGAATTTATGGAATAGTCGAAAAACCTTTTTTCTGAACAAATTTAGATTGTTTTCAAACAAGTTTCATATGCTCATGAACGACACACAATTGTAAATGGGAACTATACTTGCCTTTCCCAACTTTCTAATCTTAAGTTAGGATTAGAGTTTGACAAAATTTGAGGACTGAACATATCTAGTAGTTTCTTGACAGCGGCGCACAGTGCTTCGAACGTTTGGCACTTGGGGACAAAAGTCAGAACTGGATGTTTTATGCGGTTTTGCCCTACGAAGTTGAGGAGAAAGTCGTTATACACAAAAAAATCTCATTATTGGCATGAATGACACATATTACATCAGTAATGGCATGAGTGGCTTATACGCCATGTTTTACATTTGACACCATAGAACAGTGTTCGATTTTGAATAAATGTTTAAAATAAAAACGCAAAAGTACTTGAGTCGTTTGCATAAACGATGTATGAGGTATGCGTAAATGTAAAAGTGTCTTAATAATCACGTTTTTATAAACATATTAAAGCACGGATTATTCCAACGACTAAAACCAAACCCAACAAAAAAGGTTATATAAAATTTATTTGTATTAGCAATACAATTCATCTACCAGCTATTAGAAATCCAAAAACATATCAATCGAATCATTATCTTCTTTTCTACAAAGAAAGTTGAAATATCGTGGGTTTCTGTTTGATGATTATTAGAAACAATTCGATACATAGGCTACGGACGCGAGCTCTTCAAGTTCATTATTGTTGATAAGATATATATAGGTTTTTCATGAACATTCATTGAACGGTATGTAAGGCCTTCCCATGCCAGCCTTTACAACCGAATTGTAAAACTCTGCATCATCAATTTTCTGTTTGCGCGAAAGCAAAACTGGCTTTGCTAATCAGTCTGAGTTTTGCTTCACAAAAATATCGCATGATCTTCTATATTTAGCCCATTTTTGGTGTATTATGCAGCAATAAAATTTACTAAACGTATTTAGCTTGTTTTCAAATATCTGGGAGAAAGAATCAGTGCTATAACAACCGTACATGAAATCCACAACATGATTTTTTCGAATACGTGGATTGGCAGAATACCATTGCTTGAAACAATCTTTATTGATGATTGTAGCAGCATAACCTAAAAATCATAAAATGACATACAATCGGCAAACATATGCAGCTGGAATTACTTTCAGAATTTTAAAAATACTACAATTTTTACTTTAAAGTGGATTTCAGAAAGGTACTTTGAGGTACTTTTTTGTATGGGCTAGAAGAAGATAGGAGTTTTAATTTTCTTCTGTATTAAAGAGCTTATTGTTCAACAGCATCTTTTTCTACAATTTTTAAAATATATCACAGAAAATTAAACGGAATGACTCCTACTTAATAGTTTCAACACAATCCTTAACGGCTTTCACTTTGAAATGTGATTAGTATGGGAATAAAGCAAATTAAAAAGGGATTTGATTGATATAAAAACAATGAATTATATATAACGATGAAACAACTTGTCAACACGTGGTGTTTTGGTTCGTTTTGATAAGCGCACGAACTTTCTAGTATCTGTATTACACGCTCAAAACATATGTCAACATCATGGCCTACTTGATTCTTTCGAATAGGAAAGTTGATTTTTTTTACTTTTGTCCAAGGGACGAAGCACTGTGCGGCGCAGCCGAAAATTTTTATGATTGAAAAGAATTTCTGTCACAAAAAGGATATATTCTACCTTGTATCACTGACTCAACTAAATTTCCCTGGATTATGGCCGAAATTCCCTGAGAATTCCAGGTTTTTTCAGGTTGAAAAAAAATCCCTGATAATTCCAGGTTTTCCAGGTTTTTTCAGGTAGTAGACACCCTGTAAACGATTTCTTTTAACAGTCGTAATCAACTGTTATCCCAGAACAGAAGGAATTTACGGACCAACTATTGCTTTAGCATTCCAATGATTCAAATATTACTTCCAATTGATGGGAGTAACATACAGTGGCCGACGAAAATAGATCATTTTGCCGATTTTCATTTAAAATGGCCAAGTTAGGCAACTTGGATCTTGAATTCACACCAGGAAGTCGAGCACTCGGCACTGAAGAAGTCTGTAAGTCACAGACGAAATAGGCCTATCTGTCAAGATAAGCAACACATATTAGAGTTTAAAGGTATTTGCTTGTCTTACTAGTGATTTTAGAACTTTATTTTTTTGAAAAAGTGAAGTGTTAAAGTTCAATTTGTAGTTTTAAACATACTCTAATAATCCCTCCCCTAAGTTTAAAATAAAAAGGGTACTAATTCACACCATTTTGATCACACACTTTGAAATTATTGTATTATTGTAATATTCAAAGAAATGTCAAAATTTTGGTTTTGATATATTTTGAAAAGTATGAATTTACAGAAAAAAAATTGTTCTACATTACTTGTTTCTCTCGTTAAATCAAACATTTTTGCCAAAGGGTTTATTGCTCTAAATCCTTTCGTTTCTAAAATACTTCAAAATGAAAAAAAATAGCAAAACATTATTATAAAATGGGGCATTTGCAATAACTTTAAAGTGGGAGATCAGCTTTCGGAGCTCTAGTTGCCAAGATCCAAGACATTAACTTAGTCATTTCGTATGAACAACGCTAACATGATCGTTTTTTTCGCCGGTCACTGTACCTACTTGTATCCCTCCATATTGTTTGTATTCAGAGCAGAAGTCAAAATTTGTATTACTTTCACCTTTATTCTTGCTGTTTTTTAAAAGAATTAGTTGGTTTTGACTTCTAACGGATCTATTGTTGAGTAAAAAATGTTCCCTAAACAGCAAGAATGTGAGGATCGTTTCACTGCTGCACTCGAGCAAAAAAAATTGGCTTGCAAGTACTTCGATCATTCAGATTCTATCATCCACCTGCGGTCATCCCGACACGCTTCTTACATTGAACCACGTAATCACAACTGTTTGTAAAATCACCCATAAACATGTTACCCGAAGCTCCCACAAATAAATTTCATCAAAAAAATCCCAAAACACTTACCGAAGCCAAGCAGACCTCCTCGACCTGTTGCGATTCCGCCGGAAAGCCGATCCCGGTGAACGTCTCGTGCAGTCGCTTCGTCTCCACCTGACCCATGCTGAACAGCACAGCCAGAAACAGCTCGTAGTGCAATATTCCCTCCGGAGCCACCAGAGCCTTGATGATGGCAGCTTCGAACGATTGCAGCAGATTCTCGCGGAAAAACTCCCGCTGGTAAAGTTTCCACCGGTCGTTTAACGCTTCCAACGATTGCAGAGTGGCACGTGTTATGTGTGGATCGTTTCCGCATACGATCGCCTGACCGTAAGCATTCATAATGGCCGCAAACTGTTCCGGATGTTCCAGCGCCGACTGTGGCTGCTGAATGTTCCCCGAAGAGCTCGGAGTCAACTGTTTTAGCACACTCGATTTGTAGAAGTACTGCCACCGTTGCAGCAGTATTCCGTTGAACAGCTGATACAGCGATAAACTAACGTCGGCATGGCCACTTTGTTCACTTTTGCACATGAATTCGTTTGAGAATACCATCGGCAGTACGTGCTCGATCGAAAAGTTCAATATGTCTGGCAGTAGCGAAGCATTGCCTGGTTGTTCTACGATTAGAAGGAACATTTTGAGCAAAATGACCAGCGAACGGAAACGCTGCGAACTGATCTGTTCCGTTTTGGTCTTCCCCAGGAACAGTAGGATGATATTCTTCAAGAATACTTGGCCCAACTGGACCTGTAAGGTCCTCAAAATTCCCAGACAAAACTCGAATATCTTCTCAATCAACACGCAATTCTTGCTGCTGGCTGCACTATAGATGGCTAGCGTTTTCTCTATCACAGGTCGGTATGCGGCCGCTAGCATCTGCTTGACGGAACTGCTTTGCTCTTGGTAGTACTCCAGCAGATCCCGCAGAGTGCTAAGTACGACTGTGGCTACCGTCACGATCTTCTCCTCCTGCCCGTAGTCCAACGAAGGATTACTACTGCTAAACGTATGGCCCAAATCTAACCTAATCAAATCACCGGCTATAAATGCAATGTATTCCTGTAGAAGGGCAGCTCGACCTTCGAAGTTCTGCTCCGCTGCCGAACACCCGGCCCATGGTAGCACGAAGCAATTACAAATTGCCAGCCGCATCGTCAGCGCTGTCGATCGCTCTAAATGCCTCAAATCACTATGCACCAGCGGTTTGATCAGCTGGACAAGGTACTTCGGCCGCAGATTGGCACTGACACTGAGTAAAAGCTGTGCCGCTGCACTGGTCAGCGTCTTCAGTTGGTCCCGTTTGACCTTCTGCGGAGGTGACAAAAACCTCGGAATGCAACCGAGAAAATGCATCATTTCGGCTTCCCCAAATGGAATGTGCGTTACGATCAGTAGACTTCGCAAAGTGATCAGCGTCTGTCCGATCACATCCGCCAGCTCCCCGGCCAGGGGTTGCAAATTCACGAAGAAGTACTCCAGTGGATCACCCGAGGCGCTCGACACCATCTCCACCAGCTTGACGAGATCCTCGATCAGCCGTCCCATCGAGGCGCTGATCTTCTCCGAGCGTTCGTGCAGCAACGGGCTAACCCGAGCAATGATTTGGCACAGCGAAATGAAATCACGGAACTTGCACCGCAGCGCGGATCGGCTTTCTTCGTCCAGCAGCGGATGGGCGGGCCGAGGTGAAATGTAGCTGGTCCCGTTTAGCAACATGCCGGCAACGGTGGACAGCACTTGGCCGTACGGACCGCTGGCATCGGATGCGAACTCGGAGAACGCCATATCGTACACCCGGATGGGTTCGATCTCCGCGATGAGGGCGATCGTGTCGATGCACTGGTTGAAGAAGTGCTGCAGCTCGGTTTCGTTCTGGAAGAGAAAATGGAAGCGCATTGGAGTATGTTTATTGAAATGGTACGAACTGTAAGCCTACGTCAGAGTTAGCTACAATTCTAAGATCTTTTTATATGTATAAAAGCGATAGGAAGTGATCTAAGAATTGTGTATGGTTTACTTGTTTTTCAATCAGTTAAAGCTGCACGTTTTAAGGACAACCTTCACCAAACTTTTGGCGATAACTTTCCCATTTTTTTTTCTGACCTGTTCGATAGTTTGCAAATTCATCGTTTAAAAAAAAATATGTGCGTGTGGACGAAGAATTGAAATATGAACGAGAATTTGAGCACGAATACACTATTTCTAAATCTCCTGCGAGGCCTCTGAAATCTCTTTATTTGTCGGTAGATCAAAGAATACGTGATGTTGCTTTCTAAGATCATCCGGCGGAATCCATTGTGAATGTTTGCATGTATTCTCAGCTCCTCTTGTTTTCAGGCGGCTTGACGATTGACGAGGAGCTTGAAATGAAATCCATGATCATCAACGAATAGCCGACTAGGAGATCCATAGACCTTCGTTTGGACTAGAATCGAATTTTTAAATTACCTTTCCACTTTGTGGCTTTACAATCTTGTAGTTTATGAAAATACCCAAACTGACTTTATCATCGTATTGTTGGCAATCCTTTCTAAATTTTAAATTTAAGAGCTGTAAGGTACATCACGGGAACGATTAGTTGGTATCAAGTTGAATTGTCGTAGGCAGCTGTTTGCAAATTTCCAGACTCTCCGTCACATCCAATTTCCAAGGAGAAGAGACATTTCGTAAAATTTTGATATCGGTTGTCATCGTTGTCGTAATTGTATGACCCTTTGAAAACACATGTTCTGCTACCTAAGATTTGAAATCGTAAGTCATCCCCTTGTCTATCGTCTTCTGAGCTTTTTCTATTTCCGCTAAGTGTTCCTTGAATCTAACCTCGAGAGACCGCTTGTTTGACCAACGTAGACCTTGCTGCAGTGACAGCAACTGATTTTGTAAACACCAGCCTTGTTTAATGTGTTTATCAGATCCTTGGTAGAGCCAACGAAGTCTTAAGTTGGCTGTCTCTACTGGAAAACACCAAATTTCTTAGCTTCGGGCGGAGCTGTTTGCTGATGTGTATATCGTATGGGATGGAGACTCTCCTCATGGGTTCGGTGATAGGGGTGAGTGTCGTGAAAGCACTCCGAATTGGATGTCTTTCCTTTTTGGCGATGATGGCTTTTATCATCCTTTCCTTGTATCAGTTTATTCTTGCCGGCTCGTAGATGTATTCCAGTTCCTTGGTCTTTCCGTCTTCGCTGAAGGGTAGAGTTTGCATCCTGTGGATCATGTGGTGAAATGCTGCCATCTTATGCTGGAACGAATGATTCGATGTGTAGGGGATGACTCGCTGGGTATTTGTAGGTTTATTTATTTATTTATTTATTCACCGTCACACGTCACACAGACTGAAAACTTAATAATATGTACTTTACTTAAATTCTATCTCTTATCCTATTAACTAAAAACCTAAAAACATTTTTTGACACATTGAAATCGAACGAATCGCTGAATCTGTTGAATTCTCGTAGGCAAAAGTCAAGTGCATTAAAATGGCCATAATTCGTCCGATGGTGTGGTATTGCTAGCATCGAGGAGTAACGAAGCTGACGGGGTGGCACGTACAAAGGGATTTGTCCAAGGAGCACAGGGCTGTCGATGTTGCTCTGAATGATGTCGAAAATGAACACACACTGCATCGAAACACGTCGTTGTGATAGAGTCTCCAAACCGATCAAGCGGCATCGGTCTGGATAAGGCGGAAGATGGACGGGATAATTCCACGGAAGATTGCGTAGTGCAAATCTAATGAATCTCCTTTGTACACGTTCAATTTTGAGAACCAGCGTAGAATAATAAGGACACCATACGGGAGCAGCGTATTCAAGTATACTACGTACTAGTGAGCAGTAGAGAATTTTCAGTGCATAAATGTCTGTGTAATCTGCAGCATGCCGACGAATAAATCCAAGAGCGGAAAAGGCTTTGATCGCGATAACCCCTATGTGTTCGTTGAATTTTAGCTTTTCGTCGATGATAACGCCCAAGTCGCAGATAGACGTCACCCTTTGCAGAAGAACCGAATCGATTGAGTATTCAAAAACGGTTTTGTCACTGCATCTACTGAAGGAAATAACCTTACACTTGGTACCGTTGACGCGCATTCCATTATCACCGCACCATATCAGCAGCGTATTAACATCCTCTTGAAGTGTTACACAGTCCAGCTGCGAAAATATTGTACGGTACATCTTCCTATCGTCAGCAAATGATAGAACGAACGACGACAGTGAAAGACTTAAGTCGTTTACAAATATGTTGAATAGCAACGGTCCAAGAACGCTACCCTGAGGTACGCCCGATGTGATGGCGAACGATCGAGATCTCGCAGAGTTGATCACCACGTATGCGGATCGGTCTGATAAATACGAACGTAGCCACTCTATGATCCAATCCGGAAATCCGATATGCTTCATTTTATTGACGATTGTAACATGTGGAACGGTGTCAAAAGCCTTTGCGAAATCGATATAAACGGAATCAACTTGACGTCTATGCTCCAATTCACGAGATAGTGTGGTAACGTAGGACACGAGATTTGATGTTGTGGACCTGCGCCTCATGAAGCCATGTTGAGTGTTGGAGATGATCGGAACTGCTACATTGTACAGTATGCTATGCACCATTTTTTCAAATATTTTGCTCATGCAGCACAGAATAGAAACGCCACGATAGAGACAGAACTGCAATTCCCATATTTGTGAATAGGGACAATGCAAGCCTGTTTCCACAATGCTGGAAATGTCTTCTCACTGAGAGAACGATTGAAGATTTTGGTGATAGGGTCAGCTAACGTAGTAGAGCAATTCCTTAACAGGAGAGGGGGAACGGCGTCTGTGCCCTGGCCTTTCGAAACATCGAGTTCATTGATAGCTTCTAACACTTCGTTGCAGGAAAACTGGATGACAGGAAGCGAGATGTCGATGGTTGGGATGTGAACGAAACAATCACGACGGGGAACAGGTGCTGCTCTGCTGGAACCATTAAGATGGACATTGCTGGTGATGCGAATAGTGCCTTTTTGTTTTTTCACAAAGTCCCAGAATAACGAAGGGTTTTGTTTCACGTTAGTCTGGATCGTGCTGACATAGTTTTCGTGAGAAGATAGTAAGAGTTCTTTGTATGCAATCTCCGCATCATGCAGGTTTTCACGTTCACCTTCGGATTTCGTCAAGAAGAACCGTTTACGTGCCTTTCTTAAGATGTTTCGCAGATACCTCAGTTCTACACTCCACCAGGACTTGCTGAATGTTGAAGTGAATATTCGCCTTTTTCGGGGAACGTGCTGGTTGAAAACTCCATACAGTTTGTCGTAGAAGCTGATTAGCATTTCATCCACACTGCCGCACTGTAGAACAGCATTCCAGTCAATGGCGGCAAGTGCTTCGTTCAGCTGGTCGTAATCACAAGCATTAAAATTGAAATTGGAATTTTCGATGAAGTCGTCAGGTTCAGATATCAACTCCTCACATTCATCAAAGATTAAAACAAAGGGCATATGATGGTTGTCAATGGTTAAAAGTGGGATAGGTGGAGGAGTGAGGTCAAGATATTCCGGCAGACTAACAAATGCCAAGTCTAGCAACCTGTCGTTGATGTTTACGAGACTGTAGACTTGTTGAAGACCGATTGCAAACATGGCCTCCACAAGGGACTGTTCAGGTTCAGAGGAAATGTTTGATGGAATGTACCCGTTCATAGCGTCATCCAATTGCCAACGCAGATTGGGAAGGTTGAAGTCACCAAGCGAAAGAATGATATCCTTTTTGGACGAGATGTTCGCAATGTGTTCAACCGCACTTGCATGAGCAGAGTAAACATCGGTGGGAGAATTCGGGGGAAGATATACAGCCGCGACATAGAGTGACCGGTGTGACATCTTCACTCGGACAGTCACTTGCTCAAGATGTTCACAACTCGACAGCGGAACTAACTCGCATTTGAAGCGGCACTTAACGGCAATCAAAACCCCACCTCCTCTTGTATAGTGGCTAGTAGAGCTGCTACGGTCGCATCGATAAAAAACGTAATCCGGCGAAATTTCTGCAGTATCGATGTCAGGTCGAAGCCAAGTCTCAGTGAAGACTAACCTACAGATTTCGAAGTTGTAAGATGAACTTTCTTCCCTGGTGACAAGTAGATCAAAAACGGTAGTTTTCCATCCCAATCCTCCTCGTGGGTGAACTTCATATCCTTGTGTACGCTGTCGATTGTATCCAAAAATCTAGCTAGATCATTCTGCTTTATAATGCTCCTATTTTTAAAGTTCCTCAAAATCCGCCATGAACAGTTCGCACAAAAACGGGGAGAGAGGCTTTACCATGGGGCTCCTTTCATCTGCTTGTAGAAATTTCCTCGAAATTGAAAGTAGTTCTCGTCCATGCTCAATCTTGTCAACCTCATGTATGTCCTGACCTTTCCTCCATGCTGCATCCATCCTTTGGGGTAAAAACCAGTCCTCGAGAAGATATAGGGAATCCTTTACTGAAACGCTTGGGAAAAGAGCCGCTACGTCGAAAGAAAGCATCATCTCGTCATCCTTGATGTGTCCTGTCTCTAATAGTTTCTGGGAGAACTCCTGGGTGTTTTTAACTGACCTAATGGGGAATGGATTTGGCATACTCTGGAATCCCAGTTTATGAGTGGGGGATCTATCGGCCGAAATGATTTCTCGTATTTGTTTTCCCGGCTTCGGAAGTCCTTTAATCCGTGGAAGCATGGGGTTTGACTCTTTCAAACGAGCCTCGCCAATGATCGCCCTGCAGTCCTTCGAGGTTTTGTCTGTAAGCTTGATGAGTCCGGGTAGCGGCCTTCGTTAATCCTTTTCGCCATTTGTTCGTCGTAATTCGTCTTGTCCATGATGATGATCGCGTTGCCTTTGTTCGCCTTGATGCAGAACACTGGTTTATCCTTAAGTTCTTTCACGATCCTCTTCTCGTTCTTGTCTGCCCTGCTGCGTTGTCCTGTTGTATCGAGGTCTACGATGATTTCCTCCACGTCAGGCTTCGTAGCCACCGCATATCCTAACCCCTTGTTGAGGTTTGTCAAGTGTTCTACTGTGATCCGCTGCGAAATCTTCAATGGATTCTACAATCGGAGTAGGAACGCGGTTACTTTCAGTCGTCTTGGATCGCATTGTTGCTAGTTTTTTCCGGTGTAGCTTGTTCCTCATGTCGGCTTCGCATTCTTCCGCTCGTATAACCTTAGTCAGGAATTATGGGAATCCTTCCGGATATTCCTGAGCCAATTTTAAATGCAGAAAATAGCACTTCGTCGTCAGCTTGTCCAGTATCGCGTAGTGGGATTTAATCGATGCCGTGATGTACTCTTGCTCTGCTGTCCTCGCGGCTAACGCGGCTAAAATCAACCTTACCGCTTTTCTGTCTGTTTTCATGTTTTCTGTTTGCCTTTGTATTTTTTATTATGATATTTGTTAGGCTCTTCCGTCCCTGTGGACACTGTACAGAAGTTTGGTATCTAATTTTATTGCTGTTTCAACTGACTCACTATTGTTATTTCTGCTGCTGCTACTGTTGCTGTCTTGTCCCAATCACCAACGATGTTCATCAAGAGTGTTTCATTGTAAGAAGCGTTGGTTAGTCTACCGGTATTTTTTTTTTTCCTTCTAAGAAATGGGGGGATAATCTGCTCAACAGACGCCGTGTGGGGTTAGGGACCATTTACTACATGCAAGCAGTAAACAGGACTACACCCCCGACCCACTAAACCATTTCCATTGCCGCCAAACCCTTCGTCTCTCCGGGACCACCAAGAAGGCATTGCTTCGGAGAGGGGCTATTGCACATCGCATCCTCCAGGTTAGCTGCGAAGCCATGCAGCAACGAACATCGATGACACGCTTAGGGGGGTCCACCAAGGTAGCATGCTGGCGCTTTGCCAGCTTCCCAGGTGGTCCTCACCTCCCGTTGTCCGCTGAAAGCGGGCAGGGTCGACCACTACGCCCGCGCCCAGCTGCAGAACTGATACTGTGGGCTTCGCAATTTGACCTACTGAAGGCTCAGGCCCTATCAGCTAGCACCAGCTGGGATTGCTGACGAAGGGGCCTCCACCTGCCCCGAACAACCAGAGGCTCGTACCAACCCAGTAGGCCGGCGCTACGACAGCAGCGCTACCAGGATGTTCTCCCCGCGGCCACTTAATCGCTGTAAGGGTCGATATCGACCGTAGGGCACCGGTATGACCTACGTAGCCGACTGCGAACCCTTGGACCACCTGTTGTTTAGCGTCTGCACTAGCCACTCCTCGAGTTTACTCGCCACCTCCTTTGCAGTTCCGAGACGATGTGGGTGATAGCCGATGAAACGGCATTCCAGCAAAACTCGTCTTCACACATCCTCTGGATCAAATTGTCCGGAGTCGTGTCCCGACCGCATGTGGCTAACATGCGGTCACGCATTGTGCGGAAACGCGGGCACACGAACAAAACGTGTTCCGCCGTTTCCTCTAAACCAGCACAAAATGGACATTCGGGAGAACCCGCATGACCGAAACGGTGTAGATACTGTCTAAAGCAACCATGGCCCGAAAAGACCTGTGTTAGGTGGAATGTTAGTTCCCCATGGCGCCTATTGACCCAGATATCTAACCTCGGAATCAACCTGTGAGTCCGCACTCCCTTGGTGGAACTGTCCCACGCACGCTGCCATTTGACCATGGAGGCCAGTCTGGCAGTCCTGCGTATGCCTCTTGTGCCGCGCATTTCGAAGCACTCTATGTCTTCCATGATAAGGATACCAATAGGCACCATACCGGTGATGACGCAGAGTGCATCGTGTGACACGGTACGGTACGCGCTCGCAAACCTCAGGCACATTAGCCTATAAGTACTCTCTACACACTTAAATTATTTTACGGATTCCTGTAAAATCTCAACAGCTGAACAGTTCGGTAAAATAAATTAACGGAGTACGGTAAATTTTTACAGTATTCGGTAAAAAATCACCGGAATCCGTTAAATTCCGACGAAGTTACGGTGTTTTTTTTTTCACCGAACTGTTCAGCTGTTGAGATTACGGTGAAATTCACCGTAAGAGCTTAGTGTGTAGCTTGCTACGGTAGCTCTTGGTACTTAAGGCCGTGCCCCAAGCCGGGCCACCATACCTCAGTATGGACGAGACGACACTGGCCAGAAGCTTTCGCTTGCTGGCGTACACCGCAGAGCTATTGGACATCATCCGAGACAGTGCCACAATAGCTGTGGAGGCTCTCTTGCAGGCATAATCGACGTGGCTACCGAAGGTAAGCTTATCGTCGATCATCACCCCCAAGTGTTTGACGGAGCGCTTCGAAGTGATCGTGCAGTCGCCTACACTGATCACCGCTTGCTGCACCGACTTTCGGTTGTTGACAACAACCGCCTCAGTTTTGTGATGAGCCAATTCCAGTTTCCTGGAGCTCATCCACTCCTCCACAATTGCGATCGAGTGGGCTGCAGTCAATTCCACTTCTTCGATCGATTCACCGTAGACCTCCAGCGTAATATCGTCGGCAAAGCCAACGATGACCACACCCGCCGGGAATTTTAATCTCAACACCTCGTCGTACATGACATTCCATAACACCGGGCCCAGGATGGAACCTTGCGGGACTCCTGAGGTTATGTGAAAGCACTTCCGACCCACCTCTGTGTCATAGACTAATACCCGATTCTGGAAGTAACTTCCGAGAATCTTGTACAGGTACTCGGGTATCCCCAGACGCAGGAGCGCATCGGCAATAGCCGCCCAACTGGCACTATTAAATGCGTTCCTTACATCCAGAGTCACTACTGCGCAGTAGCGAATTCCCCTCCTCTTACGCTGGAGTGCTATCTCAGCGGTTTTCTTAACCGTCAGAATTGCGTCTACGGTGGACTTCCCTTTCCGGAAGCCGAACTGGTTGCTTGAGAGACCATTTACACTCTCAGTGTACCTCAACAGTCTGTTGAGGATGATCTTCTCGAGCACCTTCCCCGCCGTGTCAATCAAGCATATTGGTCTATACGCCGACGGGTCACCAGGTGGTTTCCCCGCCTTTGGCAATAGTACCAGGCTCTGCCTCTTCCACGCATCTGGAAATACTCCCTCGTCCAGGCATATCTGCATAGCAGATCTGAACATACCGGGAGCCTCCAAGATTGCGACTTTGAGGGCCAGGTTTGGAACTCCGTCCGGACCTGGTGCATTCCCCATGCTTAGGGATTTTGCAATCCCTACAAGTTCCTCATCGGTTACTCTATCCTCATCGCCAGCCCCAATCCCCGGCTGTCCTACAAAAGGAGGCCATGGGCTAGGGTTGTGGCGCGGAAAGAGCCCCTCGATGATCCCCTCCAGCATCTGTGGAGATTGCTCCGTAGGAGCAATTGCACCTCCTCTCTTCGCCATAACGATCCTGTAGGCATCACCCCACGGGTTCGCGTTGGCACTCTGACAGAGTCTCTCAAAGCAGGCCTTTTTGCTTGCCCTTATCTCGAACTTCAGCGCGACTTTGGCAGCGGTGAACACCGCCCGTCGTTCTTCACGCTCCTGCTCGGTACGTGCTCGCTGCATCCGCCTCCTGGCCCGTAGGCAGAGTATGGGAGATCGTTTGATGTGTACACATTTGAAAGGGGTCAGGTGTTTCAGTCGGTAGCTGACGGGCGGTCCTCAGAACATCGTCTTCTAGCAGCTTGACGAAAAGTGTTGGTGGGGGGTCTGGGAATCGAACCCATGACCATCAAGGTACGTTTGTCAATTTTCGTTTTTTTTTTGCGGAAACTTGTTCCGACAGTTTTAGGTTTTTTTATTGTGTAACTTTCATATCATCTTTTCGCTTTGTGGCTTTTCATTATTGTAGCTTGTTACAAAAATGCTGAAATTTACTTCACCACTTCTTTGTCGACAATCTTTTTTCATATATATTTTTGTTGTTTGCCTCCTTTGTTAAACTTGTCTTGAAAGTTGATAACTTTCGATTTTTTTGTGCCGAAACATCCTCTTGTGGTTTTTGTATGTATTTGTATGGAGAAGTAGAATCTATCACCACCTTTCTAAAATCAACCCTACCGCCTTTCTGTCGGCAATCCTTTTTCATTATTTTCTTTGCCTCTTTAGGTGCCTTCGCCTTTTTTTTATTCTCGATTTTTGTTTGTTAGGCTCCTCCGTCCCTGTGAGTACCACCCGAGCCGCAACTGTACAGAAGTCTGGTATCTAATTGTATTGCTTTTATCAACTGACTACTTCTACATTATCAACGAAGAGGCGTCGTTGCACTCACTATTGCTATTTCTGCTGCTGTCTTGTCCCAGTCATCAACAAAGTTCATCCAGAGAGTGTTTCATTGTGAGAAGGGTTGGTCAGTTTGCCGGTATGGGAAATCGTTTGATGTGTACACATCTAAAGAGGATCAGTTGTCTCAGTCGCAAGCTTACGGCCGAGGCTGACGGGCGTTCCCCAGAGCACCGTCTTCTGCGTCCGTCTTTTAGCAGCTTGACGAAAAATGTTAGTGGGTGGGCTGGTGATCGAACCCATGGCCATCAAAGTAACTTTGTCTTCAAAGTTAATTCTCGTTTTTTTACAGAAATTTGTCTTGCACTGTTTGCTTCATTATTATGTAACTTTCACATTATGTTTTCGCTTTGAGGCTCGTTTCATTGTTGTAGCTTGTTACAAAATACTAAAATTGACTTTACCACTTTTCTGTCAACAATCTTTTCATATTTGTTTGCCTCCTTTGTTAAACTTGTCTTGAAAGTTGACAACTTCCGATTTGTTTCTGCAGAAACCTCCTCTTGTAGTTTTTGCTTTATTCATTTACTATCCACGATATATTCATTACATTCACAGCGATTTATTTGTATGGAGAAGTAGAATCTAACACCACCTTTATGTCGGCAATCCTTTTTCATATGTTCTTGTTTGTTTCCTTTGTAGCACTTTTCTTGGAAGTTCATAACTTTCGATTTTGTGCAGAGCTTCTCTTGTAGCTTCGCTTTTTTATTTACCGTGCACGATATTTCTACCATGATGTATTTGTATGGAGAAAACACGTTCAATCTCCAGCTCATGGATAGTCACGTGAGATATGATAAATATTTTTGAGCATCATGTTTTATTTTTTCAAATGTAAAAACATTTATCACGACTCCTGTTTTATATGCGTCATTGAATCGTTGTCCTCTCATTTTAATGTATGCGCAGCTACGGGTATTATGAAATTCGATACTTCACGTCCACAGTATATAATTTAATCTCTTTTTCAGATAGTTCTGGAGTTTGCGCACTCATCTGCTAGTCACATCTCCTTCGACATCATACGCATATTTTCATAATCTCCTCCAAACTTAGAGTTTCTGAAATATGGATGATCTGAATCAGCTTGTTGCAGCCACTTGTTGGTTGCCTGCATGACCTTGATTCGTTTTGTTTTTGTTTTGCGCAATTCCCGATAATTAGCATAACATGGCAAAGCCTTTTGATCCGGTTCTTCCTTATCACACAAGTGGCACGAGTGTTAACACTTGTCGCTGCAATTTCGCCCAGCATTGAAACTGATAACACGTCAAGTGTGCAGCATTATCGTCGACGGCACAAATGTGCACCCATTGTGTTGCACAGCTTTCCCTCGTTCTAGCGATAACTCGATAGCTTCGTAGAATTGTTACTGTTAGTTGAGCACACTTGAGACCTACAAGAACAAAATGATTAAAAATTAAAATCGTCTACTTACATCGTCATCCAGCTCCTCGTTGTCCAACATCTCCAGTTGCTGATCAAAGTCGTACTGGAACAACATCCGCTTCATGGTTCCGGACGCAAGCGATATCAGCTTATCGCTATGCTTGCTCACCGCACCGTTCTCAGCCATCGCAGCAAAGCTCTGCACAATCGGCGTCCAAATCGTCAACCGCTCGGTAAATGCCAACGCTCCATAGCCGAAAAACGTGTACTGGAAGAGCGAATTCAGATAGGACATGGCCGGGAAGTGGGGATCTTTGCTCCACTTGGACCACTGCTGCGAGGTGAACAGTCGCAGCAGTTCGGTAAGCTTGTCCTGATACAGTTCGTTGGACAACTTGAGCGTTGGCTGCTGCAGGAGATCAATCACCCCGGTAGCTATGACCGTCGGCAACGGTAGAGGTTTCTGCCGGTAGAATAGCTCAGAGATTGTCGTCAAAGCCGAGATGGATACATCGTTGAACGCCTCATTCCACCGCGCGAGCATGAACAAACTCTGGAAGAAGTGCGGCTCCGTAATGTTGTCGAGGGGTGCCCAGGAGAAGATTTGCTGAACGCACAGCAGAAGATCCATGGTGGCTTGCTCGACACGCGCATCGTCACCGAAAGGGGGCGGCAGATGTGCCAAGCTTATTCCGTTCTTACAACTAGTTCGTGTGATGCACAGTTCAGCGTACTTCTCGAGGATTTCGAACACCGACGGGAGATACATTGAAACGCAATAGGACAGGTACTTTTGACGATCGCTTGTGATGTCGGCCTTTGTGCTGGTGATTTCATCGGAAGTCGATCGCAGCAGGGTTACGCCTAGGATGAACTTGCTTTTCAGCAGCTCCAGTACCTGAAATTATAAAAACGCAATTATATTTGAAAACGATCTCACGATTCTTCGCCTTACCTGGTTCATATAATCCGGATGCTCTTCCGGGAACTGTCGCTTCCCGATCAAGGCGATCAACTGTGCGACCTTATCTCGCTGCATACCCGGAATGTCATGCGAAAACCCCGCATACGTCGTCCATAGAGAGTCCCGGATTTGTGCTCGATTGTTTTCATCCAGTGATACCCATCGTTGGCTGATGGTTACTTCCACGGTAGAAACATTGAAGAACCAAAAGTACTGATTGTTAAACTGAACCAAATGCTGCAGGCACAGAGCCCATGCATGTGGCGATCGCTGAAACTGCTGTAGCTGACCTTCGATCGTGTGTTTTCTGGCATTGGATGTACCCGGATGGTAGAACTCGTTCACCAACGACTCGATAGACAACAATTCCGTCTGATGAATACCATTATCGGCCACCAAGGTTCCCTGCAATCGAAAAATTGCAAATTTACTCATCGTCCTATGCACCTGCTCACTACTCGTTATTCCCGGTGCCACCCGTCCCAGACTAATCAGCCCAAACAATAACATATTTTGCATACTACGCGCACATAATGACATAATTTCTGCGCAACAAACAACCTTACATTGAACGACTCATTCATTGTTTACGAAGCTCTCTATACGAACATTCCACGTTCCCTTTCAATGCGACACTGACTGCTTGCTCGACGACTCTGATTCGACTGGCGACGATGAAGAGACGATCGCAGACGGCGACGTCATTCACCATCAATGAAACCAAAACAAACGAGAAATAAGCAAACATGAAACCTTGACGGCCATCTGCGGCCGATAACAACGCAATACAACCAGTTTCCTCATCCAGAAACTCGTCAACCCTACGAAATGATCATCGCATCCCTCCTGACTCACTATCGTCCAAAGCATTTTCGCGATTTTTCATCAGTTTCCGAACGAAACCAGTTTTCCTCCTGCCCACACGTTGATGCGTCATCGGGCCGAAAAACATATAATTGTCTGTCAGACTGACTGAGGTGCGACGAAACGACGTCAACGAGGAAAATAATAATAAACATTCGGGTCCCATCGTCATCGCTCGCTCCGATCCGAGTTGTGTGACAAGTTTATTGAAAAGAACATGTGCGTGTATTTGCGAGATCTAGCACTATCACATCGAAGCAACGTGCTCACTTGTGCAAGTGCGTACAACACACCAGCAGCAGCAGCAGCACCTCAGAGATAACAACACAAGAAGAAGAGAGGGCTGACTTTTTCACTGCTGGTGTTTCTTCTTCCTTTATAAATTTCAATCGCAGTGGCAGTGATGCCATATTATCATATGATATAAAAAGTTAAATACGAAAAATCTGATATCTTCAACAGATACGAATAAAGACATAGTAATCGGGCTCAGAATGGGTACCTTGTATTGCTTTTGATCTCTTGATACTGCAAAAGGTGCCTAGGTTTGACAGATCGCAGTACACTTTTCACGGCATTCAACATTCTGCTCTATTACTTTAGGTATGTGCCATAAAATTTCAAGCAACTGCAAACGATTGTCTGGATCTCTAGATTAGTGCCCCTGAAAATTCGAGGTTTGGCTTCGATGAATCTTAATCGTCTTTCAGAAGAATTATATAATCCTCTAAGCATGAAATTTATGATGCAGTCGACTTTCCACACCTCGAAGTTCTTCATCTCGATATATTGAAGCTTTCTGGGTAGCACAGGATGGCAGCAAAGTAACCTGGCTTTATCAGTTGAAACTTACATTCCGCCTTGCATCGCAAGTATCAGCAGAATTGGAAAACGTAAAACTAGATATGATCTGGTTTCATGGTTCATCAATTCTTTATCAATAAATCTTTGACCAACCCTTGCCATGTGAAAAATTTGCGCCAAAGTCGAAATACCATTTTTTCGTATTTGCGTTTCCAGCAGCAAAATATTACCAAGTCCTTTTGATTTGCTCGTCTCCATAATTGATTTCGTGTCTGGATGTTTGGACGTCCAGATTTTCATTAATCAATGAACGGTTGGATTTGTCTGACATCTCACTTGAAAAACGCTTTCTTTTTCCTTTGAATAGCGTTCTTGATCTACAGTTTGTGAATCCATTTTACAAACCAAGCAGTCATCTTGCATTTATAATCTATGAAACATACATAGAAAAACGATTAAAACTACTATTTTTTCTTGAGTCAAATACCACACATCATGTCAACCATATCTATGTTTGCATAAACTAGATGATTCATCATCACTTGCGAATCGTTCAAAAGTGCCGTGAAATTGCAGCTAAGTGCCATTGTTCATGAATAGACGGTGAATAAGCAGATATTTCTGAGCTTCTCTATTTCCGTTACAGACAATCCGCATTTATTGCTTAATAAAAACATTTGTGATTCATCATCTTCTAGAAGCATGAATCGCGACTTGTTTTGTTAATCACCGCCACAAACAGTACCATCAAATCACCCATTTGTTTGTAATCATAGCGAAAGAAATAGATTTGCTGTTCTGCAGCAATTCAATCAAGAGTATCAAAAAACCTATTCCAGGCTACTCTATTAAATAGTAATGCTTTCAATAAAATAACTTCCGGATTCGGTTTTGTACATGCAATGCAGTGAAATGTCCGGGACTAAATTGAATGTAGAGTTTTCACCTTTCAAACATCAGATGGCTCGATATCTCAGCCAAGTATTAGCCCAATCACCACAAGGAACCACTGAGCCTTGCTGTATTTGACGCTCGAATGTTCAAGGACAATGCTCAAACATTTTCTGAGTTTCTAATTTTTACACAATGAAACAAAAGCATTTGCTTGACTAGCATCAGGTCCACTTGGTATGACCGAAATCATCAAACATCTTTTCATCCATCTGTGGTTTTATCGTGTTCTCAGTTGGGTTGATAATTTGTTTATGGTAAAATTGATCGGGTCTAGTTTTAGAGACCACGGTGTGAATCACCTGTCAGAAATTTTGCAAGCATCAATCAATCAAGTCTTGGAGTTGCTGTGTTCTGGTGAGCACGTTAATGCCATGCAAGTCTTTATCAGTGTTTGTTACTCGGATTCCATTTCGCTCTCGTTTGATTCATGCTCTTCAGTTCTAATGTAAAGGATGCCCCCCTAAATGTTTGATATTATTTCAAATCATTCAACGTTGAATCCAAAGGCTGTTCCATAGATATTGTCAGGATTGAAAAGTAGAGTCAATCCACAGAATCTTTCATTTGTTCGTAGCTCTGAAGTGTATGAAGGATCACAATCTTTTGGTACTATTCTAACGCTGTTTCCCCATTATTACCTCTGAAAAACTTTTAGCATGACGCTAAATTAGGCCAGAATAATACAGAACGTGTGGACAATTGATTAAACGTCAAAAGCCATTAGTACAGACACTGTTTGATTAATTGTAACCAGGGGTTATGAAGATCATGCTATTTATGTTACGACTGCATATAGCTTGCCAAACCATGCAATTTTTAGAAACTTTTTTGTTTTGAAATGATCGTTAGTTTTTCCTTGTTAAAGTGTAGTACAAAATGTAAGACCTGGAGGCTGTTAGAAGCCGACGTTAACTACGTCTTACGGCAATGTACTGGGTGTCAATTGAAAATCTAAAATGTTACGACCGTCACGAAATTATGTAAGATTTTAAATACTAATAACTCAGCCATTTATCGGTAGATTTTCAATATTTTCCCACCAATCGGTCGGAAATTTATACAAAATTTTACTCAAATGGAGAAAACTTTTGATGTTTGACGATAGACTGTCGAAAATGGGGAAAATGTCGACCCCTTTCTTACGCAATCAAACTCGTTCATATTGTCTTCCACGATTCCTTTGGGTTGGCTAGTGCACTATAAAAGCAGACCAATTTCTGCTTCTTCGCGCATTCTTCTTTTGACGTTAACTACGTCTTACGGCAATATACTGGGTGTCAATTGAAAATCTAAAATATTGCGACCGTCACGATATTATGTTAGAGTTTGAACTAAAAGAAGGCTGCAACTATGAAAATCGACTAAAATTCAAATGCAAAAAATCACTTGGCGTAGTTAACGTCATGCGGTCGTGTCTTGTACACAACCCCCTCTGTTTTTTTTTCAAGGTATGACATTCTTGCATTCCACGGTCTTCCTATCGTTTGGTGAAACATTGCCTTCTCCGGTCATATTTTTATCCGTCGTTGAAATGTCTTCCTATTTTTAGGCTACATTCTTCGTTTTCCCTCATACCTGATCTGATAAGATTTTATCCAAAGACAATCCGTCGGATTTATTTTTGGAATGTGATGAAAGTACAACCGGTCACTGACAATATATTTGAAATTGACTCGAACTCCTCAAAGAACGATGTTCTGCAGACCGATCTCCTCCCTCTTATTCTTCAATTTGATGCGGCTTAAGGATTCTGCTAGCAAAGTTGTACTATGTATCGATGTGCTTTGTCCATCTGGTCCCACCTTCGGCGCTCAGCATACTGATACAACTTTAATTGTCCTCGTGGATGGTCAGACAGCTTTCACGCTGTCCAACAAAGTGTTCCTTCTCCAAGTTCGAACATAAATTGGGAATTGGACTTCGTCGAGATTTCCGGATTCGTATCCGAGCGGTCATGGCGCATGTGAATGGTCTCTGAAAGCTTGCCATTCAAATAAGCCGACATGCTCCCCTGCATCTTCTGGCGCGCTGCTATTTCCAAAAATGCCCGCAACGTGATGTGTTTGGCAACCGACGAATTGATCTCGTCGTAGTCGGTTCCATATTTTTGGTTGCATTCCTGGGAAACTATTCGGATCTTGTGTCTTGTTACATTTCCGTGCTCGTCGAACTTCTTCTGAAACACCCACCGGAAGCTTATAGGTTTGCGGTTAGCGGGAAGACGAACGATATCCCAGGTGGAGTTTTGTTGCTGTGCTACATACTCTTCATCCATCGCGACCTTCAATTATTTTCGCTCTGCACTCGCTAAAACTTCTGCTAACGTCCTCGGCTCCCTTGTGCATTGATTTGCTAGGCTGCTAGTTTCTCGGAAACGGAACGGTGGTGGGGACGTTCGTCAGCATCGATAAGTGTAGTGTCTTCATGCGACTCGTTCGACGTATCATTTCGATTTCTGCCATCTTCGTGGTTCGATCGTCGATCCGACACAAGCACCTCCTTCTCCTCGTCGTCTGCTAGCTAGTAAACTGCTGCCTGATGCCTTCCTTCTTGAAGAACTCACCACCGTTGTCGGAACGAATGACCTTCGGCGGCCTGCCGAACGTAGTCTTCACCTCCATCACAAAATGTTTCAGCTTCTCTTCAACGTCTGATTTCTCCCGCAGGAAAAACACGGTTGTGTAACGGTCGTCGGTGACTGTGAGGTAGTACCGCCATCCTCCTGGGGTGACATTTTTCATCGGATCGCACACATCCACATGGAGCAGATCCAACGGTTGTTTAGATCGATTCTTGCTTTGCTGCGGAAACGGGAGTCTTGGAAACTTCGCTTCTTGGCAGCACTCGCAAATGGACCGAATACCACAATCTTGAAGTGTTCCACCGGTCGCTAGCTTCTTCCTAAATAGCTCTTGGACGACGTCGTTATCCCGGTGACCAAGCTTCCTGTGCCACACATGCTGACAGTTCCGCGTGTGCATCTTCTCGTCGATTTTCATGGCGTTGTGGGCATTCTTGATGCAATACAATCCACCGGACACAACCGCCACCGCTGCGACCTGCTCACCCTTCATTATGCAACAGTCTTCGGTGTCAAAAATCACCTTTCCGCCCTTAGCAACGAGCTTGCGAACCGAAACAAATTCGACTCCAAACCCGGCACGAACAAAGTATCCGAAAGTGTAATAGGGTCCTAAGGGCATGTTCCAATTTTAGTGCCAAACGCTTAAGTTTAAGCCAAAAACACATGTTTACTCAATTTTTTGATGTTTTTCTTTGTTTAAGTCCAAAATACATTTTTTTAGATTTTGTCACACTCCTTGGCTTAAACTCAAATTTTGGGTGTATTTTGCTTTCCTTGTCTCTTCCGAAATGTCAGATATCAACCCTCTTATTTTCGATTTAAATATCATTTTTCGTTATCTAAAATCGTTCTAAAAACGTTTTGGGCAATGATTTATTTTTATTCGCAAATTTGTGAATTTTGGTTTTTGATTTTTATAATTTTTATTTTTGAGCATCCCTATCCTTTTTCATTTTTTCTTGAAGCCTCTTCTGGTTACTGATTTTTGGCAATAATAAAAATTTAAGTTTTCACGGTACTTTTAAAAATATTATTTTTTTTCTGGAATTATTTTTATTTTCCGTGTAATTAACGGAAAAACAGGTTTGAAAATATTTATTTTAATGCCACCAAGCTCTTCTTCTGTGATAGGTTGATCGTAGAAAAATATGAAAGGTTAGATTTTTTATATTACACGTTAAGTGAACCCCAGGCATTTGTAGGTTATATAGGAATACAATTTTTCAAACAATTTTCAAAAATACAAAAAAGTTTCAAAAGTCATAAAAAAAACTTCCCTTATATGTATGTTATAAGTCAAGGTTAAAGCCAAAAATAAAATCATTTTGATTTACGAGCTACGAAAAAATATACAAAATTCCAAAGCAGGGACGAAAAAAATCATGCTCACTATACTCAATTCACTGAATTTATGCCACCATCAAAGTAACCACACCACCACCAATATGATTGTACCAATGAAGATGGCACAAAAGTAGATGGGTAAAACAAACAACGATACCCGTATGTCGTTGGTGTTTTTTGATTATCAGAAGCAGAAGAGTGTCAGTTTTAGAAAATTGATTATCAATGAGGTTCAAATTAATTGAAAAATATGCTGCTATACGGGTAATGAAGGATCCGATGCACGGAATGGATTATATTGACGCGTCTTTAGTGTGCCTCGTGCAAAAATTACAACTTCCCGAAGCGGAATGTAAAAAAGTCAAGCTTATGAGAATGAATATCATTTTTTGCTTCCGATTATCAAAAAGCGTTTGAGTAGCAGCAGGTTAAAAGGAAACTGACAATCTTGCGCAAGCGCTTTGCCAATCTTTGTTGTGTTGTCAAGGTGAGGATAAAAACAAATAAAAATCAACGAAGATTCTACCCAACAAGTATCAATGTAGGCGAGGGTAGATTGAGTATTTTCGTCCCTGTTCCAAAGTGTACCCCGTCTAAAGGCAGGGTTGGGTATTAGAGGGTTAAGCCAAGTACGGACCTGAAACGTAAATCACTCAAGTAAAATTTCTCCTTTTTACCAAAGTAATTTTGACAGCTGATTCAGTATGAGCAAAATGTCACTGCGGAATAATTGAGCGGCACATTTTTCCGTTCGGCAAAGTGACAGCTCCCTTTGATTTGTATGGCAGGCGTTACCGATGTTATGAAATTAGCTCTACTTCTCAGCTGCGTACAGCTAAAGTAATTTCGGTAGCGGAATCATTCCTTGACCGTTTCTTGTCCTATCCTTTTGCACAGTACTTATGATCAGCGTACCGGCCATTAACAACCCCAGTGTTAAAACTAAAAGCCCTGTGATGTTTTTGTCGATAAGGCGAACGTCAAACATGATCAAAAGTGTCAAGGTTCATTTATGGACCCAATTTTTAAAGTAAAGTTTAAATATAATGTAGCCGTTATTTTAGCGGGAAAAATAGCTAAAATAGTTGCAGTAACATGCTATTTCGTGTCATTAGATAAAAACACGATTTCATAAAACATTTTAGGACCCAATTGAACGTTTGTTACCTTCCAGATCGCAGCAATCCACTTCGCACGTACCTTTACCTGTCGCAGCTTTCATTGTCCCGTCGGCCAGAATAACTTTTTCGTGTATGGCTTCATCCAGGTTGAGAAAGGAGCACCGCTAGGAGCACACGTGCGATGTCGCCCCCGAGTCAACGATCCAGCTTCCGGTTCTCTTGGTCCCCTTCGCGGTAAAAGCGCACCTGCCATTCGTCGTATCACGAACCACCTTCGCTTTGGTTGGATTTTTCCGGTGTTTCTGCTCGCTTTTCGTTTCCGAATCTTGATCACTGGCTTGTTTGCGGCATTCCCGTTGCTTGTGACCCAGCTTTTTGCAATAGTGGCAAACAATTACCTTCTTACCGGATCCAGCCTTCAGAACGGATTCGCTGAAACTACCCTGCTTCGTCACTTCGTCGATCAGTTTGGTCTTAACGACGTCCAGCGTCAGCTCGTCGTCCGTTCGGCTCTCCAACGCGGTCGTTAGGGTGTTGAACGTTTTGGGAAGACTACTCAGCACCAGCGCAACCTGCAGCTGCCCGTCGAGTGCCAGTCCTGCCACGGAGAGACGGTCGAAAATATCTTCCATTTCGTTCACATGCTTCTCCATGTCGTCGCCTTCACAGTACCGCTTGGCAATCAAATTCCGCAGATACGATACCTTGGATGTCAGCGTCGGCTTCTCGAAATGGTCCATCAATTGTTCCCATGCTTCACGAGCCGTCTTCGTCTGCTTGATGAGGCCATGCTGGTTGCTGTCCATCAAGAGACCGATCGTCGCTCGAGCACGTTGATCTCCGGAATCCCAAGCATCGATAGCAGCAGCATTCCCCGGAGCGTTTTCCGTCGCAGCTACTTCTTCCGGACGGGGCTTTGTGACAAACTTCCAAAGGTCTTCTCGGATAAGCAGCAATTCGATGCTGAACTTCCAGCTGCTATAATTTGATCCATTGAGCTTCGGGACTTGAACTTTCTCAATTTCGGCTTTAGCTTCAGGAAATTTTTTCACCTTGTTGATCGGTTACTACGGCAATGGATGCCCAAGCACCGGGTTCATAACCTCTTGGATTTAAATGAAAGTATAACCGACTTGGTTGATGGTCTAACGATAACTGAGAGTTTATTTCGAATTAACTTATACTCCAATTATTTAATGGCATGCTTGAATATCTCACTTGCACATGCGCCTACTTCAACATTCTGGACTTTGATTTTCCTCATAAGGTCCCATTCACATATTTCATAACGCTGAAAGGGGTGGGTGGGTGTCCTTAAGATATTACAGCTCATACCAAATTCAAAATATATCTATACAAAATGCGTTACGAGAGGGTGGGTGGGTGTCAAAAATGACCATTTATTTGTGAATGAACTTCAACATCGTCCTTCTGTGGAGAATAAGCAATGAACGGTTAGATTTGTATTACATCTCACTTGAAAAACGCTTATTTTTCCTTTGAACAGCGTTCTTGATCTCCAGTTTGTCAATCCACTTTACAAACTAATCAGTCGCCTTGCCTTCATAACCTATCAAACATACATAGAAAATAAATAAAGCTGCTATTTGTTTCTTGTTGATGTCCAAGAATTCTAGAGCCAAGTACCAATGCCTACTTTTGTCGAATGTTACAAATATGCAGTTATGGGCAGTGTTGTAGTTCTCTAAATAAGCAGTTGTAATGCTCTAGTATTCAAACTGACTGTTGTAGTGCTATTAAATTACTGTTGTAGCGCTCAATGAAACTTTTCGATGAAACATTTCATAGCGTTACTGACAGACAACTCTGGGATTTTATGTATATGATGATATTTCAAAGGGTGTTAATATCTATGTACAAATGCAAATTAACCATTTGGTCAAAGAAATTACTCTGATAAGGCTGATTTGCTGCTGAAAAAAAAATATTGCTGAAGAGATTTATCGACGAATTCTTGAAGAAATTTTCTACCTCTTTACAACTGTGTACTGCAAAAAAAACGCTTTTCAGAATGATTCCTTGCCTGGATTTTCCATGAATCAAGATAAGCCAAAATATTGCTTTTTAACAGCAAGATGTGGAAGACCTTCTACGAATATTAAGCTGGGTATAATGACGTTTTCGTTTTTAGGAACTGGCTCGGTGATCAACACATAAACAAATCAACGTCAAGCAAATTGTAGGTCGGTCGAACCTGAATCGGGTTGGAGTTGAAACTGTGATTCAGCAGGGGTTGCGCCAGTTCCAACCTAGGTTCAAAAATGAATTCGACATAATACTCCGTCCTAGTGAAGACGTGAGGTCAGTAATTTTCTAAGCTCAAATATTTACAAAGTGAAATGCTGTTGTAGTGTTCTTCTATTGATTAATAAAAATGCCATGACATTTTCCGAAATAGAATAGGCCTATTCACATGACGTTCAAAAACAGCTGATCGGGAAGCTCTTTGACAGTTCTTCTATGAAAATGACAGCCTCGTGTATTCACCGGTCCTCCACAGATGTAAACAAATGCATAGACGGACCTGTCACATGAAAAGGCCTGTTACCGAAAATTCTCGAATAGTCTGCTGAATAGCTGTTGTAGTGTTCCATTTATGGTAGTCTCTCGAAACGACAGTTGTATTGTCTGTTTCATTCACAACAAAACGCGCCGCCAACTTTCGAACAGACTGAAAAACAATCATCGCCAGCAAACCAATCAAAGGAGGTGCTTTGCTTTTGTGTTGGCAAGACTGGGGAAACGTCAAATGCCAGAAAATAAATCAAAGGAGGTGATTTGCCATTGTGTTGGTAAGACTGGTGTAACGTCAAATTCACAGCGGTTGCTTGGCTGGCGACGATTTTGGCGACGGTTTCACCGGCGACGATTACAAATCGTCGCGTCCGATAGGGTGCAAAATTTACAATAATGTTTTCACATTCAACGTCAAGTAAAAACGTCAAGTAAAAAATTTCGAACATTCTTTCCCGCACCCACGGACCAAACGTTGGCAACACTTCCCAACGACGAGCCAGCAACATCATCGGTCCCGTCCCGTCGTCCGTGATGATGGCTACTCACCATCTTTCTTTTTCAGCCTTTTCGATCCGAACCGAAGTTCCGTCCGGGAAACGGGCCCAAAGATCCTCAACTGCAGGTACTCAACGAGACGGAAGCACTTTCCTCCGACCACACTGCAGCCCTCGACGACGGTCACCTGCACCCAAACTTCGGCCTACTAGATCACCACGTAAACGCCCCGTTTTTTTTCTCAGGCCTACTGGGACTGGTTCAGCAGCCACACGGAGCTGAAAATTTCCACTCCGCTGCTGGAGGTCTGTCCAGATTCCAGATTTTTCCAGCCTTCGGCAGCCAAAATCTGCACTTTTCCGATCCTCCCCGGGAGGATTTCACTCGCGAAAAAGCTTTAAACTTCCGACCGAGCACCGAGCTGCTTATTCTATTGCGTGTTTCTCCGTTTTGCTAAAGATAAAGATATTTTTTTGCACCCTCTCTAAACCTATGGCCGAGCGAGTTTCCTCTTCCACACAGAGAGGAATTATTTACTGACTACTGCTCCGAACGAAGGCAACTCACACACTAAAATCAGTACTCCGAGATTGGTTCCGTCATCCGATGATCCGACCCGACCGATCCGAAAATCTTCTCATCGTCATCGGTGCACATCATTGATGGGGCGAGGGGCGCGTCGCGACGCAACAAAGGAAGGAAACGCATGCACACACACAGCAAGAAAGTGATTTTCAGTCGAGTTTCATGAATGAAAAGCGCAAAAGTGTGCGTGTGTGAGGTCATCGATGATCGAAGTGATACGTGAGATTTCCATATCGGAGAGTGAGAATGAGATACGAGTTCCGACACTCGAAATAAAATGCGTTGTAGATTCCGCAGAAAATAAATAAACGCGCCCGCATAGAAGCATACAGTTTTTCAAACAATAAAATTCTTCTAACCATTAGAAACTTTGTCTCCGAAGTCGTATTTTTGGAAACTATGGGAGATACATAACATATTGATGCATCACATTCCCATCCAGATGCACTCCGAGATGCGATTCCGAAAAAAAAAATAGGTGAACCTCATTTACTAAATCTATGACGAACTAAACATATGTTTTCGACTATTCCGGGCAGGTTTGCTTCTCCATTAAGCTCAACTACAATCCGCTTCCCCTGCACTTTAATCTTCCCTTGTATTGATTCGTCATCCTTTCTATCATTGAATTTATTGATGCAGCTCGAAGCTATTGATCAAATTCTATTATCCAAAAGGAACTCTATTAAGTCCATTGGGAGATGTTTTATGTACCGTCTGGTTGTGGAAAAGTTTGTTGGCTTATTATGTTACTGAAAAAATGAGTTTGACAGTTCGACAAAAAAAATAACCAAATGTTTGAGCAAGCCATGAATTTTATGTTTGCAGTATATGTACATTTAAGGCTGGCTGACAAGAAAAGGAATCGCCTATCTCGATGCTTGAAAAATTTCTTCCCAGAAATGGCCCAGAAATCATATTTTTCTGATCGCAGTACGCAGTTGAGAAGAAATGTAATTTCAAAAGACTTCCTGTAAGAGCAGGTGTTCCTCAAGGCAGCATTTTGGGACCAATATTATACAATATTTCCACATCTGACTTACCTGAGTTTCCTCAGGGATGTCAAAAATCTTTGTTTGCGGATTACACAGGCCTCTCCGCAAAAGGACGAAGCCTGCGTGTTATCTGTAGTAGATTGCAAAAAAGTTTGGATATTTTTTCTTCATACTTGCAAAAATGAAAGATTTTCTCCTAATGCTTCCAAAACTCAACACATAAACTAAAAGCTCTTTATTAGAAACCTTCAAGTAGACATGTTGTCACGATAAGAGGGGTTCCAATAAATTGGTCAGATGAAGTTAAGTATCTAGGGCTCATGCTAGATAAGAATTTAACTTACAAAAATCAAATTGAGGGCATTCAAGCCAAATGTAACAAATATGTAAAATGTATCTATCCACTTATTAATAGAAAATCAAAACTTTGTCTTAAGAACAAGTTTTTTACATTCAAGCAAATTTTCAGGCCAGCCATGTTGTATGCTGTACCAATATGGACTAGCTGTTGTAATGCCAGAAAAAAAGCTCTGCAGAGAATTCAAAATAAAATTTTGAAAATGATTCTGAGGCTTCCTCCCTGGTATAGTACCAATGAGTTACATAGAATATCCAATGTTGAAACATTGGAACAAATGTCAAATACAATCATTAGTAATTTCAGGCAAAAATCGTTGCAATCTTCTATTGCCACGATTAATGCGTTATATGTTAGGAGTATATAATAAGTTAGGTTAAGTAAATTGAAAACGTTATTTTTTTTCTCTTATAAGCAAGTGAAATCAACTCACCTGTAAAAAATCTGAACTGCTACGGCAAATGAAATCCCGCATAGAAAAATCTAATTTGTGTTATAGTCAAAACCACACATGTCTTCCATCTGAAATGGTTAGTGTATCGCGAACAGTTTTTACATTGTAAAACAATATGAAACACAAAGCTGTAGACCATAAACAACAGCTTGAGTAACCCATATCGAACAGTGCCAATATGTTATAAAGCTCATATATTGTAGAACAATACGGAGATATAAATCGGTGGGAAATAGTGCAAACATTTATACAATGTTTGTCGAATGGTTTTTGTGTTTATTAGGCGAACATCTTTTACACACGTGCATTTAACTATATATTACTATTTTTGAACAGTTCGGCAAATAGTTGCACGCATTGGTATTTGTCAGACAAGTTTCGTCAATTTGAGAGGCACGCTTAAAAATTTACACACGTGATATTTAACTCTTTCGCAATTATTGATCAAAGGTTATTTCATGGAGTCACGACGAAAAATGTGGAACAACGCATTTTATATGATATTTCTATGTTTGTTACTTATAATTTGAATCAGAAGAATGAAATAAATTATATTTTTTAAAGCCAAGTAGGAAATACTGCGCTATTGTGAAAATTGTTTTTAGCGTGCATTTCATTTTTTGTTTTTCTAGAAACCGAAGTGAAAAAAAATATTTACGACGTCAATCCAGCAGTGCACTGCATGCGAAAATCTCAGTGTCCGTGCTATTTTGAAATCCATTGGTGAATGGTGAGTGTTTTATGCATTAATATTTTCTTTAGCTTCTAATAATTTCTTTCTGTTTCGTTCTCTTTCCCCATCATAGCAGTTATTTTACATTGACGCAGCGCTAGAATGAGAAGCAACAACATTCAACCAGTTCCCGGGCAGCTGCCGGCAAAGTATTTATTCCTCAATGGTAGCGAAAAAGGACCAGACTCAAGCCAGAACCAGAGAAATAAGCCGAATTCAATGAATCCAATGTTTTTGGGAGCGTATCCATCGTTTGGGACCTACAAAATCACATTGCGCAGTGCTCCGAGGTGTTATCAATATAAAGGTGACAATTAGTGCAAATAAAGCGTGTGATAGAATAAGGGCGTAAATAACATGACCGATTTCTCTTCATCGATCCTCTCTTCGGCTAATAAAGGTTATAAGATGCAAGTTTGTTGGCATTTTTTCACCTCAAGATGCAAGTTTACATCGTTGCTTAGCGTCCCCAAGTGAAAATCTGTCAACAAACTTACATATTGTCACCTTTGTTTGCGAAAAAGTGATCGATAAAGCGAAATCCATCATTTTACGTACGTCCTTATTCTAACAAACACTTGAAATGTTTTTAAAAGTTGGTTTTATAAATCGAATAAAATGTAGTAATAACAAAGTAAAATAAAAACAAATAAATTAAATAAGTACTAATTGTCCTATTCATTGCTTATAATTTAAACATAAAGAAACAGTACCATATTCGGTAAAAATACCACAGCGCACCGTAAACGTACTATTCCATATACATTAATTGCTTTTATTCAAATTTAATAGTTTAACTATTCTGAAACTGTTTCCTTTACAGTAAATGGATCAAAACGTGAATGATATATGGACAATTGGGCAAATTGTGAAGGAAAAAAATTGTTCGAGAAAATCGGCGTTTTTGAATGGTTACATAAATTAACCGCCTATTCCCTATTATACTGTACTTTGTCTAATAACAATTTTCCAAACTGTAAAAACCGTTCATGATAGAGTAGACTTGTTGTTATTTTGGGTGGTATATGAAATTATTTAGATATTGTTGTAAATGGTTGTGGATAGTTTCGGAAACAGTGCAATTATGGTTCTTATTTATGCGGGATGTAATATGTTGTTAACAAAGTGTTAATAAAATCTTAAATGTGTTTTACCAAATTAGGATGATAGTATTGTCTAATAACACAGAACACCTAGATATAAGAAATGAATGTAATGTTTGGAATGATACTAATAAATAATTAATTTCAAAGAGGGCTCTCTGTAGGAAATTTCTTAACCCATTCAGTTAAGGAATTACTTTACTTTTCTTGAGCGAAACAGCATACTTAGCTTTAAATGCATCAAATGTATGCATTAAATCAGATGCATCAGAAGTGATCCACCCCTTGTACAGTATAGGCCTATTCACATGACGTCTCAAATCAGCTGATCGGGAAGCACTTTGACAGTTCTTCTATGAAAATGGCAGGCCCGTGTTAGCACCGGTCCTCCACCGATGTAAACAAATGCATAGACGGATCTGTCACATGAAAAGGCCTATAGTGGTTATCACGCCCAATGGTATAGGTGCCCTAGTGTAGATGTAGTTATGAACCTTAGAGGAAAACAATATGCACTCTGTCTCGAAAAATACCCAGAATCCGGGTGTAAATTTTTCAAATTGGGTAGTATTTCCATATGCATTTTGATTAGTCTGGAAAGCGTGTGCAAGTTTCTTTGAGGAAAACAAAAACAAACTGTGTATGACCAGCGTATGCTAGTCTACGTGTGTTCAAATGTCACTAAGCTCTATGCAATATAGCACAGACAAACAGACGTAACACTCTAATCATTTCCATCGCATAGCAGAAAAGTACCCAATTCTAATAAATATTTGGTAGTTGGCCACGCGAGGCGCTCGCATCGCTTTTGCTCGAGCTTGACGTTCGCTTACTACCGCCACCTAGTTCGCGTTTGGCCATATGAAATATTCTTAGCATTGGGCGTAAATTTTCATGTGACTTTGATTTAAATTGATAATTATTCGAGCCTTTAGGTCTGTTTGTATGTGACTCTAGTGTACATTGTCCAAACACTGATAAAAAGACATGTTAACGCTGACTATATTAAGGGTCAAATCAAATGTCAAGCTCCTCTGCTTAGGTTGAAAGCGACGATGCATTAGAGAAGATATATGTTAAAAGATGAACAAGATTTTTAGCTGTTATTTTCTGATCTTTGCTTGGTTGATTGTTCAACCATATTGAAATCTTGTTGAAGTTGAAATTTGCAATAATACCCTCAAAAGTTATCAACAACATTAATAGGTAATAACTTAATTATGTTGTTGCGTTTATAATATGTTATGATGCATTTCAAAAATATGTACAGCTCAAGTATTTTCTTAAGTCACCAAATGCATTTTAAAAGCGATACATAAACTCATGAGTTGCTTGTTGAGGCCAGCAAATTATATTTTATCTGTATACCGTACATAAAATATAATGGAGCTTTGGTTTGAATGTAGCAAGCTGAAGATCTTTACACTCAAAATACCAGCTGCTCCCTCAAGAAAGTGCTGGCACTCGGAAGTTTTGTTTTCGCTTGTGTTGGAAGTAACTGGAAATGTTCGAGCTCATGGATGAATGTCTTCCAATTTCAGCATCGAAGTTTCAACTTCGCTTTTATCGTCCACATTGAAACACTTGCTGGGGATCTCGTTCTATTGCAGTTGATTCTGTATTGAATAAGTAAAACAATTATAACTTCGTAGTTATGTTAGTTTCAATGGGTTATGCACTGGTAAATGTTTCTCAACATTTTAGTTTACGGCACAAGTACTACAGCGACTGCAATTGAGTTTCGCGTCTTCCCTTGCGGAGTCTTAAATTGCAGCTAAAAGGAATATCGTAAATTTTCAAGCTCCAATTAAGCGAATAACAACATTACATAGCTTCAGAACTATAATGATTAGGAAACTACGTATGAATGAATCGTATTCGCAGTATTTAACAAGAAATTTTCTTTCGTCTCTATGTACCAACGGTAATGCATTGCGAAAAATACCGGCAGTTGGGCCACACTGCACTCTACTGCAGCAATAAACCTCGCTGTAGCAAGTGCGGTGATCAACACGCCGAGGGTCCCTGCAAGACGGAACCAAAATGTACAACTTGTGGTCAAGCTCTTCACCAGCTTACCGCTTGCCCGAAGTACATAGAGCGGGAGAAACATACCATTAACTCGCTAAAACAACGGTCTAGACGATCTTATGCAGATATGCTGAAAAAGATTGCTCCGACTGTTGCTCCATCGGCCCATTCTAACAGTAGTAATAATATCTTCACGTCCCTGCCGGATAATGATCAAGGATCTGACTCTGAGGGTGGAGAAGAATATACCGTAATTGAGACAGGAACGAAGAGGAAGCGAGCGGTTGCAAAACGGCACTCGCAAAAGCACGCTTTACATAACGTTCCTGCTCAACAAACTCTTCAATCTCCTCTGGTAAAATTAAGAAGTGACGGAAAAAGCAAAAAAGCTTCTCCTCCAGGCTTTAAATTCTCAGCTGGAGACTTCCCGGCACTTTCAGGAACATCTAAAACCCCAGTTGTTCCAATTTCTCGCCCAGAAAATCATCAAACTCGTCAGCAGGAACAAAATGATGTTTCCGGAAAACTGACGCTTTCTGGGATAGTGGATATCATCTTCGAAACGTTGGAAATCTCACCCGCTACAAGACAGCTGATTACCATGACACTTTCTTTGGTGAAACCTTTTTCGAAGCAACTGGCTTCCAAATGGCCGATTCTTGAATCTTTCATATCTTTCGATGGATAATTTAGCCAATGAGGTCGGAGATATGATCGAAGTGCTACAGTGGAATTGTAGAAGCATTCTTAAAAATATTGATGCGTTTAAATTTTTAATTCATAGCACACGCTGTGATGTATTTGCTCTTTGTGAAACATGGCTTACTTCGGATAAAGATGTTACTTTCCATGACTTAAATACTATTTCGTCTGACCTGAGAAGATCTCCGTAGGTGAGCAATCGGTACGTACACTTCCTCCGCGGGAAGAATACCAGTTTTGGTCCACGTTGATCATCAACAGTACTTTACAAGCTCAGTGTAAACCGGTCCCGGGATCTTCGGTACGAAGACGATCTCCCACTCCATGGTGGGATGACGAATGCACTAGAGTCTATCGTGAACGATCCGTCGTGTTCAAAGAATACAGAAAACGTGGCACTCGGGATAATTTCGATCGGTATTCTTCTCTTGATCACAAATTCAAGAACCTCGTGAAAGCGAAGAATCGCGGTTACTGGAGAAATTTCGTCAACGTGCTAACACAAGAAACGTCGATGCGAACTCTCTGGACGGTCGGTAGAAGAATGCGCAACGCGGTATCGGTAAATGAGGATCGAGAAAGCTTTTCTCGATGGATTCTCGATTTCGCGAAGAAAGTTTGCCCGGATTCCGTCCAAGTGCAAACGATAATTCGTGACCATCCACTCGAACGAAACGAAATGGACCTACCCTTTTCGATGGTGGAATTCTCACTTGCTCTTCTTTCATGTACAGTCACCCCACGCAGTTGAATCACCCACAATTTATGAATCAGCTGACTTCAAAAGAGAAAATTATTATCAAACTTGTCACAAAACATCACAGAATTATTTTTACTGATAAGTGTCATGTCTACCTATCTCAAGTGATATTCCTTATGACTCTGGTACCTTTTACTTGTTCGTACCTACGGGATTTCTGAGCTATAAATACTGGCTGCCGTAAACTGAAAGGGAGACTTCCCGGACTGTGGACTGATTAACATATTATTTTATTCTTTATTTGCAGGATATAAAAGTGGCGACGAGGATCATGGAAACGTGTGTTGGCGATTATCGTTTTTCTTTGAGGTGGCGAGTTTGCCATTTTTATTTAATTAAGTATGGTGAAATTGCCAATTGTATTTATTTGAGTACGGTGAAATTGCCAATTTCAGTTGAACTAAATGGTTCTTTAGAGCTGACGAATTGTCGTATATTGTGAACATAGTTGTTCTTTTATGAAACGAGATATTATATTGAGATGAACGAAATTGTTCTTCAGTGTTGACGAAGTTGTCGAATGGAATGTTGAGCAATTCAAATCCAATGATTTGAATGTTTTGTTTCAGTCATGAAATAAGTAATATAAACATACAGTTGGGGAATTTTTAGGTATATTTTCGATTGTTCGTTGTATGAGTTGTTATAACGTGGATGTGGCTTTTTAAAGAGCTATTAGAAAGTTTCTAAGGGGGAAAGGACTGTCATGTCTACCTATCTCAAGTGATATTCCTTATGACTCTGGTACCTTTTACTTGTTCGTACCTACGGGATTTCTGAGCTATAAATATTGTCTGTTTCATTCACAACAAAACGCGCCGCCAACTTTCGAACAGACTGAAAAACAATCATCGCCAGCAAACCAATCAAAGGAGGTGCTTTGCTTTTGTGTTGGCAAGACTGGGGAAACGTCAAATGCCAGAAAATAAATCAAAGGAGGTGATTTGCCATTGTGTTGGTAAGACTGGTGTAACGTCAAATTCACAGCGGTTGCTTGGCTGGCGACGATTTTGGCGACGGTTTCACCGGCGACGATTACAAATCGTCGCGTCCGATAGGGTGCAAAATTTACAATACTGGCTGCCGTAAACTGAAAGGGAGACTTCCCGGACTGTGGACTGATTAACATATTATTTTATTCTTTATTTGCAGGATATAAAAATAAGAAACTATGTGTAAAAATAATTCTGTGATGTTTTGTGACAAGTTTGATAATAATTTTGTCTTTTGAAATCAGCTGATTCATAAATTGTGGGTGATTCAACTGCGTGGGGTCACTGTAATAATACTGCCTCATGAATGGACAGGATTAAGTTCAACTTGCTCAAAAACCTCCCAGACGCCGCGAAGAGCTGCTGAACTTATTCAATGCCTTCTTGGAGAGCAACATTGTTCCGGATGATTGGAGACAAGTGAGAGTTATTGCTATCCAAAAGCCAGGAAAGCCTGCATCGGACCACAACTCGTACCGTCCTATTGCGATGTTGTCATTTCTTCGAAAGTTGTTAGAGAAGATGATTCTCTTTCGACTGGAAAAATGGGTTGAATCGAATGGCCTCCTCTCAGATACTCAATTTGGTTTCCGCAGAGGCAAGGGAACGAGCGACTGTCTTGCGCTGCTTTCTACAGGAATTCAACTGGCCTATGCTCAAAAGAAACAAATGGGTTCAGTTTTCTTAGACATTAAGGGGGCTTTTGATGCAGTTTGCATAGATGTCCTTTCAGACAAACTCCACCAATGTGGATTTTCTCCTATCCTAAATAACTATTTGTATAATTTGTTGTCTGAGAAGCAAATGAATTTCGCTCATGGATCCTCAACAACTTCAAGAATTATCTTCATGGATCTCCCCCAGGGCTCGTGCTTAAGCCCTCTTCTTTACAACTTTTACGTAAGAGACAGCTTGCGGATGACGCCGTTGTTTCTGTTACAGAATCAGAGGCGGACGATCTGCAAGGACCATTGCAAGATACTCTGGACAATTTATCCACTTGGGCTGCGAAGCTGGGTATCGAATTCTCTCCGGAGAAAACTGAGTTGGTTGTCTTTTCTAGGAAGCGTAATCCAGCAGAGCTTCAAATTTTGGGTAAGGAAATCACTCAAGGCCTTTCACATATGTACTTAGGGGTCTGGTTCGACTTAAATGCACCTGGGGAAAGCATATTAAGTATCTGTACCAGAAGTGCCAGCAACGAATCAACTTCATGCGTACGCTCACAGGAACGTGGTGGGGAGCCCATCCGGAAGATCTGATAAAGCTATATCGCACAACAATTCTCTCGGTCCTCGAATATGGTAGTTTTTGTTTTCAATCCGCCGCGAGAACACACATCATCAAACTCCAGCGTATCCAATATCGCTGTATTCGGATTGCACTAGGCTGCATGAGCTCGACTCATACTATGAGTTTAGAGGTATTAGCAGGAGTACTGCCCTTATCAGATCGTTTCGCGGAATTGTCGTTGTGGCTTCTCATCCGCTGTGAAGTGTCAAATTCATTGGTGATTGAGAATTTTGAAAAGCTAATCGAACGTAATCCTCAAACAAGATTCATGACTCTGTACTACACGTACATGACTCTGGAGGTTAACCCTTCTTCGAATGTTTCCAATCGTAGTTTTGCTTCCCAGTCTTCTCCAATAACACTGTAGTTTTTGATCGGTCCATGAGGCAAGATATCCGTGGAATTCCAGATCTGCTTCGCTCGGAGCACATACAAAAAATGTTTGCAAGCAAATTCGGCCATGTCAGTTGCGACAAAAAGTTTTACACCGACGGGTCAAAAATAAATGATTCCACTGGTTTTGGTGTATTTAATGACGTTCATAGCGTCGCCCATAAACTTCAATGTCCTTGCTCCGTATATGTCGCAGAATTGGCGGCTATACATTACGCATTAGAGCGAATTGCCTTTCTTCCCTCTGATCAATACTTCATTTTTACAGATAGCCTCAGTTCTATAGAGGCTATTCGTTCAATGAGGCCGGTAAAGCACTCTCCGTATTTCCTTAGTGAAATACGATCTACTCTGAGTGCTTTATCGAATCAATCATATACTATCACCTTGGTATGGGTCCCTTTTCATTGTTCAATTCCGGGCAATGAGAAAGCGGACTCGCTCGCCAAGGTGGGCGCTATGGAAGGCAATATTTACGACCGAAAAATCGCCTTCAACGAATTTTTTACAATTGCTCGTCAACACGCCTTGATCAGTTGGCAACAAAAATGGGATGCAGGAGACATGGGCAGGTGGTTACATTCCATTCTCCCGGAGGTGTCGAAGAAACCTTGGTTTAGGGTTTGGACATAAGTCGAGACTTTATTAAAGTAATGTGTCACCTCATGTCCAACCATTATTCTTTAGGCTCGTATTTCTATAGAATAGGGCTCTCAGACAGCAATCGCTGCAGCTGTGGTGAAGGCTATCAAGACGCCAATCATGTGGTTTGGGATTGCCCCGAATACGGTGTTGCCCGATCTGATTTATATGTATCCCTCAGGGCCCAAGGGAAACCAGAAAAGGAGGACATTAGAGATGTGTTGGGTAAACTTGACTTGGAATACATGAAGCTTGTGTATGATTTCATTAAGCAAGCCGCAATTGCCGTTTGATTCCCCCGTCTTGTTGTTCCACTCGTCCACCTCGTGTCCCCTCGAAATCTGTTTTTTCTTGTATCGTTACAAGTTGTTCAGTCCTCTCTACGTTAGTCCGGCAGCAATTGCATTTAAATTGTATTTAAATACACAAAAACTACACGCTGCTGACTGTTAACGTCACGCCCCGTTATCCTATCCCTTCCTGTATATTATTGTTACCCCCAACCTCGACCAAACCGCGAGTTTTACGGTTCCCCAAAGCTAACACTATAATTAAGAAGAAAACATGAAATTGTCAAAATAAATAGGGTTCTAAACAGTGTTGCCACAAGTACAGATTTATCTGTACAGATTTTCGAATAGTTTTTGGTACAGATTCTGTACGGTACAGATTCCAGATTTTCACCGGAAAGTACAGATTGGTACAGATTATTGGATTGGCGATTTTTGTAACACAAAATCCAAAAGATGTTTGAAATTTGAAACTAATTTCCACGAAACTATTATTGAAAGATACAATTTTCCATAGAATTTACTATTTAAAGAGTGAAATTATTTCAATAAAAACTGTGTTTAATTTCCAAATAAATTAGGATTAAAGTTTATTTCAACAATTAATGTTGTGTGTGGTACAGATTTTGGGTACAGATTTTCAGTATCTCTTGTACAACACTGGTCCTAAAGCCCTGTCCCAATTTTAGTGCCAAACGCTTAAGTTTAGGCCACATTAGACATTATACAACGATACATCTAAAGAGGAGTAACTTAGTCTAATTCGTATTTACACTGATAATGTCAGAGGCCTCCACAGTTATATTGTTTGAAGTTGGATTTTTTAACTTTTAAACTCTTCAGGGAGTATGATCAAAACAAAATTATAACTACAATGAGCTAATAAATAACAAAATTTTCTAGCCTTTATCAAAAACAAACTGATGGCATTGTATCAACAGTTTGTTGAACCTTCATGTATATTGGAAACTTCCCATTGATGCAGCATCTAAAACATCAAAATTCTTATAGTTGCCTCAGCATTTGGCCAAATTTTGCGACCTTCAGAGCATATGAATTCCTTGATAATTGAAGATTACAAAGAAAAAAGTCTACGAATACTGTTGAAATATTTAGCTGACGGTGGAAGCATTTCGGCCACATCAGGAATTTAAACAATTTTGAGAGTTTGTAGGTGAATCATGAAAATAGTAAATCAATTTTCTTACAAAGTCATCAAAAAACAGCTTCTCATGAGCATATTGAAATGTTATCATATATTAAGTCATAACATCTTCACAATGAAAGCAGAACACATTTTTGACCTTTACACTCGATTTTCTAGAACACCAACTCTTTAAATTGTGACAATTAGTTTTCTACCGTCAGTTGAATTTTGCAACGACGCTGATCTGTTTTCGACCTACTGCAACAGTAGTGGTAATGATTTCTATTGCAAATTTCTGCGCATAAAGATTATTCTCCAAGTCATTCTCATTCTTGAAAAACTCGAAAACATATTTAAGGAACAACACATAATAAGAGCGGTTAAATGGCATGACACTAATTTATTGTAATCTTTCTTAATTCATTTTAACCATGCAGAATATAAAACATACTTGAACTCTTCAACTCAATTTTTTTCTTCATCAAAAAATTTCTTCTCAATAAGTATTTTAAAATTTGCAAAACCCCCCCTAGAGCCAAATCCTGGTTGCGCTACTGTTGAGCGGGAAATATTGCTAAAGAAGGTGCAGTAAGATGCTCTTTCTTGTTATTGAATAAAAACAAGATTTCATTAAAAATTTTAGGACCCAATTTCAAAGAATACGGCTCCCTAATGCCTGAAGGCGCATGAGCCTTGTAAATAAATAATGAAGTTAAAAAAAAGAAATTTTCGACCAAAATAGAAATTGTCTAAAGACGGAGTTGAAAATTTTATGAAAATTATGCGTTGAAGTTGACTAAAACATATAAGTAAATGTGCCATCTAACAAACCAGTAGACCATAGTAAATAGATCTAGCATTTGGTGAAATTACCATAATATGTAATAACTGTTACTATTTAGTGGCATTGTGAAGTTAAATATGCCAATAACAGTTTACTATGTATTTTTGCCAGTGAAATTCCACTTCATTTTTTTTCATTTTTTAATACAAAACAGGTAACACATTTGTTTAGGTGTAGTCTTTATGAGCATGAGAAGCGTGAGCGTGAGCTAGTGAGAACATGAGATTTATTGTTTGACAAACCTTTCGCTTTTATTTTCCAAGCCGCGTCTTTCCCATTCAAAGTGATACAGTTTACCGGAACAAAACATTGATAAAAATAGTAAGTATTATCGGAATAATCCCGTTAAATGAACCAGAACATAACCCTTGATTCTTCGTTACAGTGGCTCCCGTGGACGACGACACTAACGAGGCCCCCTATGTGGTGGAAAAAGTGATGGACCGCCGCATTACGGCAGCCGGCAAGATCGAGTACTACCTCAAGTGGAAAGGCTACACGGAGGCGGACAACACCTGGGAACCGGAAGAGAATCTGGACTGCCCGGAGCTGATTGCCAAGTACGAGGAGGTCCGCCGCCAGAAAGAATTCAAGGAAGCGAAGAAGAAATCGGCCAAGAAGAAGCTGGAGGAGATTGCCAAACCCCGGGGATACGAGCGGGAACTGCAGCTGAAGGCCGTCGTGGGCGCAACGGATTGCGGCGGGGAGCTGATGTTCCTGCTGCAGTGGTTCGGCTGCGACGAGATGGACATTCTGCCGGCTTCGGTGGTGAACGAGAAGGATCCGGCCGTGGTCATCGAGTATTACGAGGCCAAGAGCAAGGTGGTGGAGAAGGCGCGGGAACGAAGCAAGTTTGCCGCCTACGAGGAGGTTGGCGGAAGTGTGGAACCGGCGCCGAGCATGCCAACTGAATCGTTGGAGCAAATGATGCAAGCTTAGAAGTGTAAGGAACTATATAGATTTAATATACAACTACTTTTGGTATAAGGCCATTCAGACGAACTTGTCGTCGTCGATTAGAATTTTCCCAAAGGCTCCTGTCCGAAACGCCTTGATCATATGCCTAGCGGCCAGCATCGCGTCCGGTCGGATTACGAAAGAACCATCATAATGTCGCACACGGACCGTTTTATCCAGGTGCTTCGATCCGGCTATCAGAACTTCGGCGATGGAATCCGTTGGCTCCTTGAGGCCCATCAGCTCCACGTATTTGAAGTTCCCCCGTTTGTTCAGCAGATAGAGTAGGTAATCGGCTATAAGTTCCTCGCCCACCAGGTGATCTTGTAGGCAGGATACCAAAGCCAGCCGCAAACCGGTTTCTGTGTCCGCAATGTTGGGCTTCAGGATGCCCGGGGTGTCCAGCAGATAGACCAGTGGGTCTTCGCTGATCTTTATTTTGTTCAGCACGCTGCGGGTAATGCCGGCTACGGCCCCCACCTGGGAAGCTCCCTTCTTGTTCAGGTGACGATTCCGAAGGACGTTGATGAGGGACGATTTCCCCACGTTGGGAACACCAATGATCATGATGCAGTACTCTTTCTGATCGGCTCGGTTGAACCGGTTGGAGCTGAGAATGAGATCCTGGGCCAGGGGCATTACCTTTCGGATGCCGTTGCACGATCTGGAAGCAAAGGTCATTAGTTGATTTGGTTCAAACGGAATCAAGGTTAGAAGCGAAATGTGATTGTGCTTGACTCGCTACCAGCCCTGCCGGAATCTACTGTGCAATATACTCACTGGTCCTTACAGTTGGTGAACAGAATATGCCGTGCTTCCGAATCTTCCTGCTGCAACCGATCGACAATCTGTCCCTGCAACCGGCGATCGATCTTGTCCTTCTTGTTGAGCACCAGGATGTGTGGTTTGACGCCACTGATCGTGTACCGGAACTCGGAATTGCGTCCCGACAGGGGAATCCTGGCGTCGTGCACCTCGATTACGCAGTCCACCTGTTTGAGCTTCTGCTGCATCTGTTTCATGCCTTTGCCCATGTGGCCCGGGAACCAGTTGAGCAGATCCCGGTTCACCGTTGGAAACACCGTCCGGAAGGTGTTGCTCATGCTGAATTTAGGTGCTATCACTGCACTGTAGTGGAGGTTCACTATTTCAAGCATAATTCTTCATTCCGACGTATCTGCAAAAATAAACAAACCAAGATTTGTTTCGCATGGGCTTGACAAACGCATAATCTACATATTGAGCCTACAAAAGTATTCCTAAAACCATTTTTCGATTTTTTGAAATAAATTTCAATTCTGCCCTATGTGCACTTTACTCATTGTTTTTAATTTGGCTACATACACCCTACGTTTGCAAAGCGACTCAACTGTCAACACTGTTCATGCTAGCACATACACCGTACATACGCTCATAGTAAAGCGACCTATATGCAGAATCAAAACATAAAATTTGAATCAGCAGATACGTCATACCGTTTCCGAATCACTAAACATGTTGGAAATCGAGAAATTGGGATTTCTACAGCTGCAGCTAGCTGACGCGTCGGCAAACTGATGTGGAACATTCGTTCGTATTCGGTTCTAGTCAATATTTCTTACCAATTTTCTCACAAGAACTGTTCTCCATCTACTTTTGTTACTCACGGCTCCGTCCGCGCTCCTGTTAGTCCAGTTGAAATTGGAAACATTCGGAAACCCAATATTCGTTGTAGTTAAACGTAGAAACTGTCGAATTTACTAACTTTATTAGGTTTTATGGGAATTTGCAAACCGGTGTATGTGCATCTTCAAAATAATACTGGTGTATACGACGTGACGCATGTGAAAAACGAACTGTCAAACCGACGCATCAAGCAAGGTGTATGTATCAATCAAGGTATGGTATCGACGAATCATCATGGTGTATGTGAGCGGCACAAAGCAAAAGGGTTTATTCGATAATTTCACCAGTTTTTCAATCCAATTCAAAACAAATCTGAATTGTTTAATAGTGGTTAGAAACAGTGTTCTTTTCTTCAACTTTTACAAGACACAGCAATAGAAAAAATGTAAAAAATTTTAAATAGGATTTAAAATGCTTTACAATATGTTGCATCGCATTTTTCTCGATTTCATGCAAATGTTAGATACGCCGATTTGAAGAATTATGCTTGATTTTGTTACCACACTTCGCGTGTTATCTTGGTGCCGAGTTGAGCAAGTTGCTTGTTTTGCTCCTGAAGTGGGTGGTGAAACGAGAAACTAAGCGAACGGCCGAGAGGGCAGTGATGCCAGACGAAAAGTGATGATTACACCGTACGCGAAAAGAGAGCCACAGATCTACACAGTAAAAAAATGAGCAGCCGAACCCAAAAATAAAAATATTCACCGAATTACACCCCAACCCAAGGGGTGGATCACTCTTGATGCATTCGATGCATCGAAAAAAATAAAAAATATCGTACAAAGCTCATTGCTTACTTTAGATCGTATACTGCTTCGCGTTGAAAAATGGGTTAACCAACGTGCGAAGTTTGATTTTTGACCAACTTCGCCGCGTCGCAACTCGATTCTCAATAGTGCGCATAATGCACACGGTGAAGGGCATAGATGCGCACTATAGCGAAGCGACTCGCGACGCGGCGAAGTTGGTCAAAAATCGAAGTTCGCACGCTGGTTCACCCATTTTTAGTCGCGAAGCAGTATATCTCTAGCGAAAACAAAACATGTCAAATTTGATGATGCATCGAGAAATTGAAAATCCAAAACATACATAGTTCGATACAATTCGATGTGATTCTTGTCAAGAATTTCTGGAAATTGAAGGGTAATCGCTATTCTAATGAGAGCAATTATCCAATTTTTTTTTCAGCTACTAAACATAACTATTGAGGTAGATAAAACATATTCAAAGACGTTGTCCATTTTGCGGAAGTTATTTTTAAATTCATGTTCGGATATTTCGACCCATAGAATCCTTCAAAAAAGTGACTACAGTCGTTAAGGGTCAAAAAAGGATAACGGCATCCGCTTACCGCGACGACTAATTTCCGGTACGTCCTGTTTTCACAAATCTCATTGCTGTTAGCTGACAAAACCTCAGAGAAAAAGACAAACATACTTTGGAACTGAGAGACCATATATCTTCAGTGCAACTTCGCGCGAGAAGACAAAATACAAAATAAAAGGAAAGAAGGGACTGTGGATACTGGTCCTTCATACCCCCAAAGCAAACGAAAATTTTAAACCGGCATCCCTAATATATGAAAAAAATAATCGTGTATTATTGATTTACTGTATAGTTAACCTAAAGCTAAAATCAGGCCTGCCCAAAATATGATTTGCAGCCTCGTTTTGTGCGATTCGTGGAGAACTTGAAGACCCTTCCCATATCTGGCCCTTTCGCTACTCTACTAACTCTCCTCTACTAATTTTGTTCCATTATATCTTTACATTATTACTTGACTTTTCTAAATTATCAATAATAAATCAAGCAAGTATAGAAGGGTAAAAAAAATTATGAGTATTGAATACAATGAAATCCAAAAACTTTCTTCTATATGTTTAATGACAAAATTGAAATTTTATCAAGTTCGAACAAATAATGTCGATAAAAAATTAAGAACCAAGAGCAACCTCATTGAACAATTACATTCTCACAAATAACTGAGCAAACAAATAATTGACAGATTCAGAGGCAAATTTAAAGATCATACAATTTTAGACAGGATTCTAACATGAGTTTCATGGAAAACTTGAGCAGGATTTTTACAAAATGTTAAACAAGATTGTGACATAATCCTAGCCAATAGGGTCCTAAAGGCCTGTCCCAATTTAAATGCGAAACGCTTAAGTTTAGGCCAAAAACACATTTTTACTCAATTTTTTAATAATTTTCTTTTGTTTATGACCAAAAAACATTTTTTTTAGATTTTGTCACATTTCTTGGCTTAAACACAAATTTTGGGTGTATTTTGCTTTCCGTGTCCCTTCCGAAATGTCAGATAGGAACAACCCCAGTGTTGAAACTAAAAGCCCTGTGGTGTTTTTGTCGATTAAGCGAACGTCAAACATGATCAAAAGTGTCAAGGTTCATTTATGGACCCAATTTTTAAATTAAAGTTTAAATATGATGTAGTCGTTATTTGAGCGGGAAAAATTGCTAAAATAGTTGCAGTAACATGCTCTTTCGTGTCAATAAATAAAAACAAGATTTCATTAAACATTTTAGGACCCAATTCCGAATCCGGAAAAGTTCTTACACAAAAATATAAACTTTTCCACATTCCAGAGCAGGATTTTAAAATGAGTCTCGGTGGGGATCTGACGGAATCCTAAGAATAATTTTCAAAGAAATTCTAAGGGGGCGTCCACAAATTACGTAACGCTATAGGGGGAGGGGGGAGTAGGCTCAAGCATTACGGCTCATACAAAAAATTGAAATTTTTCATACAAAAAGCGTTACGGACGGGGGGGAGGGGGTCGAAATTTTCCAAATTTCGTGTTACGTAATAAATGGACGCTACCTAAGCAGGATTCTCGCAAAATACGGGACTTTATTCTAAAAAAGCCCGGCACAGTATTTTAAAGTTGAGTTGAGATTCTGACAAAATCCTACGAAAATTTCTGACAGAGTTCTAAGAACGATTTTTATAAAATCATGTATAGAATACAATCATTGGGATCCAAACAGAATTTTCAAAAAACAATTCGGGATTTTTTCATATATCTCTTTCATTTGAACATACCATTGCTGTATCTGAAATTTGGGGACGGGATTTTAAAAATGTGTTAGATACAATGGATATGTTGGAGGAAATATTATTGTCCAACTACTAGTCAATATTCGATGCGATGTATGAATATCATCCAGTTTTTGTATGGACCGTAACATCGTTAGGACACCCACCCACCCCCTCCAGCGTTATGAAATTTGTGAATCGGCCCAAAAGTGCTAATTTTTTGGGGGTGTGATATGCAAACTCCAAAAATTTTTAAAGATAACAATACCGAATGTTCACCAAGGTTGAAGTAAGTGTTGCGTGCCATACAGTCGGCCGAATCACAAATGTTCATGTGACTGGCAACACTGTTTAAGAAGAATGAATAAAAAATCAAAACCATAAAACTTGAGCCGAACAGAAAAATAGAATGCTTAACAATATAGCAATACTCTTCAACTGTATTCCAGTTTTTCATGAAGGGTTCAAAATTTTGTCGTAGCTGGCAACATTGCTTAAGTGAAATTGCGCCACCAGGCAGTACAAGTGTGCATGCAACTTATGTTTTGCGGATATCTCAGGATCCTGACCACTTAGAAGGATGGCGTCTTCGGCAAAGTTGTTCGGTAGCTCAAGGGCTATTATTATTGTAGTCAAGAGAATCGAGGTTTTTCCACCAGGCAGCCCTAGTGAACATGAAACTTTTGTTTTGCGTCTATCTCAGAATCCTGGCCACTTAGAAAGATGGCGCCTTCGGCAAAGTTGTTCAGTAGCTCAAGCGCTTTATAAAAGCCTGCGATTCAAAATTTTGCCACCAGGCGGCGCTAGTGAACATGAAATTTTGGTTTTGCGGATATCTCAGGATCCTGACTACTTAGACATGGCATCTTGGGCAAAGTTGAGCTACTCAACAAGTTCACCGAAGACGCCATCTTTCTTAGTCGTCAGGATCCTGAGATAACCGCAAAACAAAAGTTCTATGCTCACTAGCACCGTTTGGTGGCAAGATCTCAAATCTCTTGGCTAGAATAATTTGGGATACGCTAAGGGCTGTATTTGAGCGTCGCGGTGTTGCCGGGCAACTGTTCGTCAGAAAGCAGCTACTCACATTGAAGTATGTGGAGGGAGCTGGTGTTAGTTTGCCGGAACACGTATTGCAGTTTGACCGTATAAAGCTAGGTATGCTGTTCCGCTCAAGAAAAGTAAAAATTTCTGCTCAAGAAATGGTCAAAAAATTTCCTACAGTGAGCTCCATTTGATATGACATTTCTTTTCAACTGCGTACTGCGATCAAAGAAAAATGCTTTTCTTGAGCATTTCCCACGCATCGAGATAGGCGATTACTTTTCTGTTGAAGTGCATACTTCGCTTAATTCGGGAGTTAAAGAAAAGTGGCGCGGCAGTTGAGGACTCCGATGCAATTTGCCATTTGTTATTAACATTAACATTCCCGGTGGTGTAACGATGACCTTGCTGAAGAAGCGATTACTCGATGTTGACTTGAAGAAGAAGCAGTTGGCCACTGACGATGGCAATGAGAATGTTGCCATGACGAGCAGGCATGTGTGGAGGAAAATAACATGTTTCCGATGTGGAAAAGTGGGACACAAACAAGCCAGTTGCCGTGTATCAGTTGTTCCCGAACCAAGTGGCAACGGAAGAGTGAAATATGGAAACAGAAAAACTGACGTAGTTGTTGAAGATGAGCGTGGATCGGACCATGCAGATATTTTTTTTTCATTGCATCGAAAGAAGAGGAATTAGTAAACATGCAGTGGTTCCTGGATTCTGAAGCGACGGACCACATGGTAAAGGACTCTAGTTACTTCAGTAAAATGCGAAGTTTGAAGAAACCGGTGGAAGTAGTAGTGGCGAATGGAGCGAAGTTGACTGCTAAATACTGTGGTGATGTAGTTTTGTATCCAACTGTTGGGAACAAAAGGAGGAAATGCATTGCGAAAGACCTCCCTGGCCTGAGCTGCAACCTTTTTTCGGTGAATAGAGTGACGAGATCTGGTTTGCAGGTTAGATTCGTTGAGAATCGAGCGGAGATTGTGGAGAACGATACAGTGATTGCAGTTGCTCCTTATCCAGGCAGACTGTATGGGTTGAATGCGCTGTGTGAGAGCAAGCAACGTAGCTAATTGGTGAGCAGTGTCGGCTGGCAGGAAGATGCTAATTGTGAAAAGCACTGATAAAACTGATGAGATTTCCTATAAGAAGAACTGAACGAGCGATTTGGAGAGAAAAAGATGTGTGAAGAATTAAGTTTTGATCTGTGTTCGATGAAAAAATGATATGTAAAGATGTGTTTGTATAAGATGATGAATGTAATGAACTTTTGTTGTTAAAAGTTGCCTATGTGTGCAAAGTGTTTTCTAGATGACTATTTCAAGATGGATCTGTGATAATAACTGCAGTGGCGCGGGAAGTGGGTAGGACAGGTAGGACACGTCCTACGCACAAAAATATCTGGAGAGGACAGTCTAAGGATTGTCCTACCCATAATTCAACAAGAAGTGATACCACTACATAATTTCTACAGCCAGCTCTGTACACTGCAAAAATTGCATTAATTTTCTGTATGTGTAACGACACATCATTGTTAAAAACAATCTCACACATTAATTTTATATAAATAGGATTCATCCAAAGTTCATGACAGAGTGCTATTAAATCAAAAATATGTGTGAAAACACATAGCAAAAATCTATGTAGTTTCACACATAATGCCTATATGGAGAAGAACCGTCATGAACATCGACAGACAAGGTCGAAACTGGACAGCAACCATTTTGTTGTTGCTCATACTTGTGTAACCGGCAGGAAAATTTTCAGTCAGCATTTAATTCAGTAAGTATCAAAGATACAACATTATCATTCAGTTTATTACAGAGCTTGATAATTCCATTTCAGCGATTCGTGATTACGGGTGATCGAATTGATCGAATTTCAAGTTTTGTGACCAACCTGAAAGATACCCAGTATCATAAGCAGCATGAAAAATCGGCAGCTCTTCACATTGTTCCTGCCAACTATTCCACCAGGGCCTGGTTTCCTTGGTGCAACTAACTTGTTTCCCTTTTGAGGACCCAGATCATCTCCATCAACTAATTGCCGATGCCCTCGAATCTTTCCTTCGAACGAGTCGGAAGGTTCTGCCTGTACCATGCAATACAGTGTAGCGCTGGATTCCAAATCACGAATTTTAGTCAACAGATTTATTAGCGGTAAATCAAATGCAAGAAAATAAATACATATAATTGCAAAAAAATAGTCTTCTGATTTAGAATGTCACTGAACCAACTCAGAATTTAATATGAAACCTGCATTCATTATAACCATTAGTGAGGTTGATGTTTTGTATTTGTGCTGACACATAAATTCAATATCCGTTAAAATGAACCCCAACTATTTGTATCACACATAGGTACCATTTGTTATCACAAATTGCAAAAATCTATGTGGGCCACACATGCTGACAATATGAGGAATTTTATCAGTGCAGTGTCAAGAAATAAAATTCCCATTGTGCGCGCGCGGTCAGGTAAATCGCAAACGGCACATGAATTAAAAATCCATCACGGTTTGCCTCGCAATTAGTGATGATTGAATGATGCCGGTGTCGTCGTCGCATGCTAGAGCGATCAGTAAAGAGCTAAAACTTATCAGCAACAGCTTTGTTGACGTTTTGATTTGGTAAGAAATTGTCGATCGTATCGAAATACACACACAGAGAAGACTGCAAAAATGCTACCGTCGCCCGACCCGAGCGACGGGAACCTAGATAAAACTTTGTTTGCCATTTATCTCCGTTGAAAACTTAGCATTCGAAATTACAATTGATAACTAAATATTAATTATTCAATAGTGGCCCTGTAAAGGGTTGTTGTTTGAAATTGTGCTTCAATGGAATTTAAACGCCTTCGCCACGGATACGACGAGCCAGCTGGATGTACTTCGGCATAATGGTGACACGCTTGGCGTGGATCGCGTACAGGTTGGTACCGAGATCACTATAATGAATTGTCGGGCACTACTGGTTTGCTTCTACATTTCTCCGGATACCACAATGAAGCAGAAGAAGTTCTTTATGGCGCCCTTCGAGTATCAAAAGGAGACCATGCCAATCATCGTGACAGGTAACTTCGACATCGATTTGAGCAAAGAGGAGTACACAGAGTTAGCGGACTTCATGGACAAGAGCCTCAACCTTAAACTGGCTTCAGAATCCACTAAAGCAACCAATCTTAGTGGATCATGAATGGACCTAACGTTCAACCGGTAGATTTGTTTGGAGAGCAAAAGTTACCGCTCATGCTTCGTCTTCCATCGACCGGTTCTATCGGTGTTGAAGTGTTAACCGAACCAACCAAATAATAACACTCAATGTCCATAATAGATCAGAATTGACATGCAACAAATAGTTTGAAAATTGATTAGATTTTTTGTCAGTACCTAGAAATCTTTCATAAGTTCGTGACGGTCCTAAATCAGGAAATAGAAGAAGCTAACGTTATCCAACGTCAACTTGGCGGTCGTATCTCGGAAACAACCTTTTACTTTTTTCGTCCACATTGAAACACTTGCTAGGAATCTGTTTCAGTTTCAGTTGATTCTGTATTGAATAAGTAAAACAATTATAACTTCGTAGTTATGTTAGTTTCAATGGGTTGTGCACTGGTAAATGTTTCTCAACATTTTACAGTTAACTCTCCCTTACTCGATATTTCGTATCTCGATATCGAGTTAGAGAACCATAGTAAACGTTGGTTTCCATGGCTAACTCGATGGTCCCTTGGATCGCAGTTGCACTGATTTTGTGTTCTGTAACTCGATGCCTCCCTAACTCAATGGTCCCTTCAATATTTAGTTATGGAGAGTTGACTGTAGTTTAGGACACAAGTACTACAGCGACTGCAATTGAGTTTCGCGTCTTCCCTTGCGGAGTCTTAAATTGCAGCTAAAAGGAATATCGTTGATTTTCAATTTAGCGAATAACAACATTACATAGTTTCAGAACTATAATGATTAGGAAACTACATATGAATGAACCGTATTCGCAGTATTTAACAAGAAATTTTCGACCAAAATAGAAATGGTCTAAAGACGGAGTTGAAAATTTAATGAGAATTATGCTTTGAAGTTGACTAAACATATAGGTAAATGTGCCATCTAACAAAACAGTAGACCATAGTAAATAGAACTAGCATTTGGTGAAATTACCATAATATGTGATAACTGTTACTATTTAGTGGCATTGTGAAGTTAAATATGCCCATAACAGTTTACTTTACTATGTATTTTTATCAGTTGAGTTTCACTTCATTTACAAAACAGATAACACATTTGTTCAGGTGTACAGTCTTTATGAGCATGAGAAGCGTGAGCGTGAGCTAGTGAGAACATGAGATTAATTGTTTGACAAACCTTTCGCTTTCATTTTCCAAGCCGCGTCTTTCCCATTCAAAGTGATACAGTTTACCGGAACAAAACATTGATAAAAATAGTAAGTATTATCGGAATAATCTCGTTGAATGAACCAGAACATTACCCTTGATTCCCCGTTACAGTGGCTCCCGTGGACGACGACACCAACGAGGCCCCCTATGTGGTGGAAAAGGTGATGGACCGCCGGATTACGGCAGCCGGCAAGATCGAGTACTACCTTAAGTGGAAAGGCTACACGGAGGCGGACAACACCTGGGAACCGGAAGAGAACCTGGACTGCCCGGAGCTGATTGCCAAGTACGAGGAGGTACGCCGCCAGAAGGAGTTCAAGGAAGCGAAGAAGAAATCAGCCAAGAAGAAGCTGGAGGAGATTGCCAAACCCCGGGGATACGAGCGGGAACTGCAGCTGAAGGCCGTCGTGGGCGCTACGGATTGCGGCGGGGAGCTGATGTTCCTGCTGCAGTGGTTCGGCTGCGACGAGATGGACATTCTACCGGCTTCGGTGGTAAACGAAAAGGATCCGGCCGTGGTCATCGAGTATTACGAGGCCAAGAGCAAGGTGGTGGAGAAGGCGCGGGAACGAAGCAAGTTTGCCGCCTATGAGGAGGTTGGCGGAAGTGTGGAACCGGCGCCGAGCATGCCAACGGAATCGTTGGAGCAAATGATGCAAGCTTAGAAGTGTAGGGAACTATATAGATTTAATATACAACTACTTTTGGTATAAGGCCATTCAGACGAACTTGTCGTCGTCGATTAGAATTTTCCCAAAGGCTCCTGTCCGAAACGCCTTGATCATATGCCTAGCGGCCAGCATCGCGTCCGGTCGGATTACGAATGAACCGTCGTAATGTCGCACACGGACCGTTTTATCCAGGTGCTTCGATCCGGCTATCAGAACTTCGGCGATGGAATCCGTTGGTTCCTTGAGGCCCATTAGCTCCACATATTTGTAGTTTCCTCGTTTGTTTAGCAAATAGAGTAGGTAATCGGCTATGAGTTCCTCGCCCACCAGATGGTCCTGCAGGCACGATACCAAAGCCAGGCGCAGCCCGGTTTCCGTGTCCGCAATGTTGGGCTTCAGAATGCCCGGAGTGTCCAGCAGGTATACCAGTGGGTCTTCGCTGATCTTTATTTTGTTCAGCACGCTGCGGGTAATACCGGCTACGGCCCCAACTTGGGAGGCTCCCTTCTTGTTCAGGTGACGATTCCGGAGGACGTTGATGAGGGACGATTTCCCCACGTTGGGGACGCCGATGATCATGATGCAGTACTCTTTCTGATCGGCTCGGTTGAACCGGTTGGAGCTGAGAATGAGATCCTGGGCCAGTGGCATTACCTTTCGGATGCCGTTGCACGATCTGGAAGCAAGGATCATTAGCTGATTTGGTTGAAACGGAATCAGGAATGGTAGCGAAATGTGATTGTTTTTTACTCGCTACCTGCCCTGCCGGAATCTACTGTGCAATATACTCACTGGTCCTTACAGTTGGTGAACAGAATATGCCGTGCTTCCGAATCTTCCTGCTGCAACCGATCGACAATCCGTCCCTGCAACCGGCGATCGATCTTGTCCTTCTTGTTGAGCACCAGAATGTGCGGCTTGACGCCACTGATCGTGTACCGGAACTCGGAATTGCGTCCCGACAGGGGAATCCTGGCGTCGTGCACCTCGATTACGCAGTCCACCTGTTTGAGCTTCTGCTGCATCTGTTTCATGCCTTTGCCCATGTGGCCCGGGAACCAGTTGAGCAGTTCCCGGTTCACCGTTGGGAACACCGTCCGGAAGGCGTTACTCATGTTGGATTTCGATTCTTTGTGGTATCACTGAAGGTTCACTATTTTGTTATCACTCGCGTGCGTAATCTTGGTGCCGATAGGTGCCGATGTGCCGATCGCTCAGGCTCAACTTTGTTTTGCTAATAAAGTGGGTGGTGAACGAGGAAGAGCGAAGAGAGCGAACGACTGGAGAGGGCAGTGATGCCAGATAGGAAATTACACCGCACGCGTGAAAAATCAGAGCCACAAATCAATGAGAATATATACCGAGGTGAGGAAGAAGACATTTTGTGTGCGTGACATCTATGTACGGTGCAAAATGTTTCACAACTACAAACGAGCGAGCTCCCATAAGAAGCCGTGTAAATTAGTGACGTAGTTATTTTTGTTTACGTTTTTTCTCTTTACTAATACATAGCCGTTGCTTCTTCTTCCACACCTTAGTATATATTCTCATTGGCCACAAATCTAACCAAATGGACCGATGCACGAGTTCACTAATTTGACGTTTGAGCTGTGCCGAATTCACTGGTTTCCATGGTCACGTAAATAACACGGCACCGCTCAAACGTCAGATGGTGAACTCGTGCATCGGTCCATAGGCCATGGACCAATGCACGAGTTCACTCGTTGACGTTTGAGCGGTGCCGTGTTATTTACGTGACCATGGCAACAAGTGAATTCGGCACCGCTCAAACGTCAAATTCGTGAACTCGTGCATTGGTTCATAGGGGAAGTGGTTCACCTAGAGTGAATTTATGTCAGAGAAAAAGTAGATTTTCTGTCAATTCTCATACAAAATCTACTTTTTCTCTGACATAAATTCACTCTAGGTGAACCACTTCCCCTGGCCTATTCAGGTCTTAACAACATTTAACGAAATGTAAGGCTACATTACTACCATTTCTAAAATAAATGATTTTCTTATTGTTCAACTATATTTGAACACTAAAATATGTTGTCACTGTTTGGTATGGATTACTCAAAAAGTGTTTTATTGTTAAAAGTTATAGGTTTCGCATTGTTCGACATTAAAGCAACTGTTCGTGATACATTGACATTAACAGTCAAAAGAGATATACTGTTTTGAGCGTAAGGCAAACTGTGATTTTCTATGCGGGTAAGCAATGATTTTGGTTTGAATAAAATTTTCTGTTCACACGTTAAACGAACAAGTCCTTTTTCTTTCTTATCTGAAGATACAATAAATTTTTAGCCAACTAAATACTTAACCCTCGTTGGACATTCAGCAGATATCATTGAGTTCATAATGATTTTTGAACAGGAAAAAAAAATAAAAAAAAAAAACAAAAGTTTTACGTTTAATCTTATTATCGTCAAGAGTATAGAAGGATTGAATAATTAAAAAAGTACTAGCAATTCTACAAATAATTAATAGGTGGTTAGCAATATTTTGTAATATCATTCGATTATCCATACTATCTCAACATATTAATCAACCCTTCAGATGTTTGACCTTTCAGGCTGCTTTTTGATTAAGGCTCTTTCTGCGATTCGAGGCGAGCTGATCTTAAAAAAGAAGCAAGCCGATATTTGTCACTGCAATCAACTTGTCTTACCTCATCCGATATACAGAATAAGCACAATATTATCATTTAGTTAATTTCGATTAAGTTATGTCTCGGTCTCTAACCGTAACCATTCGAAGCTTCCACCGCAAACTATGTTATTTACCCGAAGTCATCAACATCTTTAGCAAAGTTATATCTTTGCTCAAGGCATGTTATCAAGCTGGAAGTAATAATAAGCCAATTGAACATTAGTAAGAAATGTATCCTATTGCCGATACTTTGTAACATTTTACCATAAAGGTTATCATAAAAGCTTTTTTTTTCCTGCCGTTCTATGTTTTATTTCCGCATTCCAAAATCTTACCCACGCCCGTAAGCTGCATAACCTGCCATAAGAATAAAAACAAAATATTTCGGAATGGTTAAAGGTCAGCAGTTTTTTACAAAGAACCATAAAATCTTTAAAGAATGAAAAATTGAAAAAAAAATATGTTCATAACGTTAAGGAATAAAAAAACTTGTTGAACAGCTTTTCAAAAAATTGATGATATGTTTAAAGAATTATAAATTAACTTTCAGTTAATGTGTTAAACTATCAGTAAAAATATTTGATCAACCATTGAAATTTTTGATATTTGCATAGCTTTAAATTAACATAAAGACATTAAACGTCCCATTTTTTAAATCAACAACAGTTAATAATAAAGATTATTCAAAAGAATACGTTATCCCACCAACGCACACAAGAGTAATTTGGGTAAATCATGACCAACATTATTTTTTACCCTAAATGATCTGCTCATACCTTAATATTGACTAAAAAAACTGTTATAACTCAATTAGGATCAATTTTGAAACGTTTCAGGACAATTATCCACATATCAGTGAGTAACCGTATCGAAAAAATAATTACCATTGAAGACAAACAGTTTTTGAGTTAATTTTTGATGACCAATCGTTTGAATATCCTACCAAAAGATGGAAAATAGATTTGTACGTCATAAATTGATGCGCATTTATCTCGCCAAGAGGATAAGCAACCGATGAATAATTAGAATTTTAACAGTTATTGGATTTTTCTTCTAAACGAATACAATGCAATATTGCATTTGAAATTCATGAAATCAAATTTCTTTTTAATGGAATGATAAAATTGACTGGTATGTTTTATCTGGAACGCTTTCTCCATGCCTTTTACAAAAAATCTGATCCAAAAATTTCTTTGGATTATTTTGACTCTCTATATTTTGTAAATGTGTATCGCATCAACAAAACTAGGAGTCAGCCTAAGCCCATCAGTCTTAAAATTTTAATGAAAAAGTAGACGAATATTCATAAGAATTCCTTCATAATTAGGTGAAAATTTGACAGCATAATCAGGTAAAAATTTTACAGCTGGAACAACTCTTATTCCCATCAATATAAAATCATGACATTTATTGGTTAATTCATCCAATTTTCACACACAACTTTCAAGTCCATTGAAAATCCTTTAGATACCCGTCATTTCTGAAAACCTATTAATGTGATGTTAATAACTGTGGAAGTGCTTATGTAACACTAAGCTGAGAAGCAGGCTCTGTCACAGTGAGGACGTAATTCCAAGAGGAAGAAGAAGTCCAAAAGACAATGTTTTTAATCATGGCACCATTGCGTCTCTTACAAAGCATTTCTGTTTATTTCAAAAATTTGCTCAATCTGATTTGGCGATGTCATGTGTAAAAGCTGTGATATACGTTATTTACAGTATTGGACAAAACGCTTGCAACTTTTTCGATTTTCCATACAAAATGATCAACTTTGGTAAGCTATATCTCAGCTATATCAGACATAACTTGAAATTTAACATATATTTTTGAGTGATTTTTCCAATCACAAGTTCAAAAGTAGTAACTGTTTGACTAAAGTGAAATTTTTGACCAATTCTATAAATGATATAATTAAACATATTGAAAAAATACATTCATGGTATCTTCAGCACAATTGTAGATTATAACGAGATGAACAAGTTTGCTGAAGACAATTTTTGTGTAGGGTTATCAGATTTTGACATAAATAGTTTTGAATTTTTCGTCGAAAATTACACTTTAGTTAAACCGTTATTACTTATAAACCCGTGATTGGAAAAAATATTCAAAAATGTATATTAAAATTCAAGTTATACATGATGTTCTGTGAAAACGTCATTCGAATCGGTCCATAAAAAACTGAGATCTACCTTACCAAAGTTGGTCATTTTGTATGGAAAATCGAAAAAGTTGCAAATGTTTTGTCCAATACTGTATAAAATTAACAATTTTACTTAAGTCAGTTATGCAATTAAAATAAATATGTTTAAATTACAATTTTCTCGGACATCACATTGAACAAACGCATTAAGAACATGCACTTTAATTGATTAGGGATAGAAGGTTATTGAAAAACGGGCAAAAATATTCGCAAAAAAATGATAAAAATTGATATTTTCAAAAGGTTTAAAATTTCAAGTGCGGAAATATGCGGAAGAGTTTTATGCTGCAACTGATAGATAACATATGTAAGTTTCACACTGTGGTCAAAACTTTGCCGGATATTGCCGTATAAGGTAACTTTTTCAATACTAAAGTTTACGAAAAATGACTAAAAGTTTGTTTTGCAAAATTGTCTTGAAATAAACAAATACAAAATATTTTTTGGAAAATTTTATGCAGAAGCTCTTTTGTGTTCATCAACAAAAAGTTCAGTAAAAAATATATGTTTATTTTGGAAAAAATGTCTCATGTAAACAATAATTCTGTTTATATAATATTAAAAAATGAAAAAAACATTGAAAAACCTGCTTTTTTGAACTCTTTTAACATTTTTTCAAGGTTTTCTGACGTCTTTTTAATGTAGCCACAACATGCGGCATACTATTAGCTATGTTTAAAAAATATAGCGGGGTCAAAAATCTTAATTTTTTATATTCGTAATTATGGCCACGAATTTGTTCTAGGTGCTCCTCTGTGCAACGTCGCAAAACGTATAAAACAATAATCAATGCATAGGTATCAGAAGGCCAACTCCAAAGGTACGTTCCTCACCAACTGGGAGAAATGTGCCAATTTATCTAAAATAAACTTTTGATCAAATGTCATATATATTTAAAACATGCATTCCATTGTGCAAAACTTGAATTTCGGCTATATGCTAATGATTATTCAATAAACCATTTCTACATAAGCTTTCGACCAAATTTCGACTACATTTGACCAAACGTAAATGGACAAAATGTTCTAAAAATTTTCAACCAAATGCTCATTTGGCCAAATGTCCAATCGACTAAATGTACCTTCGAATGTCATTCGACCAAACGGCATTCGACTAAATGTCATTCGACGACATGTCCTTAAGCCTAATTCAACATAAGTATGAGCTTCTTTTTAATAGTAGTTCCAGGTTTAAATAATTTGATGTTAAGCTTAAAAGTACACTTGAACATTTTCTGATACATGGGAAACGTATGGTCACAGACAAACATACGTAACACTTAGAACAAATCTCGATCAAAATCATAGTCACGAGGACATGTACTCCCAATGCTAAAATCGGTGTGTTTGGCCGACGGGCCAACAGATGGCGGTAGTGTGTAAACGTCAAACACGAACAAAAACGATGCGAGCGCTGCGGGTTGCGGATTGGCCACCTAACATATTTTTGAATCGACCGTTAAAAAGGTGGTCGATGGACAATGGTGAGAGTGTGACGTCTCTTTGTCTGTGGCATGTTGTTTTAAGCTTTTGATTCGAAATGAATAAACGTTTACAAAATAACAACATTTTTGAACGAATAATCTATGTTATCTCAAAAAGAGAGATTGAAATTTCACCACGCCAATTGGGTTGTTTAGTGAAGGAAACTTCACAGTTTGTTGCAGCTTGATCGAAAGAGCACATCATTCTAAGTATAACACGATTTTATTGCACTCCAATATCTCAATGTTGATATTATAAATGATTAACAAAAATTTCAATCCGTTGACTCAATGACGTTTCAATTTACACAATGACAGTTCGTCCCGAAGTAAAATTTGCCGAGGGGTGATTCAAAAGTGATTTCCATGCTAATTTCAAACGTGTTTTAAAAATAGTTCCAGGTAACGGAAAACTCTGAAACTTTGGATTCTAGTTCAATTTTTAGCGTAGATTCGGAATATGTAAGAAAATTGATACCCCTAAACAAGCCAATTAACGCCACCGCCGCCGCCGCTGAAAATGAATTCAACGTGACGCCGATCACGCCACCGAGCTAAACTGTCACAAACGCCGCCGTAACTGAATGAAATGTTAAAAACAAAATTCATTTTAAAACAGATTTAGAAAAAAGGTTATGATTCTTCTTAATTAACTATCTCAAAACCGTATGAAAGTGACTTAAGTCGATTTGAAAAATTAATCGAGAAATATTGATATTTGTTCATACATAGCTATGAGGGCAACAATAAGATATATTGTTTCTTAATTGTAACAAAATTTAATAAATTACTGTAAAATATATTGTACAATAATATAATATACAATACACAAACAATTCAACGAAACGCAAAAAAATGTTGATGAAACGAATAGAATTTGTATTTTTATGGATTGTTCAGAACTTACCGGATATTTGTGTTAACAGTAACAAAAGAGTTTCAACTCCTATATAGAGGTATATATGATCTTCAACATGGTTGCATTTGTCCATGCATCACGGTTAAAATCACTTATTTTACATAACTATTTTTTTTACTTTTTTAAATATATTTCTCACATTATTTCTTACGTTTTAAACTTGTTTTGTTAACTTCTGTCAGTCAAGCTATACAGAAAAAAATTAAAGCTGTTTTACACGAAAATACGAATTTGACCAAAATTGTAAGGTATTAAACCATTAAAATTCAATACAGCGTTGTGTTACACTATATTAAATTGTTATTGAATTGTATGTTCTATAACGAACAGTGTTTGTTCGACATTCATTTACAATACGCTGTATTGTACAGTGGGGATTCGCTATGGTACCTGCCATACGATATACGAGTGCGAAAATGGCCAATTTGGCAAAGAAATCTCTCAGTTAATAACTGTGGAAGCAGGTACCCAAGTTTGACAGATCTTAGTACACTTTTCACGGCATTCTAGATAACATTATGAGCCATACAATTTTGGGCAACTGCAAGGGACTTGGAAGTCTTTAGTTTGTCTTTGGTGGAAGTGTTCATAGGTGTTCATAAAGAACACTAAGCTGATAAGCAGGCTCTGTCCCAGTGAGGACGTTATGCCAAGAAGAAGAAGACTATTTTGGACATCACCTGATTTATGCCTTATATACTCATTATAAGATTTTAGATGATTTTAGCTTCAATTTTAGACACTAAACTTTTTATGAATGCCAATTCATAAAAAGAACTATTATTTTTTTTTTTTTTTGTCGGTAGCGATAGAGGTAGTACTGACACTTTTAATCTGCCCTAAGCTCCTTCCCAGCATTTGCTTTTATAAGCCTCTATTGCGTTCATCACACAGACGTTCCTAAGCAATGTTGCTCAAATGGTCACTGTGTACCCTAGCAGCAATCAGCCCTTACCGTAGTTTTGCAGTCTAGTAGTTCAGACTACTATCAAACTATGATAAGGCCTGAAATGTTACTAGAGTGGTTAAAGTGAAGAACGAAATAGTTTTATTAAAAGGTCCCCATTCCCCATTTTATTTTATTATTCACTGTCACATAATTGCCTCACTTTTGCTGTCGTCACTTTTGTTTTTGACACTAGCACTTCTATATCCGATTATCATGTATGAACTTTCGTTATCACTTTCCACTATCACAGCTAAAAGTTTCACCAATATTACATCACGCCACTTTCATACCAATTTATTTTATTACCAATAATTGAAGGATGTTTTTTTAATTACTATTTAATTGAACTACAAATTATCACAACGACCGTAACAAAAAAATACTTCGATCACTTCTATTGCACTCGCTGTTATTATGAACACTGTCATTGTAAAAGTGTAAAGAACTAGGCAATAGTGTTTTTGTTTAAAGAAATAAGTGCATACTGTTACTATTATGTCTGTGGTATTAACGTAACCCTCACAATCACTTCAAATGCAATTTCAACAGTTTATCATCACAATGCAATTCATCAAGTATCATTATCACCCTCACAATCATTAATTTTATAACGACGAATGTTACACAGAAACTCACCCAATACTCACTTTTAAGTAACATAACAAAAAGTTACCGATTAGTACAAAGGATGCTACAATTCATCTAACAAACTGCAACTACAAGTAGTGGTGCATAAGTAACTACTGAGCCCTGGCGGTCCCTCCATTCGAAGAGTTCCTGATAATATGCAGAAACATATTAACAGATCCTCAGCCTGCAAGCAGCCGTTTCATGATAAATCATGATCCGTTAGAGGTGTGCCAAAGTATTGGGAAGGTGATATTTTATACAAACGGATATTATTTTACGGTGCACCTTTACTTTGGCACCGTCAATCCCCATGATCCAGGCCAGGGCATAAAAAGAACTATTATTGCATTTAATTTATGTTCTTAAGCTAAGTATGCTGTTTCGCTCAAGAAAAGTAAAGAAATTCCTTGACTGAAAGGGTCAAGAAATTTCCTACAGATAGCCCCCTTTGAAGTGACATATCTTCTCAACTGCGTACTGCGATCAGAAAAAAGTGATTTTCTTGACCATTTCTTGGAAGAAATTTTCCACGCATCGAGATAGGCGATTCCTTTTCTTGTCAGTAGCAAACCGGCCTTTAAAATGTACATCCTCTTGCATTCGTAGGTTTCACAGATGTTCTGTTGATACAATTTACAATTTTGATATTTTTGAAGCCAATTTGTAATTGTTATGAAAATGATCATCATTAATAAGTAGCATAGTGTATTATTAAGAGGAAAATTACCATTATCGTTTTACAAATTTTCAAAACCAGTTTTTTTTGCTCAAAATTCAAGCAATGTTCAAGAAAATCTATCATTGCATTACACTTGCTATCTGGATTGCGATGATAGATTTTTATGAGGATTTCCTTAACTAAACTGGTTTTTCTTTTTTGATGATTGTTGATAATTGAATGATGGATTCTTGAGCCTTAAGGCAATACATGATTTCCCGTACATATATTCCTCACCGTCCCATTGAAAATGAGCATAGAACGACAAGCCTGTCCAAATTATATGCATGTGCAAGTTATATACGTTACCTATAACTACACTATTGGTAATTCTACTCTAATTACACCGCATCATTCTTTAACCAAAACACGCGAACATGCTGACCAAAACAAAAAGCACACTGTCATCAAATTCGTTATTATCTGGTTTTTCTCAACACTTTCTGTAAAAATTCAGCGTGTAAGCAACTCAAGTAACTTTTTAAGTAGTAATTACTGTTTAGTTCCTTTTTCTGTATAACACCCTGCACAAAACCACTCGCCGCAATGTCCGCAACGGATTCGGCCTCCCTGGAGGACACCGCCACCGTCGGCTTCCAAATCATCGCCCTGGCCAAAGATAAACCGGGCGGCATCAACAACGACGATTTGGTGGCCGCCATTCCGGACGTGAAACCGGAACACCGGGTCCAGGCGTTGAACAAACTGCTACAGGAGGGAGTGCTGGAGATTCTGAAGAAAGGTGCGACGCTAATCTACCGGTTAAAGGATCCGTCGAAAAAGTCCACCGCTCCGAAGGACATCGACAATGAGGAGAAGATAATTTATAACATTATCGAGGAGGGAGGAAACAAAGGCATCTGGATCAGGGATATCCGGGTGAAGTCGAACCTGATCATGACCCAGCTAAACAAGGTGCTCAAGCAGCTGGAGAACAAGAAACTGATCAAGGCCGTGAAGTCGGTCAATGTAAGTTATAGCAATTACTCACTCATATGCGGTAGGCAGGATGGATGACAGCAGAAATTACCCTCGAGATTGCATCAGAAATTCAACAAAAAGAACTGACGATTTCGTTTTTTAGGCCAGCAAGAAGAAAGTCTACATGTTGTACAACCTGGAGCCGGATCGATCCATTACCGGAGGCGCCTGGTACCAGGATCAGGACTTTGAAGCCGAATTCGTGGACGTCCTCAACCAGCAGTGCTTGCGATTCCTCCGGATGAAGCGCGAATCGGCCAAGGAGTGCCGCGACGGACCGCTGGCGGTCCAAAAGCTATCCTACTGTTCGGTGGGAGACGTGCACAAGTTTATCTCCGATCTGGGCATCAGCAAGATCAGTCTGGACGAGGACGATCTGGAGACCATCCTGAAGACGGTGGTTTACGACGGGAAGGCCGAGTCGATTCCCACGGCGGAGGGGAAATATCTGTACAAGGCGATCGAGGCTCCGCTGTCGTCGCCCGGATTGGTCCAGATGCCGTGCGGAATTTGTCCGGTGATTCGGAACTGCTCGGACTGCGGCGCGATTACACCGAAACTGTGTTCGTACATTAACGAGTGGTTGGATTAGATAGACTGTTATTTGGTATTAATCTTGTAAGTTGCGTTTGATGAAGATATCACAATCCATCCAGGTTGGTAACGCACTTCTAAAAATGTCTTCGGGTATTGTTCGTGTCATCACGCCATGTATTAATTACAGGACTAGTAGCACATGTATTAATTATAGGGCTAGGGCCCAAATAGCCGTAGCGGTAAACGCGCATCTGTTCAGCAAGACCAAGCTAAGGGTCGTGAGTTCGAATCCCACCGGTCGAGGATCTTTTCGGGTTGGAAATTTTCTCGACTTCCCAGGGCATAGAGTATCTTCGTACCTGCCACACGATATACGCATGCAAAAATGGTCATTGGCACAGTAAGCTCTCAGTTAATAACTGTGGAAGTGCTCATTAGAACACTGAGCTGAGAAGCAGGCTCTGTCCCAGTTGGGACGTAACGCCAGAAAGAAGAAGAAGAAGCAGATCTGCTTCTAGATACTTGATCACTATTATTCAAGACAATTCTCTAAACCTTTTTTGATGGAAGCCATCCCTCCAGAAATGCTTGTAGCTATACCCTACCAATTCTTTCAAGCATTCGTACAGAAATTAATGTAAAGGGTTTTAAAGGGATGTTTACATATTTTTCCCAGAACTTCCTCCAGGAAATCCGGCTTAATTTCCTACAGTGATTTCCACAGGAATTTTAGTAGAGACTCTTAGACATTTTTATCAAAGTTCATTTTAGGATTTACTACAGATAGATTACCATTAATTTCTCCAAAAAAAAAACTTTAAACTTTTGAGAGCCTTACCAGAGTTTTTTAAGAAATTCGTTTAGCGTTTTAGGAATTCCTGCGCAACAAGTTTTTTTTTCCAAACTTATCTTTGTGGAATACAAAACTTTAAGGTGGAATAATTGAAATCTTTTCCGCTCAATTTGACAAATTCAAGCTAGGCATGGAAAAAAGTTAGAGGAAAACAACATTTGAGGATATTTAAATTTAATAAAATTCGTGTAATTATTTATTATTTATTTAGTAAACATCTACACAGATAACACTGAATCAACAATTTCACGCCACAATACTCGGTTCGTGGCCGCATCTCTCCATCCTCGGTTCTGCCCCACGCTCGCCAAATCGATACGCACTTGATCCGCCCACCTAGCTCGCTGCGCTCCACTCCTTCTTGTACCAACCGGATCCGAAGCGAACACCATCTTTGCAGGGTTGCTGTCCGGCATTCTTGCAACATGCACTGCCCATCGTATCCTTTTAGCTTTGGCCACCTTCTGGATACTGGGTTCGCCGTAGAGTTGGGCGAGCTCGTGGTTCATCCTTCGCCGCCACACACCGTTCTCCTGCACACCGCCGAAGATCGTCCTAAGCACCCGACGTTCGAAGACTCCAAGTGCTTGCAGGTCCTCCTCGAGCATCGTCCACGTTTCATGCCCGTAGAGGACTACCGGCCTTATGAGCGTTTTGTACATGGTACATTTGGTGCGGGCGTGAATCTTTTTTGACCGCAGCTTCTTCTGGAGGCCATAGTAGGCCCGACTTCCACTGATGATGCGCCTCCGTATTTCACGGCTAACGTTATTGTCAGCCGTCAGCAAGGATCCAAGGTAGACGAACTCGTCGACCACCTCGAAAATATCCCCGTCTATCGTAACACTGCTACCTAGGCGAGCCCTGTCGCGCTCGGCCCCACCAGCTAGCATGTACTTTGTCTTGGACGCATTCACCACCAGTCCAACTTTTGCTGCCTCGCGTTTCAGGCGGGTGTACAGGTCTGCCACCTTTTCAAATGTTCGGCCGACGATGTCCATATCATCCGCGAAGCAAACAAATTGACTGGATCTCGTAAAAATCGTACCCCGGCTGTTAAGCCCGGCTCTCCGCATAACACCTTCTAGCGCAATATTGAACAACAGGCACGAAAGTCCATCACCTTGTCGTAGTCCCCGGTGGGATCCAAACGAACTGGAGTGTTCGCCTGAAACCTTCACACAATTTTGCACACCTTCCATCGTCGCTCTTATCAGTCTCGTGAGCTTCCCGGGAAAGCTGTTTTCGTCTATGATTTTCCATAGCTCTACGCGGTCGATACTGTCGTATGCCGCCTTGAAATCGATGAAAAGGTGATGCGTTGGGACCTGGTATTCACGTCATTTTTGGAGGATTTGCCGTACAGTAAAGATCTGGTCCGTTGTCGATCGGCCGTCAACGGAGCCGGCTTTAAAACTTCCAACGAACTCGTTTACTACAGGTGACAGACGACGGAAGATGATCTGGGATAATACATTGTAGGCCGCATTTAGAATGGTGATCGCTCGAAAGTCCTCACAATCTAACTTGTCGCCTTTCTTGTAGATGGGGCATATTACCCCTTCCTTCCACTCCTCCGGTAGCTGTTCTGTTTCCCAGATTGTGCCTATCAGCCGCTGCAGACAAATGGCCAGCCTCTCCGGACCCATCTTTATGAGTTCAGCTCCGATACCAGCCTTACCAGCAGCTTTATTGTTCTTGAGCTGGTGAATGGCATCCTTAACCTCCCTCAAAGTGAGGGCTGGTTGGTGTCCATCCACCGCAGTACTGACGAAGGCATTTCCTCCGTTGTCCCGTCTTTAATTGCCCGCCATTCAGGTGCTCGTCGAAGTGCTGCTTCCACCTTTCGATCACCTCACGCTCGTCCGTCAAAATGCTCCCATCCTTATCCCTGCACATCTCGGCTCGCGGCACGAAGCCGTTGCGGGATACGATTGAACTTGCACATTCTCTCATTGATCGGCCACCACCTGATCACGCGCCTCTGCATCACTATAAAAGCTGTTCCCAGCTCATGTGTTGCCGCAGCTCTGGTAGATGGTATGGTTAGCTCTAAACGTTCGCACCATTGATCCCTTCCAAAACACTTCCTGCAGCGCTACGATGCCGAATCCGAGGTCCTTCAGCACGTCGGCGAGTATGCGTGTGCTCCCGATGAAGTTGAGAGATTTACAGTTCTACGTACCGAGCTTCCAATCGCTAGTCCCTTTACGTCGCTGTGGTCTTCGCCGATTGTCCCGGTTCGTATTCTCTCGTTGATTATTCGTTGCTTGATTTTTTTACAGCTGGCTTGCAGGGCCTGACACCAATCCCCTAGATTTCCGGAGGACCATTCCCCCTAAATGTTCGGAGTTTAGTTTAGAGTCCTTCTCTGGCACTCGGACGATGATCAGCCGCCCCTGACATGGGGAACAGACGCTGTTGTGAGCCGCTCCTAACAAGGAGTACAGACGCTCAAGGTTTACAAAGGCAAAAGTAAAAGCAAACCCCCCTTCCCTGTCAGCATACGACCAAAGTTCCCACCGGGGGTTGGTTACCCGATCTTCCCTAAGATTACTCGTACCCCGGCCAGTACCGTGAGGAGGTAGGGATAGGAGTTGCTGGGCAAGAGGCTTAGGACCACACAGAGGGGTCTATTTTATTCCTTCAGGTACGCGAGGTACCAATGGTACGCCTTGCCCAGCCATTTACCAAGCAAATGGCTTGTGGAAGTCGTGTAAGCAGTCTGCCAATATATGATAATAAAATTGAACCACTTACCCCATCCCATCAAAAAGTACGGGGCAAGTGTACCATCTATATAAATAAAAATGGAATGGTGTTTGTATGTCACGAAATGGCTTCCGAACGGGTCAACGGATTTGAATGATTATTTTTCCGTTTTGTGTTCCGACGTGTTTGTGTGTATAAAAACCCCACGATTCTAGACCTTACATGTACCCAGTTTTAATCTACACTTCCATCTACATTACTCGATATCAACTCAAGGAAATGCTCTAAAACTGAATTTTGTGGCTACTATGATAGCTTATTTAGGCAGTTTTCTAAAAGTTTTTGTTCCATGACTCATTATTTCTAAAAGGGAGCTCGCGTGAGCACTGGCTGAGGGAAAGTTGTGCATTTTTAACGTGGTGTTCGAATGGTGAAAAAAAGTGGAAATGTCAAGGTAAAATCGACGAAAAACATATATCCGACGTTGAAAAGAGCAAAGTCGTGAATGCAAGTTAAATTTCAATTGGAAAATGTATAAAAAGTTAATAATTTAGAATTTTAAAAAGTGAAAAAAAAATGATCGATGACAGCATGCGCGGGGGGAAAGGATAAGTGTTTGAGTGAACGCGGTCTCAGTAGTAGTGGTAGTGAAAGGTAGCACGGGTGGAAGTGATGTGGTATGAGAGATGAACGTGTGGAGAATTACTGCTTGCGAGGCTTACCCACACCAACAGATTAAAGTGATCTCTCGGAAGGGGGAAAGAGAGGCGGGTATGAGCAAGATGATGGTACGATTAGAAAACTCGGCATGTACAATGGTGTTCAATTGGAGTGTTGCAAATTTGATACAGTGCCCGTTTGATTTTGGCAACTTTACCGTTCGATCTTCATTTCGAGAAGCCCAGCAAGCGGGTACAGTTTTCGCATAAGCAAAGTGTTCTGGCCTTTTTTTTCGATTTTCAAGCAGTGCGCTTCGAGAAGAACAGCAAGTGGATCCGATTTTCGTACTGCCCTATCGCAGGAGTGGGAGTTTGTTTTTTTTCGGGTTTTGAACAGTTTCGTAGTAACTTGCATGGATAATACTCTATAGTTAACGATGGAATAGTTCGACGACATCGTTTTGACGACCAGCTTCAAAATACTACAAGGATAAAAAAAACCGGTGAGATCTTTTCATGATGAATTGTATTATTTGATTATATTTCCAATGTTTTATGCATTTTGGGTTTGGGTAGGGCCATCAGGGCACCCGATTGAAGCGAGATGGATAGGAAGAGTGAAACTGTCAACTTCCTATTGCCAACATTTCGTGGAAAAAGGGCGAGCTCTTCTTCCCATCTATTGGGTCTTTCTGACAAGCAAGGGCTTGATTGTACGACTGTTTGTGTGAACTTACTTTTGGAAGGAGATTCTTTTTCCCTTGCGGGTTTCGCGTAAGTGTCTCTGCTTACGGGTCCGCCATTCGTTTTTGGCCCTTCAGTCAGGAGTATGATTGAATACAAATAGTCATACAATCTTGAACAAATTGTTTTGTTAGAACAGGCCATTGCTACCGGTGAATACCTTGCTACAATAGATGGCAGCTCATATCATCATCATCATCATAAAAACCCCACGATTCTCATCGGGAAAGTCCAAAAAACGAGCGTGATCGGAACTGTCATTTTGTATGGGACGATCTTTAGCGTTTTTCAACAGCCTACTTGATGGCAAGACGAAGTTTGCCGGGACCACTAGTTTCCAATAAATCTGTATTTATTTATGAAAATCACACTTTTATAATTGTGATTCATTCGATTAGAAATGAAATGTTCACCATGTGTTAAAAAACTAATAGTAATCGATTTTAGATAGAGATGCAATGGATTTTTGGTTGACAGAAATAATTTTGAAATGATTTAATTTTTGCAGTTAACAAGTTTGCTTGTATTAGTGCACGTGTAGTATCAGTTTTGCAGTAGTATCAGTGTGTACGTGAGAATATAACCTAAAACGAAGCATTGGTGCGAAAACATTCAAAACATTTAAGTGTTTATGCTCAATATGGACAAATGATCTACTTAGCCCAATTGTACACTTCTCACAATGTACCTTACTTCGAAGAATCTATAATTTGTTTCCAAAGATTCTCTCATATTTTTTTAAAGGTTTGTGTCCAGTTTTTTCTCTATCGATTTCCTTAGAAATTGCTAGATAATCTTCCAGAATTCAATAAATAATTTATTCAGTTATGCCACCCGATATTTCTTAGGACTTCCTACAAAACTCTCGCTCAAGATATCTTTACGATTTCAACCAGATTTTTTTTTCTAAAGATGCCTTCAGATACAGATGGGACTGACTTGCGATTCGCGGCAGTAATTAAAAAAAATATGGTATCGGATATCTGGATAATATTCGGTAGGATTTTTTTGAAGAAAATCCTAGAAAAACATCGCACGCAATCCCTAAAGAAATTTGTGTAGCAATAAGGAATTACTTGAATAGCAATTACGTGGTTTGAAACCTAAAATGAACTACCAATCTAGAGCATTTTTCCCCAATCATCGTAGGGTGGTCCAACAAAAATAAGTTTTTCAACTATAGTTTTTCTAATATTAACTTTTCGTCGAAGTAGTCTATGAACTAATTTTAGAATTTAAGAAAACACACATTTTCATGCAAAAATATTGATAATATCTACTTTAGTTCAAAAGTTTTTGAAGTTTTTCTGCTGAAAATCCTTTATTTTTCAAGGCATTTTATTAGAGTTACAAAAATAACACATCTGTAATTTTTTGATATGATATACAATTTAATTTTGTCTTTTGAATGCCGTCAAAAGATATATTTTATGTTTGCCCCAATCAGAAATATTCACAATCAAAGTAGGCATGTTTTTGTGAGAAAACAACAACGGAAGAGTATGCGGAGTGTGCTTCCGATAGCCCAAGCAAGCGAGCTCAGTTTGTGCGTCGCCGGAATGATTTTTTTTTTCTCGGGCAGTGTTTTGGAAAGACCAAGCAAGACGGTTCGTTTTGCGAGACGCCGAGAAGTTTTGCTGTTCACGCTGTGTGAGTGCGAAAATATATTCGTGTTCAGTCGAGGACGGATTACCAACTGGTGAGCTCGTTTCATGCTTTTAATATTCAAATGCTATTTAATATTCAAACAAACTTTGTATGGTTCGTCATTACAAGTGTCGGTATTAAGATACATATATTTTCCTCTTTTTGACAGTACTAAAAATATCTTTTAAATTGTACAACATTATGAATGTTGACGTATTTTTTTTTTAAAAACTTCTACCTTCTACCATTATTTCATCTCGAAACAAAAATGCACAACAATACTCGTATGTAATTTTCAAACAAACTTTGTATGGTTCGTCACTACAAGTGTCGGAATAATTCCTTTTTAATATAATTTAAAATATATACATATATTTTTCTGTTTTCGCCCCTAATAAAAAATCTTTTGAATGGTTCGACACTGCAGATATTGACGTATTTTTTAAATCTTCTACCAAAAACTTCTCGAGAAAAAAATACAAAACTAGCTTTAAGTATAAGTCGTATTTTTCCCCTTGAACGGATTGAACCCAAGACGTATTGCTTATGAAGCAGAAGCGGTAGCATTAGATTACCAACAACGTCATTTTCAAAAGCTCTGAAATACTTTTGTACATTTTCTTGGAAGAACTCCTTATTATCCCTCGAAAGTTGAGGAATCTCTTTTGGATATTCTGGAGAAGTTCCTGAAAATATCCCAGAAGACATCTATGCAGAAATCAGTAGAAGAATTCCTTAAGCTTATCCTCAGAAATTTCTGAAAACCTGGAATAGTCGCTGTTGGGAATTTGCTCAACGTATAACTGCACAGGGTTGGTTTCCGAATTTATAATACCACAAAACGACCGGAGACGTAGGATTTACGTTTGGGCAAATTCCCAACATCTTATTATATTCGTTTATATTAACGAATCGGTCAATTCGGTCATGTTGAGCCGCGGTCGGTCAAATAAGGGCAGTAATTCCGGTGGAGGTGATAGTGATGCGAACGGTGGTGCGATTGGTGGTGCAACTAATGGTGCGATTAATGGCATAACTGAAGGTGGGGCAACTGGTGGTTTAAGGGTGGTGGTCACCGACGAAACCGTGGAACCGGAAGCATCACGTCCCGGTCAATCGTGTAGAGTTTGCCGTAGAGAGGACAACAAACAAATGGTGAGGTGTGATAAGTGTCTCAAGTGGTTTCACTTTGTTTGCGTGGGAGTCACCCAAGCCATCGAAGACATTCCGTGGAGCTGTGCTGGCTGCGAGAGCTCAACACAAAATGCCAATTTGCAGTTGAATCCAGCCGGTATTGCTGCTTCTCACTGAGGTACCAATAAGAAATCAACCGTTGCAGAGGACAATAACGCTTCAACGCATCTTCAGCCAAGCGTCCAGGTAACTCCAAAAACCTCAAACACGATCAAACCAAGCCAAACGAAGCCGAAGAAGACCACCAAGAAGCTCCCTAAGGATAAATCTCTGATTTTGGGATCGGTACCTCCGAAGGACGGGCATTCCCAGATCGACAGCTACAAGTTTCCGTCAAAGAAGATCGAGCCAGCGCTGGAAGTCGGTGAGCAACAGTACTATAACAGCAAGTATCCGTCGAAGATCGTTGAGCCACCGGTTCGGAAGGCTAATTCTGTGTCATCTCATACGTCAAGTCATGCGTCCAGTAGATCGTCGCAATCTATCGCCAAGCTGAAGCTGCAGAAGTTGTAGGAAGAACGAATTCTTAATTCGAAGAAGTTGGAGCATGAACGCCTTTACTTGGAGGAGAAATATAGACTTCTGGAACAGATGGCTTGTGAAAGCGGATCAGATGTTCACAGCCAGTCAGACGTCGTAAGCAGATGGCTCCCTAGAGCAGAATCGAGTCATCGTTCACAGGAGGCATGTTAGCGGTCGTTTGTTCCTGAACCCGTCCACCTCGCTGCTAATTCCGTCGTCAACCTTCAACCCAGAGAAGGCGAAGAACCGCTCCGTAACGCGCAGCGTGAATTACGGTAGTATCAGCCTGCTGCCAATCGAACCTTCGAAGACGAACACCGTAGTGCCTTCCGAGAAGCTCCACAGCATGCCAGTCGCCAGCCGGAGTATGATGAATATCGCTGTCCGTTAACCAAGAAGCAGCTAGCGGCGCGACAGGCCGTGTCCAAGGATCTGCCCCCGTTCTCCGGCAACCCCGAGGATTGGCCTCTATTCATAGCGACATTCAACAACACGACGGCCATGTGCGGCTTCACAAACGACGAGAACATCTTCCGATTGCAGAAAAGTCTGAAAGGACGTGCCTTCGAAGCAGTGAAGAGCCGATTAGTTCATCCTGCCAACGTTCCCGGCGTGCTGAAGACTTTGAAGATGATGTTCGGGCAGCCAGAAGCCATTGTTCATACGCTGATCGAAAAAATCCACGCTTTGCCGGCCATTAGAGAAGACAGACTGGAAACTCTGGTGGATTTCGCCGTCAGTATCGAGAACTTCTGCGAGACTGTGGATGCCTGCGTCTTGGATGAATACCTGTACAACTCTACTCTCCTGCATCAGCTAGTTAGCAAGCTACCACCAACTATCAAGCTGAATTGGGCGCAGTACAGGATCGCACTTCCGGGAGTCAATTTAGCGTCGTTTAGCACTTGGATATACTCCCTCGCTGAAGCTGCTAGTGCAGTTACAATACAGTAAACTCCAGACCAATTCGGAGTGAAAGTCGCACAACAAAGAAGGGAAATGCCTTCGTGAACGCTCATTCCGAAAACGCCTCTTCAGAATCTCGTTCACCAAATCCTTCGAGTGGGAAGCGCTCGAACGCCAACGGAGAAAGTCTCGTTTGCAAAGGAGCCTGCAAGACGGTCGACAAGTGCAAGCGGTTTCTAGAGTTTTCCCGCGATTCGCGCTGGTCCACAGTACGAGAATTCGGACTCTGTCGTAGTTGTCTCAGCCGACATGACGGCGAGTGTCAAGCCAAACTTTGCGGAAGGGATGGTTGCCAGTTCAACCACCACGTGCTGCCTGAGACTGGAGCCGGTCCTTCGACGCATAGTTGCCACGCACATCAGACTAAATCGAGCGACATACTGTTTCGTTATCTTCCGGTTGTGCCGAGATCGAGAACACCATAAACTATCGGCCACTAACGCACGTCCCAGTAGACGATGAGTCCGCATCCGCGCTTACTCCTAATCACTTCCTCTTGGGGTCATCGGATGGTACTAACCCATTATGTACATTTGACGACAGCGGAGCAACCCTACGACGGACCTGGCGAATGTCTCAACAGCTAGCGAACCAGTTCTGGAAACGTTGGCTGAGTGACTATTTGCCGGAGATCACTCGCCGAACGAAGTGGTACGCCGATACGAAGCCTATTGCTATCGGCGACATGGTGGTCATCGTCGATCCAAAGCTCCCCAGGAACTGCTGGCCCAAAGGTAAGGTCATTGGTAGCCAAGCTGGCCGTGCTGGATGTATGGCGCGACGTATTGTAAGCCGACACAGGATCGCCGTACCTGGGGGGAGTGTTGAGTACACCCTAATAATGTACATGCGCGCCTCTCTATCCAATCCGGTATCTTTAGGTCGTACATACACCATTGTACGCTGGTAGCGTATGATACCTTCTTCCATGAAGGCGTTTATAGAAGGTGACGAATGGACAGTATTGTGCAATAGAAAGTATTGAAATCACGTGCTGAATTACAATTCCTAATTTACTACTCTATTTGCAAGTATTTAAACCTAAACTACTATGAAATTTTACTACTTATCTAAATTCGCTTAAGGTAAAAGTTCTTATATATGAATTAATTTTAAGTTATACTAAATTATTGAAATGCTATATACAGGGGCCTATTTTGTAAATCGAGCAGATTCATGTGACTCGTCTGTATTCATTGTCGATCAAAGCAAGCATGTATATTTCAGATGTCACCTGTCGACTCCCATAGTAATCCAGTCACAAAGAGTGACAACTGTCGAAAAACTCGAGTGACAGAGCTGAGTCGAGCAAATTTTTCGGTCGACAGTGACTCCAGTCGAGTCATTTTGATCGATTCGACTTATAAAATAGACCCCACAGTGTCGCCTTAAATCTACATAGTGCATTACCATAACCCTACATCTATTCGGATTAAAAGCCTACATGCAAAGGTAAATATTACTACTTAAAATACTATTGAAACACTTAAAACTAGGTTGTTTAGTACGGCTGTGAGAATTCAATACGAATAATCTTTGATTGATAGGCTGATCGAAAAATAAGAACTCGCATAATCAGGAACATCGATCGCCGGCAGGTATCGCACAACGGGACTAAACGTAAGTCAAAACGGATAAACAAATATTTCTCAAAGCACTAAATGAACATTTAGGGGTCTATTTTGTAAAACGAACGAAATCATGTGACTCGTCAGTCGTCTGTAATCATTGTCGATCAAAGTAAGCATGCATATTTCAGATGTCACCTGTCGACTCCCATAGTAATCCAGTCACATAGAGGGACAACTGTCGATAAACTCGAGTGACAGAGCCGAGTCGAGCAAAAATTTTGGTCGACAGTGACTCCAGTCGAGTCGTTCTTGGTCGACTCGACTTATAAAATAGGGCCCTTAATAATTAGAATTGCAACATGTAAACTAACACAAACATGTATAAAATCCATTACAGGAATATAATAATATTAAGTGACCAAGACTTTGAAAAGAGACCTGCTACCATCCTTGAATCTGAGAAGAAATTTCGGATGAATCAGTAGGATAGTCGCGTCGCGTAAGAGTATCAAGATTTCTCTGGAGCCTCTAGAATTTTGCATCAGGAGAGTAGCAGCAGAAAGAGACGTGACTATAGAGACCATTCACTAAAAATAGATACTTTTAGAAACTTGCGATAAAGTGATGACCAAGTCTCTAAGAAAAGAATTGCAAGGTACCATATTTGCAATCCATCGAAATTGGAAATAGAATTGAATTGAAAAGTTGAACGACCACAAGAATTTCTTTTGGTTCTATCCAGAGCAACCCGACGAACGATTCGTATTCGATAGGATTTATCACACACAAAAGCCACATAAATTCATTCTCGAAAAATAGTGAAGCGCTTAAAGTTCAATTACCTCTTAGGTTCAGTAGTCCAGTGCTCGTTCATCCTACTCTATGTAGCACACGTCCAACACGCAGAACCTTGCCCGGCACATCGGACATGTGCACTTTTGCTGTAGCCACGATTCCCGCTCCGACTGATTCTGCCGCGAGGCGAACCACTTGGCCACACAATCGATGCACCACATCGGCCGACAATTGCACACCTGACAGCACTGGGCCTCGGGCAATGGCACCCCAGCTTCGTCCACGTCCAAACAGTTCTTTTGAATCTTTATGTTAGGCTGCGCCTGCATACAGGCAAAGCAACTGTCCGCACTGTCCACGGCGGCGTTGCTCTCCAACCTGTAGGTCGGATTATGCGACACCTGCTCCTTGAACACGTCCACGAATCGCTCCAGCACGGACCGATGGAACTTCACGCTGGACAGGATCGTTATCGGACGATTGATACGGTCCTGTAGATCCTTGAAATCCAGGGCATTGATCCTGATGGAGAACTCCCGGATTCCGGGGCGCGTCGGTTTGACCGCAATGTTCACGTACTGGACCGTTTCGAACGCTTCCTGGCTCACGTCATGGGTATCGCTCTGGAAGAAGTACAAAACATTAGAACATTGATAGCTTACCATATATTTGAATCGGCCGTTTAAAAGGTGGTCGACCAAACCTAGTGACATCTAAGGAGAAATTTTTTTTTAGAAGGATGTCTGAAAGCGAATTTCTGGAGAAATCAATAGAGGAATGCTGGAATATAATTTTGAAGCATTTTCTTTGAAGTTCCATAATTCTTCATTAAAAGAAAAAATCCTGGATTTTTTTTCTAAAAATCTCTTTTTGGATTCCGATTTCGGTTAGTCTCTTTTTATCAAAATAGTAACCAATTCTCTCAAAAGACACCCAATACCAGCCCTGTAATCCTACCCAAACTGACCTTGTAAGCAATCAGCGCTGTGTCGTCCTGTTTGGCTATATTGATCCAATAGGGACCCGTCTTGATGATCCAGCTCTCGGTCACCACAACCCTCGAGACGGGATTCATCCTTATGACCACCTTATCATCCCTCCTGTACTCGCTATTGATATTGGCCGCCACGGCCTTCCAATCCGGCAATTGCCCATTTCCATCACTGAACAGCGCCAACCTCTTGGCAATGGGGTGATTCTCCCATCCCTTCCGGGACCAGTAGTAGATGGCTCCGGCCACCAGTCCTGGCAGCAAAACCGCAGCCACGATAAGCCCTTTCCACACCAGCGCCAACGGAGAATACGGATCCGGTTCTCCATCCGTACCTCCGGCGCTCTGCTGATCGAACTGCATAAAGTACACTCGGATGTACATGACCGGTAGGAGCGAGTGCACCATCAGATTCAGACTGGTCCGCCGGATGTGGTGCTGCACGAAACTCATCGCTTCCGAACCGAGCGTGGACGAGAAGACATGGTCCACTGTGAGACCGGCGGAAACGAATTCCGTCGAAGGGTACACTATGCAGAAGCACAGCAGCGCGTAGAATATGGTGAAAACGATGGCACTTTCTTGAGACATTGCTGGTTCTACGATGTTTTAGCACTTGTTTCAGTTACAACAATTCAACAAAATCTTGCATTTTCTTTACTTTTTCAAATAAAAAATTTATATTGTTTTGTTCCGTAAAAGCTAAGAGAACGAACTACCATAAAGAGACAAAATACATTTTGACAGTTTGCTTTGTTGTGACGGCAGATATTCAGCAAAATTACGCTCTCTCACGCGTTTCTCCGCTCTTCAGCAACCGGTTCTACAAGGTATCTAGAAGGGTGGTAGTTCAATCGGCTGCGTGAAATCGCTCATTCAACTACACTCAAAAAAATCCAAACGTCAAGGCTACGTGAAAAATCATGTAGAACCACGGAAATGAACTTTTTCTAAAGTTTACCATTCATACGTAACAACCACCGGAACATCGATGATAATGAAATGAACTGCCTGTCATATGTACTGTGGTGCCCTATCAACCTTACGTGAAATTAAGGGCTCATTCATTTATTTCATAACGCTGAAATTGGCCTTTTTGGACACCCACCCACCCCCTTGTAAAGGCCCAAACGCAATGACAGCGGAACGGCAACGGAAAGCGGTACCGGTTCGCCAGGATGAACTATAAAATGCTAGTCGACTCAGTGTTGGTTCACTTTCATTCGTTGACAGCTCAGTCGAGATGATGTGATTCATGCTGGCGAACCGGTTCCGCATTCCGTTGCCGTTCCGCTATCATTGCGTTTGGGCCTTAACGCTTTTTGTATAAATATTATTCAGTTTTTGTATGGGCCGTAACATTGTTTAGACACCCACCCACCCCCTCCAGCGTTATGAAATTTGTGAATGGGCCCTAATGTACCACGGCATATTCATTTTTTGACAGCTGAATGTTGTGTTCATTCTGAATCATAGATGTATGTAAAGATGGTGCCTATTGAAAAAAGGCTGATCAATTTGGTTCGCTCAGGTTTTGATAGAATTTTGAAATAAAAATGATGGAAAATATACCGAAGTAAAGTATCAATGAATATTATCTGTTGAATTGAAAAGTAGAGGATAATGTGACCATGAAACGTATCTAATTCGCTTATCATCGGAACCAACGGAACCCAAGCAATCGGAGGCTGACTTTTCGAATTAATTTCCTTGGATACCAAAAGTAAGTAAATATTTAAAATTTAATAATTCAACTATATATAGTTGAATTATTAAATTTTAAATATTTACTTATATTTACAACTATATATAGTTGAATTATTAAATTTTAAATATTTACTTACTTTTGGTATCCAAGGAAATTAATTCGAAAAGTCAGCCTCCGATTGCTTGGGTTCCGTTGGTTCCGATGATAAGCTATAGCAAATTCATCTCCGGCGTATTCTTACAGGAATCTGGAATCATGAATAATATAATCGTGAAGATACAACTGGGCTACCAAAACGTTTACGGCTAACCAAGGAAAAATAATTTCAAGACTGTCTGTTGAATGAAGAACGATTAAATACTGATTGATTTGAAATTCATTCAACATTTATCAATATAGACACATTTGATGCAAATCAACTCAAAACAACTTGATATACATCTTTATACTTGATACAATGCACCTGATCTCCATTTACGTTCAACCAAAGCACTCTATGAAACACACCAAAAAAACACGTAGCAACTACCGGTCACCGGTGCAATGAAAAAGGTTTATCCACAGACAAACAGACGTAACACTTAGAACAAATCCCGATCAAAATCATAGCCACGATGACATGTACGCCCAATGCTAAAATCGGTGTGTGTTTGGTCGATGGACCAACAGATGGCGGTAGTGCGTAAACGTCAAACGCGAACAAAAACGATGCGAGCGCTGCGGGTGGTGGATTGGCCACCTACCATATATTTGAATCGGCCGTTAAAAAGGTGGTCGATGGACATCGGTGAGAGTGTGACGTCTGTTTGTCTGTGGGCATAACGTGGCATAAAAGTCTCTATATGAACTTTCAACCCAAATATACTGCTTCGCGACTAAAAATGGGTGAACCAACGTGCGAAGTTCCATTTTTGACCAACTTCTCCGTGTCGCGAGTCACTTCGCTATAGTGCGCATCTATGCCCTCCGCCGTGTGCATTATGCGCACTATTGAGAATAGAGTTGCGACGCGGCGAAGTTGGTCAAAAATCAAACTTCGCACCTTGGTTAACCCATTTTCTAACGCGAAGCAGTATAGTAACTGCAAAAAGTGAATTGTGTTCAAGTTTTTATTTTTTACTAATCAATAGAAGCAAAATGAGTTACCTGTGCGATTGTGAGGATTTTTTTTATTTCCCGAAAGGTCTCAGATTTTCATGAAACTTTTTCCACAGGCAGGGCTCATTAATATATGAATAAAAAAAATTGAGAAAAATTCAGGGTCGCCTACTTTCCCGGAAAACTCAGTTGGAAATTTTTTGTTTTCCCCTGACACTACTTATACACTTAAAAACGACTTCGCTGTTCGGTAATTTTGTTTATGGTTTTCGATCAGTAAATCACAAAAAATACTGAGATTTCAGCACCTTTTGTTGTAAGTACTAGTTTTCAGTAATAATTTTCCTTATTTACTGAACACAGTAAACGATTATGCTGATAAGACCGCAAAATTACAAATTCACCGAGAAAAAGCAAAAAGTCAGTAAAATGATAGTACTGACTAATCAGTATCGATTCTTTTTGCTGAGTTTTCGTTAATATAAAATGAAAACAACAAACCACGTTTGCTATTTGCCAAGCGAATGTTTTGTTTTCATTTTCTTGATATAAATTCTAATTTTATTAATATTTAAACACATCGACTAAGTAATCGAAAGTCTGTTGACGAATAAAAATCACAACGATCTTCCGCCAATGCTTTTGCAGCTGAATGATTTAACTAGCGCTTTGTTGCGAAGCGACATGAGCCTTGCATCCCAAACTTACGGAAGGCCGCTCCGATGCTGGTGGTTAGACTGGGCAAGTCTTTATCATGCCAGGATGCCATGTAAACCGAGTTTGGAAGCGTTGCGAGGAAATGTTGGGACATCAGATTCCAACCATGAGATGGCCTGGAACATAAAAACGGGAATGATGAAATTGAAGTGGGAACGTTTAGCATTATATTCATATTGAGAACAACCAGTAGTACTAAAATCGTATAACCGAAAAAATCAGTAAACAAAAGTAAATAAAAATAATTGCACTGAAAAAGACAGTAACGTTTCACAAAAATGTTTACTGACTTAGTCGGTACTTTTTTGACAGTTAAACATTTCCTGGCTTTGCGGAGTTTTCGGTACCCAGGTAACCAATAAGCACTGTTATAAGCGGTATATGGGACGTTCAACGGCTTTTCAGTGCCAACTAGCATCATAAGACATTTTTAACTGCCTCTAGGCACTGTGACTTTTAAGCCCTGAAAGTAGCCGTATATGATTATATAACGCTATGCTACAGGGCTCGTAAACCCTGTGCCTATAAGCAGTAAACAACGGCTGCCAATGCTTATGAACAGCTTAAAGTGTCAAAACGTTCATGTCAATTATAGCATAAAGGCTCAAACGCAATGATAGCGGAACGGCAACGGAAAGCGGAACCGGTTCGCCAGCATGGACTACAACAAGCTTGTCGACTCAGTGTTAGTTCAATTTCATTCGTTGTCAACTCAGTCGAGATGGTGTGGTTCATCCTGGCGAACCGGTACCGCATTCCGTTGCCGTTCCGCTATCATTGCGTTTGGGCCTTAACAAATATCAACCAAAACAAATTTATTGTGAGACATGATGAAATTTGGTAGATTTTCACCGACCGTAGATGCTGTTTATTAGATCAAGATCTAATGTGACGATATCTGAAAACAAACTATTGTGTAGCGAAATATGGCAAAATTGTATAAATAGAGGAAATACTGTACTGATGAATTGGGTCCTAAAGCTCTGTCCCAATTTTAGTGCCAAACGCTTAAGTTTAGGCCAAAAACACATGTTTACTCAATTTTCTAATGTTTTCCGTTGGTTTAAGTCCAAAAAACATTTTTTTAGATTTTGTCAAATCTTTTGGCTTAAACTCAAATTTTGGGTGTATTTTGTTTTCCGTGTCCCTTACGAAATGTCAGATAGGAACAACCCCAGTGGTCGAACTAAAACCCCTATGGTGTTTTTGTCGACTAAGCGAACGTCAAACATGATCAAAAGTGTCAAGGTTCATTTATGGACTAAATTTTTAAATTAAAGTTTGAACATGATATAGCCATTATTTGAGCGGGAAAAATTGCTAAAGTAGTTACAGTAACATGCTTTTTCGTGTTATTAAATAAAAACAAGATTACATTAAAAATTTTAGGACCCAATTGCCTCCGCAAAATTGTTTCGGAGTTGCCTTGGGATTTGCTGATTCAGGAAGAGGGAATTATACGAAATAGATTAAAGAACATTTGGGGGGAATGGTGGAGGTTCATACCAGGATATAATTACATTGAATTCCTTATTAACAAAATATGTTCAGAAAACTTGTTGAGGATTTTGGTTCTTTAGCAGTATCGTATGCAATGAATCCAGGGCCAATAATTTTTTGCGGGCTTTATCAGCATCTTCAACTCCTTCCGAATATAAACAAATATGCTGCAGCAACTTTGCTTTAAATATGCTGCCGGTCAATGTAAATTATCAGTACGTCGGTGGAGCAGTTGGATAATGTGGTACAAATCATCTAATAGTATTCTCAGAATCATTAGTTCGAGCCTTGACGACGAAACAAAAAAGTCGACTAAGAATAAAGAAAGGAAAAGTACAGAACATAAGCAAAATATTTTTTTCTTTTTTCTTTGATCCCTGTGCTATAAATTTTTGACACCTCTCCATTCAGAGACTCGGAACGAGTAGGCTGCTTATCAGCCAAATAATTCGCCAAAAGTGGTTCTACAACAGCCCTTAATTATGCTATAGTTCCAATTAGCCCTGTTAGCCAAGCCTTTAAATCGACTATAGAATCGACTTGATGCCGTTTTATTCGGCTTAGTGGTTACTTGGGTACTTATAAAATATTACCAACTTAACCCTGCTGTTCAAAAACCCAGTAAAATTTTACCGACTTCGGTAATAAAATCTAAGTGTGTACTTTGAAAAATCATAACTCAAGAACGAAGCATCATAGAAACAAAGTTTTTTTTATGAAAATGAAAGCAAATTTTCTCAGGAATAAAAAAAAATTAACTGGATAAAGTTTTCCACAAAATATTTGAAATGTATTTTTTTTTCTTTTTTGAGTTATGGCCAATTTTGTAAAAAATGTGCAAATGTGCCATTTTGAGCCTTTTCTTTGAAAAATCATAACTCAAGAAAGAAGCATCGTAGAAACAAAGTTTTTTTTATGGAAATGAAAGCAAATTTTCTCAGGAATAAAAAAAATATTAAATGGAAACAGTTTTCCACAAAATTTTCCACCGTTGAAAAGATTCGTAAAGAAAAGCCGGAAAAACTATGTTCCAATTAGTGGAAAAAGTGGAAAAATAATTTCATAAGCTTTAATCGCTGAAATTTTTGAAATGTACTTTTTTTTCGTTTTTGAGTTATGGCCAATTTTGTGTAAAATGACCATATAAGCCTTTTCTTTGAAAACCCATATTTCAATCGAAGCATCGGAAAAACAAAGATTTTTTTATCAAAGCGATTGCAAATTTTCTAAATCATCTGAAAAAAAGGGATTGGTTTTAATGAAGTATAAGTCGGAATGGATGATATTTTTCATGAAAAATTACACCGCTAAGAAAAACTGAAAAAAAAACTATTTCTGCCTCAATTTTTCATTACACTGAAAAGGGTTTCTTTGTTTTCTATGGAACAAATACGACTATTTTTTTTAATTTTATTTATTCAATTATTCAGTATATAACTTACATTTTCTTCGAATTCATAAAAAAAATGTTTCTACGATGCTTCTTTCTCGAGTTATGATTTTTCAAATAAAAGGCTCAAAATGGCACATTTGCACATTTTTTACAAAATTGGTTATAACTCAAAAACAAAAAAAGTACATTTCAAAAATTTCAGCGATTAAAGCTTATAAAATTATCTTCTCAAAAATATTTTTTTGAAAATTTTCCACGAGTTGGAGCATAGTTTTTCCGGCTTTTCTTTACGAATTTCCTCAACGGTGGAAAATTTTGTGGAACACTTTTTCCAGTTGATTTTTTTTTTATTCCTGATAAAATTTGCTTTCATTTTCATTAAAAAACCTTGTTTCTACGATGCTTCGTTCTTGAGTTATGATTTTTCAAAGTAAGTAGTGTCAGAGGAAAACAAAAAAAAATCCAACTGAGTTTTCCGGGAAAATAAGCGACCCTGTATTTTTCTCCATTTTTTTTTTATTCATATATTGATGAGCCGTGCCTGTGGAAAAAGTTTCATGAAAATCTGAGACCCTTCGGCCCACTTTGTACAAAAATAAAAAAAAAATCCCCTACTGTTACAACACGTTATATTGTTTTTGTAGGAAAGCTACACACTCGGTTACCAATGCACAATGGTCGAAAAAAAACTAAGTTTGGCCAATACTGATTTTATCGCCTAAATCGATGAAATGTGTAATCAGAATATGTTATTCGGCATTTTTATAGTTTCAGAAGGGATTATTCACATATATTTTTATAAGAAATATCAAACTCGGCTTCAAGCACAAATTTTGTTTGTATTTGACCGAGTTTGATCAAAATGTATATAAACAGTGATTAAATACATTTTAAATAACTTTTGTATGAAAAATATCGTCAATACATATGTAAATTTGTGCAAAAAATTCAAACGTTTTTTGTGAGATCTGAGGATGTTTTTCGATGTACAATATTTGAAATGGCGGCGACATGACGCGACAAGAGTTGTTTTTCATGTTAAAAATCTTTGAATGCAAACCATCGGGGTTCTTCTTCAATTTGAACATCTAGTCACCCTAGAAACGTGTTTCTGGTTACCTCTTTCACTGTTTTGTTTTGATTCTGCGTTCCGTTCCACAGCGTTCCATCTCACTTCACTCCGTTCCATGAGCTAAATGACGTTTGAACCATTTTTAATCTGAACGATGTGCAAATTAGCGGGGTACAAATTAAAAAGCGTTCAGATTTAATATGGTCAAACCAGTACCCGGTAGCACAGACAAACAGACGTAACACTTAGAACAAATCTTGATCAAAATCATACACAGCAAAAAATAATGTAATATGCTTCGACGTAACTCATGCCGATGTATTGAAAATCCGATGTAATCATTAATTTCAGGTGTATTATAACATATATTCGATGCTATATTACATTGCCCCAAAATTACACGGAAACATCATTACCAATTCTCAATACGTTGCTGTTGTGTAATATTCACATCTGAAAATGTTGAATATTACACAGAAACAGCTGCAACCAAGTCGTTCCAACTTACATTAGTGATATTACACAAATTCGATGTCATTTCACATTCGGCATCTATGCTATAATACATCTCGCAACACTGCTCAGACTTTGTTTTGATCGGCGTTTGGTGGCCGCCATTAGTGCGCGATCGCGTTTCATTTTTTTGATTTGCGGAGTTTTCAACGTGAAAAACTCCTGAAAATAGTGAAATTAGAAAGAGGTGGCCAGAGAGCCAATCAACGAAAAAGGAAAAAACGGTTCTGGAGGGACTGTTGCTCCCTTGTGATTCTTCCCTGCATAACCATCTCAACCGGTAAGCAAAGTCGGGAGAATTCTACCGTTGTCGACGTTTGTTGTCCAGCATGGAACCATGGAACCAGCCGCACCTAAGGAAGTCTGGTGGCTCATTGCCCATGGTCATCCATGCCCATGGATAGACTTGTGAGTAAGCTGGATGCGGCTTCCCGGATGTTCAGCAACTGGCGCACTGCAGCGATTTGATTATGATGAACCTTAATGGAGTCTCAGCTCCGGAACATCTACGGTATAACAGGTAACTATATGTCAACGGCCACAAATTATTAATTATTGATTGAGAATGTTGAAAATTGTTTTTAACGATTTTTAGGGTTGATTAGGGTCTTGGAGAATGATTGAGAATTATTGTTTAATATTCGTTGAAATTCACACAATTTTGAAGGCTTCGTGGCCGAGCAGTTAGTGTCGTCGGGCAGTAAACTGCATCGTGTCACGGGGTGTTACCTGTAGGCGAATTCAGCCGCGTATTTTCTTCGAAGAAAAGAAAATTTTCTTGCTGGTGAGTGATGGAAGAAAATTTCTTGTCTTCGAAGAAATGGCTCGCCAGAATTCACCTACTGGTCCATTGAAACTTTGTCGGCTGTGTCATTGGAGCATGCACGTCCGTTGTGTTACACTTTTTAATTGAGATTTCGACGATAAAACAATCAATACTATCTCGAGAAATTTGACCTCTTGTCATTTAGTTTTTAATTACTTTACCTTTGGTCTTTAACGGCATCCTACAAATATAAATTATTAAATAATTTTGATCTTATTATTTTTCTGTTAAATTTGGGAACAATTTTGATTTTTTTTTATTACTTGAAATATTTAGTTTATTCAACAAAATGTGTTTAGGTTTGCTATCAACACATTTACATTTTGCACCATTAATTGCATTACTGTGCCAAGTCTACACCCTATACCTTATCCCAACCCTTCCTATTTTTTCCGATGGTGTTCATGTGGTCTGCACAGAATATTACGTCTCCTCCCTGACCCTGGTTCTGGACTGTTTTGAACTGTTGTTACTCCATCAAACGCTTTGATTTTCCTTGTCGTGTACACTGAAAGGATACCGTGATTAATAATATTACAATTACAATTACAAACGCTGCAAATGAAATCGAAATAGTATCCTTTACAAACAGTTTTTAGACAATTTTAGAGCCTTGTTATTTAAACGCTTAAGGATTTTAGATGAAAGCCAAGAATAAATATTACTGAAAATATTTCAAAATTGTTGGAAATTATTGGTGAAGATCCAAGTTTTCTGGAATTTGAGACAAATGTAAGCATGTGTATGAAATGTTGGGAATGTCTCATTAGGTTATTACTTTTCTATTACCTATGCAAATATAAAATTTACTTAGCAGTTCATAAATGGTTTCTAAGTTGAAGAAAAAGTTAAATTTAATTGTAAAATTGGAGAATGCTTTAATTGTTTGAAATTTGTTTGAATACCGTTGCAAATTACATGTTAAATTAGAGGTGGACACTATTATAGCTGCTGTTGTAGTTTAATTCACCGTTAAAATATAATGCTTGTATATATTTTGAAAACAGAACTGTTCAAAATCGTGGCCAGGGAATATTAGGTAGATTTAATTTACGAAAGTTGCTATAACTAATAAGTAATAATATGGGCAGAAATAAGGACAAACTTTCTATTATTTTTTTTTTCTCAATTTTCAAGAGTCGCGACGGTCGCGACTTATATTTCAATAGTGTGCTGTGTTAATAAATATCGTAAGAATGCAGTACAACACTAGAAAACTGATTTTAAAAAGCATTGAGTTAAGGCGCGTCGCGAGTCTCACTGACGTGATCCGATTTGATAGCGGCGCAACAACATTCAATAAAAAATCATTCCCAAGCAATTTAAAATTCTATCAAAGTGTAGCTTCTTTTTCTTTCATGCGTTACGTCCCCACTGGAACAGAGCCTGCTTCTCAGCTTAGTATTCTTATGAGCACTTTCACAGTTATTAACTGAGAGTTTACTATGCCAATGACCATTTTTGCAAGCGTATATCGTGTGGCAGGTAGATTGATACTTTATGCCCTGGGAAGTCGAGAAAATTTCCAACCCGAAAAGATCCTCGACCGGTGGGATTCAAACACCCTCAGCTTGGTCTTGCTGAATAGCTGCGCATTTACCGCTACGGCTACCTGTATACTTCCTATACTTCTGTATTGGGTCTAATTTTTATTCAAAAGCGTGATAATTCATCAATCAAGTACAAACATCCGATAAATATATTGTTCAGCATAGATATAGAACCTTGATGATTTAACGTCTCATTTTCGCATAACGAAATATCTCAATTAGTTCTACTGGTTCGGAAGGCTTAACAACAATTTCCATCACCTGAGAAGATTTGAAAAGTTTTTAGTAAGTATTTTGGAGGATTTCTGAAAAAAAATGAAAATTTAAAAAACATTTACTAAACATGAATAAATTTCTTTTTTTTTTTAACTTCGTTTTATGGATTATCAAGTAAAACCAATTTGTTATTCTAATAAAGCAATACAATAGATAAATATATTTAAATATATACAGGAATATAAATAGATTTGAGATATCTTTTCAATAATTAAATTCAGTAATTCAAAAATAGATTTAAATTATATTTTCACTTACGCTTACCCTTTCTTCTGAACTGCTTAGGAAATAAAATGTACAATTAGTAATATTATTTAGCCCGGTTAACCATTTTCATTAGGGGAAGATCCCCCAGTACTGGACAGCTTTCAATACCGGATAAAGTCTAAAAATAGAGAAATCATGGTCCAATCAAGATGGTTTCTAATACACCATCTTGATTGGACCATGATTTCTCTATTTTTCGAAAGAAAGCTATAACGGAAAGTAATGTTTGCGCTGAATACCACATCCTTGAAATATGCACTACTTTAAAAAAAGTACAGATGTTTTAAAATCATTGAAAAATTGACGTGAAGGAGATACTCATATTTTTGTATTTAATATCGCTTGTGCCAATATTCGTGCACTCGTGCACTATTTCTAATTTCTGTTCCTATAGTAGCACTAGCTTCACGGCGAATGCAAAACACAAATCAAAATCGTATGTTTACAAAACTTCTATAATTTTCCTTCAAAGAATGGATCAAAAGCTTTCGTTTGATGTAAAAAATCTCAATTCTTCAATTATATTGTTCAATAATAATAGTTTCTCTTAGGTGCAAGGGAGTCTGAGTTTTAAGCGAAACTATTTAGTTCGATCATTTTTTGAACCAAATCGAGCTGTGAATCAATGATATTTAGATAAAAAGTTTCTAATCTTCATGTCAAAATATGCGTTGTAATGATTTGGTACAAAACGCCCGTAAAAAGCCACTAGGACGGTTATAGGGGATTGTCTACTAAGGAAAAACTGACCCTAATAGGATTAAATTAAACTAATATGTTTTGAATTATGAGTTTAGTGGCTTCAAGAGGCAGGATCCGTCATCAATTTGAGAATTTTCAAGAGCAGTTTTTTCGTTCAAAATCATGAAAGTTTATTTGAAAATGTGTTCACTGTATTCTATTTACCAACCGAAACACAGTAAAAACATTATCGTCGAATAAATTTCAGTTTCCAACAGGATAACTGCTTTTGAACTTTCGATGGTTACGATAAAGGATCGTTGAACGTGAAGTGTCCGGTAGTGGGGTTATAATGAATGATGTTTTAGGAGCCAAGTTTATTTTTCAAGACTTTCAAGTTTATTTTCCAATAGAAATCTTATGGGATATGATTGGATCCTTGAAATATTTCTATAAAAGTACCTATGGATTCCTGGTAGGGTTCTTGGTAGGATGCCTGATAGGTTTACATTAAAGTTCGTTGAAAATTCTTGGTAATATCTTTGTAAGAATCCTAACGAGAATCAAGGTGATAATTGATCAGATACTTGAAAATTCTTTGGAAAATGCCTGAAAAGTAATTGGCGGATTCCATAAGAGATTTTTAGTGAATTCTTCAAACGATCTTATTTTTCATGAAATTCTTAAAAGATTCCTAGCAGTTGGTAAAAACTGAGTTGATTTTTTTAGATTTCTTAAAAAATCTGATTGTTTTCTTACTGAAATCCTGAACAGTTTCATTGAGAAACCCTGATTGGTGGATTCCTAGAGACGATAATATTTTTTTTATTAAGCTTTGTTTAGATTACCAGCTTATCTAGTCGACAGTCTTAATGAGATCCCTGACGATATTTTGTATGGCTTTCCGAACTCTTATGGTTTTTAATAACGAATTGCTAGTAAGATCCGCAATTAATTAATGGCGAGATCATTAATGAATCGCGAGGTCATTCATTTATTTAGCTAACATCCAAACAGATAACACTGAATCAACAATTTAACGCCACAATACTCTCGGTTCGTTGCCGCATATCTCTCCATCCTCGGTTCTACTCCACGCTTGCCAAACGATGCGCACTTAATCCGACCACCTAGCTCGCTACGTTCCACGCCTACTTGTACCAACCGGATTCGAAACGAACACCATCTATGCAGAGTTGTCGTCCGACATTCTTACAACATACCCTGCCTTTCGTATACTTCCAGCTTTGACCACCTTATTTATTTATTTTAACCAATAATTTTGAAAGGGGTAAAATCGAAATCTTTCTCAAAGAGGCACAAAACCTCTTCATCTTTTCTTATAACGTTACAAAAAAAAACTAAAACTTAAGGCTCATACGGTAAAAAAAACCATAACAGAGCCATGTACTGCAACATAATGTAAATTTGAGTGTGAACTGATATCTTGAAAAAAGGGGATAAAAGTAAAGTTTAAAAGTTTTTGAAATTGAAAGAAATGATGTTCAAAGCATGAAGACAACTCAAGCAGCTATCAGAACATACAACGCAAATATTCTGTGGAAACTCCTTTACCAAGTTGCAAGCGAAGTATGAAGCGATTAAGTCTGCTAAGAATATAGAACAATGAGCTTGCAATTTGAAAAAGTGAGCCGAAAATTCATTGTATACTCCGTAGCGAAAACCCGCGATATCTTGAATTAATGGACCATTTGTAAAATAAAATTGTGCGATTCCATCAAATTTACGTTCAAATAAGATATTGGCAAAATGAGGCTGTAAATGTTTTGGAAATTGTTTTAATTCATGAAATAACGACAAGTCAATCAAAGGTTGATATGAGTGAACATCAATTTTACGATCCTATAACACTTCCCCGAAAACCATCACCCCGAAAGTCAATACCCCGAATGGTCAAGTACCCCGAAAACCAATACCCCGACATCTATTACCACGAATAGTCCGTTACCCGAATACCATTTCCCCGAATGGACCATAACCCCGAATTTTCTTGCCACGAAAATTTCAAAATGAAGATGCGACAAATCAACACCATACATTTTTTTAAATAATTAGTTGAGGTTAAGCACGTCTTCTCTTGTTCGTTGGAGGTAATTGTCTATCAAATTGTCGCTAATGTATATGACAAAAAGAATCTAAAGATTCGGAAGTAGAAAACTCCTATGTACTTTACTCAATGATATTATATAACGATACTAACCTGGAAGCCGCTAATGGAATACAATTTACTACTTGATTTTTTTTTGAATTAGTGTTCTTGAAGATTTATTCTTCTTTTAATCAACAGCTATTCTTTAAGGGTCAAGTGAGAACCAAAGTCTCACTCACAGGCGTGCACTTAGTTTTGTGAGGATGGCTGTGTTCACTGATTCATTGCTACATTTGTCGAACTACTAATAATACTGATACTGATTTCGTTTTCCCATGTTAATGTTAGAGACCTCTACCGCCCTCTTTCAAAAGCGTTATATTATTTGATGGTAATGCATAATTGATGTTCAACATTTTCTGGAATTGCACTAGACTATTATACTGACAACTATTAAAAAAATGCATCGCTTAAGAACAGCCGATGATAAAAGAAGAAAAAAAAATGATGAAAACGTTTATAATTATGATGCCGATAATCGCTTTACAAATGCAACTTTTGAAAGAATAGCCGATAATTAAAAGAAGGACAATTCTCTTGTTGGAAGTTGTATTGTGCTCTACAAGATAAATCCACGTAATGCGATTATCTGAAAATCTCGATATACCGTCGCAGTGATAATAAAAATCACCAAATGTTTCAGATTTAGCAAATTTGAAACATTTGCGTCCTTGAAGAACGAAAAAATCCAAGCCTACTTGAGTTTTGACGTTGCGATTGAATTGCGCGCATATCTTCTACGCGTTACCGCCGCCGCTGGACGTGGATTTAAAATAAGGGCCGCAATAATACCTACAAGATGTAATACAGATAAGTAATGCAGGAGCTTATTTTCAAGGTCGCCCGTCTGAAGTCATTGTCAACATTGCATGTCGCTCAAGACAATTGTGTCAGTGGATTTTTTTTTGCAGCTATCGCTCAAACTTTAACTCAAACAGTACAACTCGAAAGAACAGCCTGTAACTCAAAGAAGGGAAAATCATTGGTTAAAACGTTCACACTGGCATTATACAGTGATACCTCCATGAGTCGATGTTCCATGACTCGATATCGACTCATGGAACCATACTAAAAACATAATTTCATGGTTACTATGATTGTCCCTAGAAGCAGCTTTCCAAAGAATTGCTGTTCCATGACTCGATATTTCCATGAGTCCATGGTCCCTTCAATATCGACTCATGGAGGTTTCACTGTACAACCTCAAAAGAACAGCCGATGATTGGAAGAATAAAAAAAATACTGATAGAAATGTTAGTAGTTATTACGCCGACAATTATTTTAACACTGCCAGAAAAACCTCGCTTATCGTACTCGTTCTATGTAAAGATGGAATTTTAAGCTCAAATTCGCGAGCGTCTTTGAAGAATTTCTTGATGTGCATCACTGACTTTCGGAGAAGTGTCGCATTCGGGGAACTGGTTTTCGGGGTAATTTGCCATTCGGGGTAATGGTTTTCGGGGTGCATAATTCAGTGTGCATAATTCAGTGCCTCTATTTATACATGGCCTATAACGGCGCCGGCCACGTCCTTGCAGTCAGGTGGTATTGGGGGAAGGAATGTTAGTGTGTAACCTTTGCTATTTGGAGACCGTGTTTGCCTCTGCATCTCCACAAAGGTTACTGGGAGGGATGTTTGTTAATGGGGAGGATCGTTGGGTCACAGGATTTGCTTTGATAAGCGATTAGACCATGATAAATAATTATTTGTGAGATATAAACATGCTTGTATGTAAATATAATATTTTCATTTGATATGAACAATATCTATGTAGAGAAAAATTATGCCGACACTTGAAGTGACGAACCTTTCAAAGTTTGTTGAATAAAGTGAACCTTTCGCAAGTTACATGTGTAGACAAATTCAACCATTCAAAGTTTTTTTTTAATTACAAAAATAAAGGTAAAAAGAAAAACGATTTAGACATAAATAATTTATGAATCAGAGTTTATGTCGACACTCAGAGTGACGAACCTTTCAAAGTTTGTTGAAAAATTATATTTACGTCTCACCGTTGTAACGATTAAAGGTGCAGTCATACATATATTAAAGATTAGAAATAGTAGCATGAAACGAGCTCACCAATTGATCCGTCATCCTTGAACAGCAACAATCCACTTTCAGCTTCACTCGTTTGCTCGGCTATATAAAAGCACTCAGAGAAAATAGGCGCGCGACCGAGAGGGAAAACAACTGACGACTGCTCGGGCTTTCTTGACGCACTGCCCAGGAGCAAGCGTTAACGTCGAAAGATCAAAAAGAACTAATCGAACGCGGCACTTCTTCACTTTACTCGACCGATGCGCGACATGTTTGATCCTGCCCTCATCACGGCCCCCGCAGGAGCAAGCGTCAAGGTCGAAGGATCAAACACAACTCGGATTTTTCCAAAAATCGCTTGATCCCAAAAATCTTTAATTTCCTCTAAAATGCCTAGAATTGAATTCTGCACAAAATGCAATATTCAACAACAGGCACGAAAATCCATCACCTTGTCGTAGTCCCCGGCGGGATCTAAACGAACTGGAATGTTCGCCTAAAACCTTGACACAATTTTGCACACCTTCCATCGTTGCTCTTATCAATCTCGCGAGCTTCCCGCGAAAGCTGTTCTCGTCTATGATTAAAAATATTGGGAAGGTCACTTATTAATTAATTTTATGCAGATTCTTCTTTAGTTCAGGATGACATTCTTCGGAAAATCTTTGATGGATTCCTGCAAAGATGCTTGTTTAGATTTGTGTCAATTTTTTAGCAATCAAGCCATCAAATATTTTTTGGCGAGATATCGTTTTTGAGTTTGACCATGACTCAGAAACCAGCCTTAGGTTAAGTCAAGTTTTTGTCGAACTGATTGACCAGATATGTTTTTAAATAATTTCAAATTGTCCCCTAAATTTCTATTATTTCTAATTTACACACTAAGCTTTTACGGTGAATTTCACCGTAATCTCAACAGCTGAACAGTTCGGTGAAATAAAACACCGTAATTCCGTCGAAATTTTACGGATTCCGGTGATTTTTCACCGAATACTGTAAAAATTTACCGTACTCCGTTAATTTATTTCACCGAATTGTTCAGCTGTTGAGATTTTTACAGGAATCCGTAAAATAATTTAAGTGTGTATGCACGGCATCCCTCACCCTTTTGAATGAAAGTACTGTAAGTATTGAAAAATTATTTTTAATGTGCTAAACATTTTCTTCAAAGGTTTCGAAATATACATGTGGTTTATTGATAAGAAAGTTGAATTGATATTTCTAAAAAATCGAAGACCTGGTCTAAGGGTATCTTCAGCTAACTTTCAGTTCTGTAAAGTTTGCTAAAATTTTTTGATTGATTTATTAGATTTTTAAATAGAAAAGCGCTACACAAAAACTGTGATTCGGATGAAGCGTTAGTTTTGCAAGATATTATGCAAGAAAATCTAATGAATGATTTATGGTTTGTCTTGAATAGAAGCTCTCCTTTATCCTCCTGTGAATAATATAGGGTGTCCCAGAAAACGTGGGCAGAGATGGGAAAAATGGCCAATTGTGTGAGCGAATCATAGGTGACTCACTCACAATTAGTGAATCGACTCTTTTGATCGAATTTAAAATGAGTCATGAAATCAAAAATAAGTCGTATATTTCGCACAAAAACCAAAAGTTTAACATTTTTCGAATGAAAACTTTTTATATCACTACTTGAACTATTTACAGATGTCTTGCATATATTACTCTATCAGTTGATAGACTTATTCATGAAAGTTTTCACCTACATAGAAAAAAAAGGTAGGAAATATCTCGATTTTTGAGGGGACGGAATTTTTTTAATAATTGAACAGAAATTAAACTGATTACGTTTTGATTTTCGAGTAGACACTTTTATCAAACTTTTAGCTTTTTCCCAATCTTAACTGTTTTTGACACCACTTCTCGCTACCAGTCTTGTAAACGGTGAAAACCTGAGCAATTCTGAATTGCTCAAAATGTTCCTTAATAATTTGAGGTATATAAAAGATTTCTTTTTTTCAATGTTTTAACTAATGTGTTTGTCAAAGTAAACGAAATATCCGACAACATTGGTGGCAACAAAGACAGATATATCCAAGATTAATGCGAGAGCGAATATGCATTTAAGGGTTTATTCACAAATTTCATAACGCTAAAAATGGCCATTTTCGACACCCACCCACCCCCTCGTAACGCTAAGATGAAGCAGGCATTATAAACATTTTAAAAGCAACGAAAATATTAGTTAAATTAGAAAATCGTATACCATCCAGCTTTTTACGCTAGCTATAAAACAACAGGGGGTGAATAGATTTTGACATTTATTGCCCACAATTTTTATGGTTTGATCCTAGTAGACAATGAATTGCGTTTGTTGATTCATTTGTCAAAAATTTTCACCACATTAGATATGCATTCTAAGGCTGTGAACCGTTTCACTAGTTCGTTTAACTTTTAGTTAAAATTTGACAGCTCAATAGTTATTTCCCCTCCGGTTAGAAATAACCCTGCTCTGAAGCATGGTTAAACTTGATAGCTCGAAAGTTATTTTCTGCTCCCGTGAATTTGAGAATAACTAACCATCTGTCAACTTTGTTCTGAAATAACTACTCGAATGTCAAAGCTCAAATGGGTCGACCGCGATGTTCAATTTAACCATTTGAGGGGAAAATAACTACCGAAATGTCAAATTTCAACTAATAGTTAAACGAATTGGTGAAACGGTTCACAGCCTAAGTATCGAAGTTCTCCGACGTGTATCTTCATTATTCAAATAACTGCATTGTATTATATTATTTTAGGCACCTTTTCAATGGATTCACTGATTTTTGTCGATTAATGAGGCATGGCGCTGCTTCAAAAAGCCCTGGACTAAGAACGAGAATATATAATTTCATTGTTTCTGCCACATAGAACCAATTATCGATACTGCAACAAACTTTGGAATCATGTTCTCATTCCTCTCTCACACAGTGAAGAAAAACAATTAAAAGATCATTAAATCTGTTTCTTATATGGGAAGTTGCTGCTTTACATACTTTTGAGTCGATGCGTCAACGGTTTTGTAAATGAGCTGATAAACATGAAAAACTGATCACTGGACATTGACATTGACCACATCCGTTCCACCACAAGTATTCTTTGGCAAACTATTTGAACAGATTTAAACTAGCGTTTGGATGAATGCTAGTTTGGATCGAAATCAAATCAAATTGTCTAAATAGTTGAAGTTACAAATCTAGTTTATTCAGGACAACAACAGATTCAGCTCAGGTGCAGAAATGGTATTACATTAATAAGGAAGCTTTTTTTCTAAAGGATTTTCACCTTATGTTTGTTTTAGCCTAATCTTCATACTCAGTCTTCAACACCATATATAGCGAATAGGGGCGATTTTCCACTGCACGTTTTAAGGAGTAGAATGATTCTTTCTTGGATTGTTAGCATCTTCTTAATCATCGAAATTATTCTAGTATAAATTCCCTTCAGCTTGTAGATACTATTGGCATACATTAGCTACTGTCCACTGCTCCTCATTAACCTAAAAAATAGATAAGTCAATTAAACAATGAGAAATAAATTTGATATTTCAAGGTCCTGAACAAAGGTTGAAAAATCTGACATTACTTTGTCAACAATAAAAAAAATCTTTCCAAAGTTTGCTTTGATCGAACTATAAAATTTTATAGTGTTGCCAAGGAATGTCAAGAAGGGATGATTCAACATTTATGGCATGCTAGCGTAAAAAGCTGGATACAAATTGAACAAGGTCGATTGGAGTCTATACGAATAAGTAATTATTTTTTTAAAGTAACAGGTAAAGGCTAAAAATGTTGACACGAATTCGATATTTGATCAGATTTAACTTACAATCTCTTGTACATTTCTGGCGGCATGATATTGAACAGCATCAAAAGAGATCTTGTCAAACACCATTCTTAAAAGGTACTTTACCAGCAGCTTCATTTTTTACCGCAAAAATAATATTCATATTCGGATAACTTTTTTGTTTCTGCAAAAATATGCACCATTTTTTCACAAACTCTCAAAAAACTCTTCTAGTTTAACCTACCGGTCGTCGCGCGGTTCGCCACTACCAGAACCACCACGCTGCTGTTGTGAACAAAAAGCGAGATTTTTTCAGCAATGTTGTACAAAATACAACAGCGCGACGACTGAAGAGTTAAGATTCCATGCCGATAATAATCATTGGTGATCTGGTCATTCTGTTTCACGTCAATTCATCAAAAAAAAAAATGTCAGATAATAACAAAGAGTTTTTTTGTGATCTTCTGAAAATATGGTGCTAAAATATAGAAAAACAAAATGGTTATTGCGAACCTTTGCGAACTAATTGTTTGTCTGCTTAAAAATGATGCTACTAGTAGAGGGGTAATGATTCCTTGCAAAAATAATGGTAAGATGTTTGATAAATTTCCATTAAGGCGAAGTAGGCCGTCATTGAAATTTGTACGCGTTGCCGATGATTGTTGCTAATTCACCTACTATTTCGAATCAAAGAAAATCAGTTGGTTATGCACTGACACAGCTGAAAAAGTATCAGCATGCTTTATGCATGTTAGCGCGTACAGTGATGCTTTTTCAAGTCAATATAAACTATCAAGACTCAGTTTTATCACATTGAAATGCAAGCTGAAAAGTCATCATTGATGCCAAAACGAATGACGGGCTACTTAGCCTTAAGATTAGCAACAAATTCTTGATGACATTTTGCAGGACTCCTAATAGGAAGAGAGGCGCTAATTGACCAATCATTGAATACTTTGGAAAATCCCTGAAAAAATTGTATAAAAGATCATAACCTGATTTCCTTGAAATTATTAGCAGAATTCTAGCAATTGGTAATTACAAAGCTAATGTAAATTGTTTTAGGCAAATTTCTTGTTTCCCACTCTTGGCATATTAATCAGGAATTTATTTTTGAGAGATTCCGGGAGATACTGATACTGATGCATGATGATGCCTTGTTTGGATTGCTGGATTGACTAGTCCTTGATCTTAATCCTCATGAAATCCCTGACGAGATTTTTCATTGTTTTCTATGGATTGGATGGGAACAGTGATTATTTGTATCAAACGTGTTAAATCATCAGCGGAAGTCGTGCCTACTATGGGCTCCAGAAGAAACTGCGGTCAAGAAAGATTCACCCCCGCACCAAATGCACGATGTACAAAACGCTCATAAGACCGGTAGTCCTCTATGGGCATGAGGCGTGGACTATGCTCGAGGAGGACTTGCAAGCTCTTGGGGTTTTCGAACGCCGAGTGCTAAGGACGATCTTCGGCGGCGTGCAGGAGAACGGCGTGTGGCGGCGAAGGATGAACCACGAGCTCGCTCAACTCTACGGCGAACCCAGTATCGTGAAGGTAGCTAAAGCTGGAAGGATACGCTGGGCAGGGCATGTTGCAAGAATGCCGGACAACAACCCTGTAAAGATGGTGTTCGCCACGAATCCGGTCGGAACAAGAAGGCGTGGGGCGCAGCGAGCTAGGTGGATTGATCAGGTACACCAGGACCTGGAGAGCGTGGGTCACAGTCGAGGATGGAGAGAAGCGGCCATGAACCGAGGGAATTGGCGAAATATTGTTGGCGAGGCTTTATCAAGATAATTGATGTAAAGCCAAATAAGTAAGTAAGTGTTAAATCTTCTACTCTATTAAATCCAATATTTATGCATCTGCAATGGCATTGCTAATCATAATGAAATGATTTTGTTGTGTTATCAAACTACATAAAATTTTTAAAGATCAAAAACCTAGGCACCTTAAAATACTGCTACAATATTTATAGTTTTACGTGGTTTTCTTGACACCTACCAGGAAAAGGATACTATCGCAAATGTGCAAAACTCATAGGATCCGAAAAATCTTGAAAATCAGCATTTTCTGCTGAATCTTGATACCCAGGAAAAATCCGGGAATTGGAAAATTAATTTTGAATTGACACCCTGTGCTTACCTTAAATTTAACCTTATTAAAAAAAACTTATTTAACAAACCCCGATAAAGTTCGAGTGTATTTGAAAAAGTATAACTGTTTTCAGAAATATATTTTTGGTGGATAGATGTAGAAAAAACAATGGAAATGTTCTGATTATTTGCAGAATACCGAAGAAGACTGAAAGTTTCTTTAACAATATTTACATTATCTCTGAATGATTATTAGCATTTTGTTTTGAAAATCCTAATATTTTTGGGAGATTTGTTTTTTTATAATTTTATAGGTTAACTAATAATGCGATTACTTTTTTAGTTTTTCGATGTCGACACTCTTTCATATAGAACATCTGGAGTTTTGGAAAATTGAACTAGAATTCCAAGCTGTTTCATCTTAATTAAACTATGGATATGCGTCAGGCTCCCTAGAAATAAAAAAAATAAAACATTATATTTCTAGGGTGATGAATAATTATATCAAATACAATTTATCATATTTATTTTAAAATGTCACATTTTACACTTCAAATAGTACCAAACAGTACATTTTACTAACATTTTATTTTATTTTATTTTTGTACAGGCTCAACAGACTCGCACGAACTGCTGACAATGGTTCAGTCTACTCAGGAAGTCAGCACACAAAATCGAGCGTCTTATTCATCATTCTGGGGGTCGTTACACAAAGGCATATTACTGTTAGAAATAATGATATATAATAAAAAAATAAAATTTAATACTGTTTGTTTAAACATGCTCTATTTCTATCATCAAATTCTTTTCAATGGCTGATCAAATTGCTATTTACCCTTTTTTTATAATACAAAAGAAAATACTAATAGGTAACTCTTGTTTCCGAGTTAAACGCGTTCGATATCATAAAAGAGATTTAGATACAAAAAAGGATTAAAAGGCAATTTGATCAATCATTGAGCAGAATTTGCAATCGTTTTGTTGCTTCAATCGTTTAGATTACATAGCTTTCATATTACATCGCATCGATTACATCGTATTGTGTACGTTGAATATAATACATCGGAAAAATTACATCGATCACGTTCATTACACCAATTGCCCGCGAGTACGTCGAGCTGTGTAATATTCCACAGCCGAGGGAATGACTTGGTTGCAGCAGTTTCGATGTAATATTCAACAACTTTTTTTGCTGTGTAGTCACGAGGGCATGTACGCCCAATTCTAAAATTAATGTGTTTGGCCGACAGGCCAACAGATAGCGGTAGTGTGTAAACGTCAAACGCGAACAAAAACGATGCGAGCGCTGCGGGTGGCGGATTGGCCACCTACCATATTTTTGAATCGAACGTTAAAAAAGTGGTCGATGGACAATGATGAGAGTGTGACGTCTGTTTGTCTGTGCCGGTAGTATTGAATTTTCAACCAAATATATTTTTTCCATCCTCATGCTCTATAAAAGTGTTGAACCGTAAGCTATCAGATAGTGCGTAACTTTGTGGAAATATTGCATTCCTAAATTATAAATTTTGTATTTTATTTTATTGTTACATTTTTCAATTTTTTGACTTAGGCCGATTTGCCGTCATAAAAGTCATAGAAATTTAAATTTTAGTTCAATTTCAATTAAAGGCCCAAACGCAATGATAGCGGAACGGCAACGGAAAGCGGAACCGGTTCGCCAGCATGAACTACAACAAGCTTGTCTACTCAGTGTTTGTTCAATTTTATTCGTTGTCAGCTCAGTCGAGATGGTGTGCTTCATGCTGGCGAACCGATACCGCATTCCGTTGCCGTTCCGCTATCATTGCGTTTGGGCCTTAAAGGCCCAAACGCAATGATAGCGGAACGGCAACGGAATGCGGTACCGGTTCGCCAGGATGAATCACACAATCTCGACTGAGCTGACAACGAATGAAATTGAACTAAAACTGAGTCGACAAGCTTGTTGAAGTTCATGCTGGAGAACCGGTTCCGCTTTCCGTTGCCGTTCCGCTATTATTGCGTTTGGGCCTTAAGGATCATTATAAAATAATACATGAGGTATATTAAAAGATAAAAAACATAAAAATCTCAAAAAAAGGTTTTGGTAGTTTTGCCCGACCATTGTACAATGGCTTTTAGGGCGAGATCACAGATTAGGGTGATCAAAGTATTTTGGACAGACCGTTATGCGTATATAATTTGGCCATTTACGGCTAAATCAAATAGAGGTAGCCAAATTATATACTCGTAACGTTCTGTCCAAAATACATGAAACACCCTATGCGAGAACTTTTCATTCAGTTTTTGGCAGGGGGGGTATACGCAACGAGGTTCGCCTACCGTTCATGTTTTGTGGGTGTATTCGTTTGGCTCACAACGCTGCTAGGCATCCCGCTGTTTAAGTGTTGAAATGCATCAGCATTAGCTGTCTGGCATGGCCCGCGTTCCACCTGTGCTGTTTGGGGTCGGCCCGCGTGAGAGATGATGCTGTTTGGGACGGCCCGCCCGAGAGATGATTGTTAGGCGAGCTTTGTTTGTAGTTGACAGCCGTACACCCACCCTGGTTTTTGGACATATTTATCCGTTTTGTCCCTCTGTGCCTCATCGCCTCGAACCGGTTCAGCATGCGCCCGATGGCCCGACTAAAAACTGCTGAATGCTTACGTCACAACTCTCGTCGTTGACTGACGTTTCGTTTCTGTTGTGGATGTCAACTCAGAGCAGAGAAAACACAAAAGAAAAAAAATCTTCCGTCGTTTCGTTTGTATGCGCGAGTGAGAGTGCAAAGGAAGAAAGTTTTTACAAAGCAGCAAAAGCGAATAATCATCATTGCTGTTGGAGGTGGTGTTTTTCTCCGCGAATTCGAAAACCGATTTTTTCCACTCGCGTCAGCAGATTCCGTATCGCCAGGAAAGCATTTTATCGCGACGCGTTCCCTTCCGGACCCGCAACGAAAAACATTCCACTGAACCGTGACCGGAAGTGATTTTGAAACTCCAGCAGAAAAGGGGGGCGTATTTTTGGAAGGCCCCAAGCGTTTGTGTGTCACCGCGAGATTTTTGCTTTCTCAGCCCTAAGAAAAAGCGACTCTTCCTGATTCTGGTGATTGATAAGGGAACGAGAATCGAAAGCGCAAGGCAAGGAAGCATAACAATCATTGTTGGATATTGATAAGCCATGGAGTACGAAAGCGTAGTGCTGGTCAAGCAGGAAGTGTTCGTCTACAAGATCCCCCCGAGGCAGAGTAACCGTGGCTACCGGGCCGCGGATTGGAACCTGGGCGAGCCAACGTGGACCGGCCGATTGCGGATGGTGTCCAAGGGGAAGACGCTGGCCGTCAAACTGGAGGACAAAGTGACGGGGGCACTGTTTGCCAACTGTCCCATCGAGGCGTACCCGGGAGTGGCCATCGAAGCCGTGTCCGACAGCTCCCGGTACTTCGTGCTGCGGATACAGGACGATAATGGTTAGTACGGGTGGGAGGAAAAGGGGAACTGGAGGGCTGGTAGCGGTTCACTTCTTTTGAAGCCAGTCGTCATATGTCGTCCTTACACTACTAACAGGGTGTCGACTAGGTACCTGAGAAAATACTCAAATGTCAGGGAATGGCTTTGAATTCTAAACCCGACCTGGAAATCATGAAAAGTCATTTCATTTGGGGTCAGGGAAATATTACAAAACTACATCCCCGAGATAGTCATTTATGACATGACGCAAAGGTATAGTGAGGACTTCCTTCGGAAGGGAAGTGAAGCCATTGGTCCCGAGATGAACTAGCCTAGGGCTAAAACTCTGGCTAATAAAGATAAAAAAAAACAATTGCAATATTCCAAAACATTATCGAAAATCAATTTTCAAATAATATCTAAACAGGTTATTCCAGTATTAATCTGATAAAAACACCTTTTTTCAACTTGATGGTGAATGTATATGAACAAGAGCAACAGTCAAGGTCTGAAATGCTCCCGAATAATGAATTCCAAATGTGGTAATTTACAGAAAGTATATCATTTTGTGGGACCCAGATGGCCGTAGCGGTCACGACTGCCCAAGGCATAGAATATTTTCGCGCTTGCCACACGATATACATACACGCAAAAATAGTTTATTGGCTCAGTGGATAATTGTGGGAGTGCTCATAAGAAAACTAAGCAGAAATACAATTTTTTTCCCAGTTGGGAAGTCAGAAAGAAAAAAAAGAAGATCAGGTATCAGAAGGCCTGCTCCAAAGGCACGTTCCCCACCAGTTGGGAGATTTTTTGTGCCATCGCCATATTTGAGCCTAATTCATCATCTACCCGATGGGAGAGGAAAGGGAAGGGAAAGTTAGGAGAAATTAGGAGTGGGGTCCCTTGAAGAGGGAAGCAGTGTTGCCACATTTTTTTCCGAATCTCATCTGTGTTTTCAGCCGAAAAAATCTTTTTTATCTTAAGTCAACCTCCAAAAATCTTAGTAAAAATCTGTGTTGTTGAAAAATCTAAAATTGACTTTTTAAGGCCAAAAAGAGCCTTCGCAAACGTATTATACAGGGTGATTACTTTATCCTGTCAGTAAAATAAGTTATCATACAAAAAAGATGGTTGTATAAATTTTATTTAGCAGTGTATATCCATTTTTGGACATCTATAACATCTGTCTTCGCTATACATAGATAACATTTTTTTTACCTCAATTTCCAGTCACAAGCGTTGTTTCAGAAGCATTATTGTTAACACGCACGTTATTCAGAAGCATATATTTTAACCAAAAAAGACATATTTTTTTTAGCTAAAATTTTCCATAATCAGTCTATTCCCTAGTAAGTCTAGAAGATTGTGATACCATGCTGTTTCAATCAGGCATTTTTTTCAGCGGAGTTTAGTCTAAAATACATATCTGCGGAAAACGTGCGTGCCAGGTGCAATGCCTTTAAAACAACACATATGATGATGATGATGATTATTTAGCCACCATCAGCGCAAGGATTACCTATGGCTGCAGAATCATACCGGGATGGTATGATCTACCTGATGGTTTGTTGTAGCAGGGCTAGTTAATATCTTTGAAGACCTGTGGAAGACAACACTAAGGCTGTTTTCTCATGACAAAAGGCTGGCGACCCCACGCACTTTCATCCAGTCAACAGTTCAATTAACTCCCTTAGGCTACCCCTCCCCAATACCCAATATATAGTAATATATCATATATAGTGTTATTAAAGTATCTTACCTTAAAATTATAGAAATAAAGAAATTAAAAATTATACTCAGCTTAATCCAAATAAATAAAACAACACATATGACTAAAAACTAAGGTAAATGAAAAAATATTTAATCTTTACTTTGTCAAAACAAACTTTATAGATGTGCTAAACAGGATGTACACCGGAAATTAAAATTCATACATACATCTTTTATCTACGATCATTTACTTTACTGACAGGAATTAGTAATCACCCTGTAGATGTATTTGGCATGTCAACCGTTATAAATTTGAATTTATTCTACCAAAAGTAAGTTAAAAATGCATAATTGTTTCTAAAAGTTACAAAAAACTTAAGTTTTTCTTAAAAACTTAACTGAGTAATGGTATTTCTGCTCTTTATCTTCCAAAACTGTGTCCTCAATTTATGAAATATCCTAAAATCTTAAAAAATTTTTTTATCAAAAAAATCTGTGATCTGTGATCACAGATACAGTGAATCCACAATTAAGAATCACCCACATTATATGAATCAGCTGCCTTTAAAGGACAAAATAACAGTAAAAAATAGCACAAAACATCACGGAAACATTTTCGCTTATAATTTATTTTGAGTAAAATTGTTTACGTGATTTTTTGTGTTGATTTTTGTTGTTATTTTGTCATTTAAAGTCAGCTGATTCATAAATTGTGGACGATTCTTAATTGTGGATCCACTGTATCTGTAGGCAAGATCAGGAAAAAATCTGTGTAATTACAGATAAATCTGTGTATGTGGCATCACTGGAGGGAAGATCGCATAAGCGAAATGAGAGCATGTAGCTCCATATGTGTTCGAACAGCGCCCTTAAAAGGGCACTGCAAAACGCATGAGCGTAAAGAGAGCCTATAGCTCATTACCACAGCAGGTTAAGAATAACAGAATTCCTGAAGATTCAGACTTCTGAATTCAGTTTCACTTAATAAGTGTTTACCAAGTAATTGGAATCACAATTTGCGCAAAAACTGGACAGTACATTTTAGGTGATACGAAGTTTCATAATCGGAGTCACAACTATCACACACAAATGAGTCAGCGCACTGAATATTTGCCATGTGATAGTCGAGTCGGCAGTGGCCTGTCAACGCTCTGACCAAGAGACTGCAATTCTGCTTTGACAGATTTGTTAAATACTTCGCCACCCTTGGAGATGGCTCAGTAATGTACAATTTTGTTTGACGACACGACTCAACATTATTCCAATATTGCTTGTGCTGAGTTGCCGCCCAAGAGTTTATCTGAAGCTTCACCCAGCAGTTCACAATTGGAATAGCTGACTCAGGGCCAATGAAGTCATGTGATGTTCCATCGCGAGCTAGCTCATCAGCCAAATCATTTCCCCCGATGGAAGAATGGCCAGGTTTACAGAGTTGACTAAATTTAGTTCCTCAATTTGAGTTCGACATGCGATAACAAGCTTCGACCTTGAGTTGACCGAAGCAAGAGCTTTTATAGCATCGTGACTATCTGAACAGAAGTATATGACTTTACCCATTACGCGCTGTTGAAGTGCTGATTGCACTCCACAAGCAAATATTTCCGCCTGAAAAACTGTGCAGTTTTTACCAAGTTAGTAAAACTGATTCAGCCTTAGCTTACGAGAATATACACCTGCACCAGCTCTACCTTCAAGAAGGGAGCCATCAGTGTAACATACTATATTGTTTGAAATACTTTTTTTTTCAAATAGCCAGACGTCCACTCCTCCCGTGAAGGGAATTGTGTGGTAAATGTCCTGTAAGGAAAGTGACAAGCAATTGTGAGATCACTTGGAGCAAGAATAATTTTGTCCCAATTCATCAAAAGTGGAAACAACGAAGTGTGTGTAGATCTACGATTCACTGGATTATTCTCCAATAGATCCAGAATCCATAAACGGTAAGAGCAAGAAAGTGCTTCTTGTTTAAGATGTATCTGTAGTAGCGCAACGTCGAAAAATGCTCTACGCTGGGAGTCGTAGAGAACGTACCAGACATCGCCATTAAGCACATCCTTTGGAGATGGCCCAATTTTGAATGGATTGTTCTCACTTCGCCCTTTTGCCACCACACAAGACATCCATATGCCAATATTGGTCGGACAACTGTTGTGTGAATCCATTTGGTTTGAGGACTCAAGTTTTACCAAAGGTTCGCCGGCATTGACCGAATGCCATGCAAGCTTTTTTGATTCTGAAATCAATGTGAGGTGTCAAAGAATGTGGAATCTAGAACGACTACGACATACTTTACCTGATCAGTTATATTAATCTCAATGCCAAAAAGACGTAAAGGTCGAATTCCATCGCGGTTTCGTCTTTCTGTAAAAAAGAACAATAGATGTTTTATTTGGGTTAACCGAGAGGCCATATTGGCGACACCAACTCTCGACTACCTGAAGAGCACTTTGCATCAGGTCGAATAGGGTGCTTATGCACATACCAACTATCAGAGCTAGATAGTCGTCGGCAAATCCATAAGTTGGAAAACCGCAATTATTGAGTTGCCTCAATAGCGTATCTGCTACGAGATTCCACAGAAGTGGTGACAAGACTCCCCCTTGGGGGCATCCGCAAACACTCAATTTTCGAATCGCTGCTTGACGCAATGTCGAGAAGAGATGTCGATTTTTGAGCATTATTGATGAACCTGTAGTGGTGGTATCACATTTTGACATTTTTTGCTTAAAGCCGCGTCTTAATTCATATGGCATAGACGCAATAATATCTTGGATGTGATCCAACGGACATTCAAATAATTAATCTATTCGAAGTGGATATTGAGGCGATCAGCCTTGATAATGGTTTTTCGAAGTGAAATGATCCTCAACTCTACTTGACTGAGGTTGATAATAGAATGAATCGTTTATTCAAAGTTTCTTTTAACATAAGGTCCTACTGGAGGTAGCTGGATATCATATGCATGTATTCGTGTGAGCGATCGATAACGATCGGTATCGAGAAAGAAAGAGAGAGAATGAATGCACATGTGGAGAAGGCAGTTTCAAGGCTGAAGGCACTTGGTGATAACTTACCGACTGTGCTTTGAGAAATTGAAATATGAGTATGACACATTATTGTCATGTCAGATTTGTCGAAACGGTTGGTGGTCATCGTCCTGCTTATGCGTACATTGCATGTGTCGCCTAAGCAGTTCGATGCTATGGGAACGTTTTGACTTTCGCGGTAGGTACCACTGGTGTGGTCCTTCTAGAAACTATGGTTGCTATGCGGGATTGGATGACATGTGGAATACAGATGCCACAATATTAATACTATTGGTGACGATCAGTTTGCCTTTTGCTAACCAGGATGATCCGTAGCCACTCCTTCTATTAGCTAGCGAGAAACATTGTTATCATGTACGACGTAGGGAATATTACTTTGAGGTAAATGACTAGTAGATTCACTGAGTAGAAATAAGTGGCAACAATCTTATATTAATATGGTTTTTACATTGCCATAAAAAGAAATACCTCTTTTGTAACAACGGTATAAATAATCTAATTCCAGCTTAATTTTCGCAAAAATTACAAGTAGAAAGTAGGCGTTGTGAAGCATTGCATTTGTCACCGTAAAGTGAATCTTGTCGGAGACTGTAATAGAAGCCTAAGGTAACTTTAATCTTAAATATTTACTATAAAAATGACTATGTAAAATAAGACGCTAAGATCGATCATTAGGGTACACTTGCTAGTTTCGAGAAAAGTGACTTTTTTCTTTAAGGATATATGAACGTAATGACCAATAAATACTTTTAACAACAAAAAATTACATTAACTAGAACTACTACTAAACAGCCTATTTTTGTTAAGACTTGACGACAATTGACATTTAAGACTCTAATCTTACATAAAAGACAGGAGTAATCAAAATAGCACTTAAATGACAAATTATTCAAAACCATTTCGACTAGACAGTATTATTAATAACACTATTACACTACTATTTCAAACAAATTCTGATGGAGCTGCTGATTTTCACAATGCTTCCTTTTCTCAGAAGCAAGGGAATACGGGTATTTTTCCATCACAAATCTCATAAAAATCCTGCAAATCCCCTCCCCTTGGTTATGCGACCTTGCCGCGATGGGAGGGCATAATCCATTAGCCCATATGATGGAAACCAAAGGCGTAACCTGTAGTGGTGGTATCACATTTTGGCATTTTTTGCTTAAAGCCGCGTCATAATTCATATGGCATAGACGCAATAATATCTCGGATGTGATCCAACGGACATTCTGCGTCATTGATAGAATTGATGCCCATTTCAAATAATTAATCTATTCGAAGTGGACATTAATACTATTGGTGACGTTCAGATAGCCTTTTGCTAACCAGAATGATCCGTAGCCACTCTTACTATTAGCTAGTTAGATACATCGTTATCATATACGACGTAGGGAATACATAGGAACTCTTAGGAAAATGACTAGTAGATTCACTGAGTAGAAATGAGTGGCGACAATCTTATTTTAATATGGTTTTTACATTGCCATAATAAGATATACCTCTTCTGTAACAGCGCACAGTGGGACGAAATCAAAAAAAGTGGGACATGTGTGTTTGTGCTGAAACTATTGGTTTTAGCGTTTCGACATGTTCTACAAAGTTTCATCATTTATTGAGTAGGGTAGATGTACCAATAGTGGAGGTACTAAGCACTAATGAACTTCATTTAACCGCCTATATTCAAGAAGCGCAATTAATGTACATGTAAATGTTGTAACGGGAAGTAACGACCATTGACTTAATGAGAAAAAATATTTCATCGCTGTAATCCACGGCATGTCAGTGAAAAATAATACCTCCACTATTGGTACACTGTTCCTTTAGTTGCGGTATATTTTTAATTTGTGTTCCTATAGTTGCGGTATCCGTGATTTTCTTATGGGATCCTCCACTATAGGAACACTTTACCGCAACTATTGGTACAAGCAAGGCCAGTTTTAGCAATTGTAGTGATATTTTATCAGTTTCAAAGCGATTTGAACGCTCTGTTCGTCTATTCCGTGTATCAACAAGCCAATACGTCGATTGGCAGTGTCGGTTCTGTGGCAAATGTAATAAAATCAGTGAATACGACACTACCGCAACTATAGGAACACCCACAACTAAGGGAACACTTACCCTACTTAATTTAGACACTGAAAAAAATTTCACTTGAAGTGATATACACTGAGAAAAAAAATTAACTTTTTTAATTATTGTCAAAATTGAAAACTGTCTAAGGAAGTATTGTAGGCGACATCATTTCATGAAAGTTTGTCGAAGACGGAAAAGCTCTATCTCCTACACTGACGAAGTTAGGGGGTAAAAATGATGGGTACCCCCTTAAAACTAAAATTTTCTCCATAACTTCTAAATTTGAATTTCTACATTTTTACAATGTTCTACAATGTTTAAGGTGCTGTAAAAATACACATTTTTGCCAAAGACACTAAAGCGCTAGCTCTTCACGTTGAAGATTTACGAACGATTTTCTGATTTTTTCACATCAAATTTAAGTGTGCATATCTTGTAAAGTTGCAAGTAGTAGCAGCTAATTTTATCATCATGCTGTTTCTCAACCTATTCCCTTTTAATATATTTACGAATAATTGCGGGTCAAGCGGGGCTCATCGCAGTTTGTTTAATTGAAAATTGTATTTCCTATGAATAAATGTATGTTTTCTAAATTTTAATTGTTGTTTTTTCTATCTGTTATGTTTTTATGTTTTGTTATGATACTTAACTCTTGGCCCATTTTACGAACGGCAAATTTATAATGTTCACTGTTCAAGTTTTAATTTGACATGGCTGTAGAGGAAAAGTTGTTGTTTCCGTGAAAATTACTGGATTTTTTCAAGTGTATCGAATAATGACTCAGATAATTGGAAAAATCGATCGGATCTCTGAATAATATCCTGTAGGATTTTCTGGAAGAATTCCTCGAAAAACATCGAAAGGAATATATAAAGGAATTTGTGTGGCAATGATCAGAAGATTTTCTGGACAATCTTAATATTTTTTTTCTAGAATTTTTTGACAAATGTTTGGATTTAATCCTGGATAAGTTTTTAGAAACAAAATTGTTCGGACACAGAGTGGTTACTAATTTTTGAAGCAGCGCGTTTTAGAGAATCAGCTCAAACTAAAAAGAGATTTTATTATTATCGAACTTTTGACTATTGAATACAATATGGATCATCTTACATATTTAGTTTCCAAACCCTGACTCTGAGAAAAGTGGTAGGTAACGTACGAATGAATGGTCTATACAATCTAAATAAATCGAAATTTAGCAATTAGAATCATTCAACGGCTAAATTGTGGAGGCTTACATGTGTTGTATATTGGAGTTCAACAATTCTATGGTGGTATCCACAAGTACTTCGGGTTTAATGGCACAATTGAGGGGAGATAACCTATATTGGCAAACTACATATAAAAACAGGGCATTCTAACAACTATTTCACGAATTCAAGATTATTGAATTACCTATCGAGCCTAAAGATATTTCACCAGTTCAACGACTTATATGTACCAAATTATAATCGGGAAATTCACAAAATCAATCATATTGCACATAGGATCAAGACCACGTTATACACCATTCGATGGCTATTACGAAATCAATTGCCTTTCAATCGGACTGTCAGTCTCATCAGCGATGACAACGTATGTAGATTAGGTAGTAGGTACGCCGACCGTTGGTAGTGGTGGTAACAGTTCCCCGGCCCGTAAACCCTGTCCAGAACCTAGTTTTGGAACAGATTTACCAGAAGATGCAATTTCAATAACCGCCAATTTGGTTACAGGTCGACGATACACTCCGTGAGCGGTACGAACTGATGCCTGTCGGATGCGATTGTCCTTGCCCAGATATACAGATTCTACTTGGCCTCGAATCCACCCGTTCCTGTTGGGTCCATCTACGATGAAAACTAAATCTCCCGCAGCCAATGGTTTACTTTCCTCCAACCATTTGGTTCGGCAATTAAGAGCAGGTAGATATTCTTTTATCCACCTTTTCCACAGAGTGTCTGCAATTATCTGTGAACGCTTGTAAGCATTTCGAAGGGCTTCAGCTTGGTCTGTCGATGCGATTGCTGGATTATCCAAACACGACGTTACTCCTCTAACAAAACTGTTCGGGGTCAATGCTTCAGCGTGTATCGAATCCTGTGGCATGTAAACGAGCGGTCTCGAATTGACGATTTCTTCAGCCTCAGTTATCACTGTCAATAGCGTTTCATCATTCATTCTACCGGTGTTCAATTCCGACATCACTTGTTTGACGGAACGCACCATGCGCTCCCAGACGCCCCCCATGTGTGGCGCAGAGGGCGGGTTAAACCTCCATCGCGTCCGGGCATTGGTAAATACGTTGGCACACGCTGTATCAATACGTTTGATCTGCTCCTGTAGCTCTTTGTTGGCTGCCTTGAGGTTAGTCCCGTTGTCGGAAAATATTGTGATAGGTGGACCCCGCCTCAGAACGAATCTCCGTATAGCCATTATACAAGACGCTGTGTCCAGTTTATATGCCACTTCTAGATGGACAGCCCGTACTGACAGACAAGTAAAGAGTACTATCCATCTCTTCTCACCATGTCTTCCAACGACTACATCAACTGGACCAAAGTAATCGATCCCAACGTCTAACGAACGGGGTTAGCCGCTTGATCGGAAGAGGAGCCATCCTGGGTATATACGGTTGACTTTTCTTCACTTTGCAAGTTTGGCATCTCTCGATGACTTTCGAAACGCACGATCTTGCTTTGGGAACATGGAAACGGTTTCGCAGTTCATTGACGACTGTGTCTTTGAATGCGTGTCCAAAGCGGCGATGAAGATGATCAATGAGGATGTTGGTGACTGGATGGTGGCTAGGCAGGATAATTGGAAAACGGGTGTCGTATGGCATGAATTCAGCTTCACTCAAACGACCGTCAACGCGTAGAACTTGGAATTCGTCTAGAAACGGCGCGAGTTTATACAGAACGCTTTTTTTGTCCATCTTCAACCATTCCTCTGTCGCTGATTTTTGATTGCGTAGTAAGATTGCTATTTCCTCTCCGAAGGCGTCTCTTTGGGCTAATTTCCATAGGACAATTTCGGCCATTTCATACTCCTCCTGGTTCAAAGGAACCAATATTGAATTAATTGGACGACGAGCCAGCTTTTTAATCTTATCAGTAGTTTCCACGACTTCTATTGATGTATTTTGTCGCTTTTTACGGCAATTTGAGATGAAGCGGAATACACATGCCATTGTGCGAATCAGGACATTCCACTTGGAGAACCGCGTTACATCGATGAGTGGCCCTTCGAGGTCGACTACAGGGCCAGCATGGAAAAGGTGACAAGCGCGTATCTCTTCGTTTGTATTCGGGGTCATTTGATTGATACCGAGCCAACTCTCTTCAGGTGCATACAGGATTTTCGGCCCGTGGAACCATTCCCCATCCGAGCTCAAACTGCTATCTCGTTTCTTCTTAGTAAGCAGATCTGCGATGTTCATCTTCGTTCGAATGTAACGCCAATCGTCCACAGCTGTTTCTTGCAGAATTTCGCCAATTCGGAATCCAACGAAGGGTTTGTATTTCCTTTGATCGGATTGGATCCATGAAAGAACGGTCCGAGAATCAGACCAAAGTATGCGTTTAGCTACCTTAACCCTGTGATTAGCGATCACCGCGTTGGCCAATCGAGCCCCAAGCACCGCTGCTTGTAGTTCCATTCGAGGGATCGAAAGCTGCTTTAAGGGGGCCACCTTGGTTTTGGCCATAACCAAACTGCAAATTATGCCTCCAGGAGTTTCCAAACGAAAATAGGCTGCACATCCATACGCTTGTGAGCTTCCATCGCAAAACACATGAAGTTGCAAATTATCGTAGCCTGCAGCTGAAGATCCTTTCAGGTAGCATCGAGGTATTTGCAAATTCTCAATCGATGAAAGAGTATTCCTCCACCATGTCCATTTTTTGAAGCACTCGTCGTTGATCTCCTCATCCCAGTTACAGCCGCTTTTCCATAAATCTTGAAGCAGTATTTTACCATGCAGAGTGAAGGGCGCCAGCAGACCTAATGGATCAAAAAGACTCATCATACAGCTGAGAGCCAATCGTTTAGTTGGCCGGTCGGTTCCTAACAAGTATGGCGCCAAATCTTCCCTTACAGAGGTTGAAAACATAAATACGTCTTCCTTAGGGCGCCAGATGAGACCCAACACTCGTTCTGTAGAGCCCTCGTCGAGTTGAAGTGATATCTTCTCCTCTGTGTTCCGTTCTCCAATTTCCTCTAGAAATCGTGGTGAATTCGAAATCCATTTATGGATGGTGAACCCAGCTTGAGAGTGGATGAAGCGGACTTCTTTAGCACGTTTCACTGCTTCGTCGATGCTATCCGCACTGTCTAGGTAATCATCGACGTAGTGCAGGCGGATTATGGAACGCGCAGCTTCAGGATATTGAACAGCGTACTTAGCAGCATTGTGGTTTTTGATAAACTGCGCCGATGCAGGAGAGCAAGTAGCGCCGAAGGTTCCAACATCCATTACAAAGACTTCCGGATCTTTCTCACGATCAGTGCGAAATATAAATCGCTGCGCTTGCTTGTCGCCCTCACGTATGTTGAACTGGTGGAACATCTCTTTACGATCTCCTCCAAAGGCTACTGCGCGTTCTCTGAATGGTTGCAGCACCGCCGGCAAGGGGACCAACAAATCTGGACCGGCTAATAGCATTGAGTTGAGCGAAATTCCTCGTACTTGTGCAGCTGCATCCCAAACCAAACGAACCTTTCCAGGTTTTTTAGGATTTAGAACCACATTAAGGGGAAGGTACCAGACCCTCGCTTGGTTTGCATTTTCGAGTTCTTCCGTTGAGGCTTTATGGATGTAATTCTTAGTTTGGTATTCCTGGATTTGCTGTCGAACCTTCTTGTCCAAATCTGGGTTCTTCTCCAGGCGACGCTCCAAACCACGAAGCCGATGCAAGGCCATCGGCAGGCTGTCGGGAAAGGTAAAGTCATCAGTTTTCCACAGAAGACCTGTCTCGTAACGACCATTTCGTTTCACCGTTGTGTTTTGCATGATTTCTCTTGCTCTACGGTCTGTTGTTGACTCGGGGAGTAGACTCACTGCCCCTTCCATGTCCTCGACGGTGAAATACTTCCTCATGGCATCGTGTAATTCCGCGTTTGTCAGGCCGACATGGTACCCAACAAAGGATTCCATTGGAGGGGGTGAACGTGTAGGGCCAAAGACTGTCCATCCAAGATGAGACTTTACACCAATCGGCTCATCTGCATTTCCAATGTGGGAATCCAACGGTGCAAGTAGATATGCATTGTTGAGTCCAATGAGGATCTTCGGTTGGTCGCCTATTTGGTCGGGTATTTCAACTCCTTTCAAATGACGATACTGACGAACAATTTCACCAAAATTGATGTGCTGTTTAGGTAGATACAGTCTCTCGACGGTATGTGCATTTTTCAGGTCGAAACGTTGGAAACTTTCCATTCCTGAAATCTCCAACGAAACGCATTCCGAATGCCGCTCCTCGCGAACGATGTTTCCCGTCCAGCGCAGTTTCAGTGGTTGTGACATTCCACTGGCTCGTAAGGCCCGAACTAGATCCTCGTCAATTAGAGTTAATTCAGATCCCTCGTCGAAATAGGCCATCGTGCGGACGGACTTGCTACCATTGAACAACATAACTGGTGCAATTCGAAAAATAATGGACGGGGTGGAGCTTACATGCATATAGTGGAAGCTGTTGCTCGGTGCATGATGCATAGGTGTACGAGCTGGAGCTGCTGAAACGTTTGAGTGCTCACGATGTACCAAGGGATGATGGTGGAGGCGGCAAGTGCCTACATTACAGGTAATTTTAAACTTGCACCCAGTGATGGAAAGTGGCGAACGCTTCATCTGAACTGGAACAAAAACAAAACCAAACGCTCCCGAGCGTCAGAGCGCTGGCTTACTCGCATCTGTCGACTCCCGAGTAACTGAAGCTAAAAGTGATTCGCGAACGTGTTCGGAGCTGCTCAGAGTCATATTGTGCTTTTGGGAAAAAAGTTGTTCCATGACCTTCACACGTTCTTCAAGGTTAAGTCGCCGAAATTCTTCGCAATTTCGAATACGATGTTCCCCTTTTTGGCATATTCGACAGAGAATCGCTGGTTTCGGATTGGTGTAAGACGATTCCCGTACATTTGTGTGTGCGTTCACAAATCCACGGTCCTTGCCTCTCACCTTTTCGCCCTTCGTTTTTGGATCGATGACGAGGATAACTTCACTGGCTTCAGCTACCAGTTTAGAAGTAAATTGTGCAAACGTACTGAGGGTCACTGGTTGGACGAATCGTTTGAATTGTACCCATTCTCTCTTCGTAGGCGCAGGAAGTTTGTCTACGAGCTCTTGTATGAGTACTGGATTTACAAGGTGATCCTGGAAGTTTGCTGCCACCAAATGATCACACAGTTCTTGAACGGCGAGTCCGAACGGAATGAATGTTTCTAATCGATCGGCTCTGGGCGCATCAGCTTTCTTAACCTTATTCAAAAGGGTATGGATTAGCTGCTCGGGGCGTCCGTATAACATCCGGAGTGTTTCAATTACCTGTGGCACAGCTTGCGGTAGGAGCAGCCGACTGCGAACAGATTCTAATGCAACACCTTTTAAACATTCTTGTAAGCGTACAAGATTCTCAATGTTCGAAAAGCCGCATGCTGTTGTTGAGTTCACGAAGCTGCTATAGAACAGAGGCCACTCTTCCACCTTTCCCGTAAAGATAGGAAGCTTCTTAGAAAGTATTTGGCGGGCTGCGCGCTGCGCCTTTGAAGGCCCTGCAGGCATAACCGCCTGTGGTGCATCTAGTGAGTTATCATCCTCTGAAACGTCATCGTCCTCGTCGTTCGCATTTCGTTCGGAGAAATCTTCGGCTTGTGGAAAGGTTGGAAATTTAAGATTTGTCGCACCAGGCGGCACTGCTGTTATTTCAGGATGTCGTTTGGGAGTCTCCAGCACGTACTGTTTCTTAGTGATACGCTGCTTTGAAGTTGATTTTGCTTCTGCTTCATCTGAAGCCTCGCATCCTTGCACTGTTGCGTGGATTGTTTTCTCCCCATCCTTATTCAACCAGGCCTCCACCATATGCTGGTTATCCTGTGCTACATCTACGCCGGGTAGCATACCCCCGACTGCACCTTCCAGTTCCAAGTTCGCCGAAAGAATTTCAAACTTTTCTCGCTGGAATCGCTCTCGGAGCTCACGCTGTCGATTCTGGAACTCAATTTGATCAGCTAGCTGTTTGTCTAGCAGTGCCTTCTCTTGTGCTAGCTCCTTCTCTCTCAATTCTCTTTCTTGTTGGATTTTTCGTTGAATGAACTGCTTCTCGATCTCAAGCTTCTTCTCCCTCATCTGCCTTTCCTCGTCAAGCTGTTTCTCTTTGAGTGCCAGTTCCTCTTCCATGCGACGAAACTCTAGCTGCATACGTGATTCTGACACACGGCTCGAGCTGGAAGCTACTGATTTGGCGTCGATTTCTCTTGATGGAAACGATTTCGTTGCTGGGTCGTTATCCTTTGCTGCTGCTGTGGACTTCTTAGAAGAGACGCTCTTGGAAGAAGATGCATCGTTGGACGTACCAGGTACGTTAGGGGCCGTCCATAAATGACGTAGCATTTTTTCACTGATTTTTTACACCCCCCTCCCCCCTCGTAGCATTTCGTCACAAATGTTGATACCCCCCCCTTGAAAAATACGTAGCATTACAAGCAAACCCCCCCCCCCCCCCCTACAATTGTTTTATTTGTTTTCCTTAGCAATTGGGTAAAAAAAAAGAATTCAAAAGTTGAATACAGATTTTGATATTAATTACTGACTGAAACCTAAGGATAATCTAACGAATAAATGTTTGGTTTGCAGTAGCGCTCGAAAGTAATTTGGAAAACAGTTTTAAATGAACTTATTCCTGTTTAAATTATTGGCTAAATTGTAATACTTTTGCTGTTGTTACCATGAAACATTAGTTTACAGCTGAAAATATAAAAAAGGAAAAAACTTTGATTGGAGTTTCATCAACAGTAACGGGTTAGGGCACAATAGATTTTATAATATGTTGAAAAGAGATTTAGTTATATTATTAGAGGATTGTTTTTTAATTATTCGTTGTTAGGAAATAGATATCAATGAATGTTAAGTTAAGATATGTTTGATTTGAAATGGATACTCGTCATTATTTTCTAAATTCAAATCCATTTAGCAATCAGGTGCCAGATGTGGAAAAGATTACACTTGTAATATTTGGAATGTTCAGAAAATCTTAGCGATTATTCTACAAGTTATTCAACTTCATTGATATTTCAGCTTAACTTCATTATCGTTCCCCATACTGAAATAATCTTACGAAAAAAATAAATACTGAAAATAATCTTTCTTCAAATTACCGAGGATTGAGTAAATTGAATGATAGAACAATTTCGATTACACGAATCTGTTGTTCAGGCTTTTCCATCAAGTTTTATTCAGGCTATTCCATCAAGAGCATTGATATATCAAAACAAATCGATGAGTTGGTTGGGTGGAGATCTTATGCAACATTGAGAGCATAATTCACGGAATGAATATCATGTTTTAATGTAATATTTGCCAAAACGAACAAATATTTTTTGAGAAATAAGCTCTAAAAATAAATATGAGTAAAACAAAATCAATGTTTTCCAAGTCGTTAAACTCTTGATTTTTAATTGATTTATTTATCTTATAATTTATTTATTTTTAAATTAATTTATTATTACATGAATATAATGTTCACATAATTATTTAAAGCAATAAAAAAATCTGTTTGATTGCACTACAGAAAATCTAAAATTTCTTACATTTTTTTTTCAATTTTGTCATATGAATGTTTTGAAGCTGAATCATAATTTTAGAACCCAACTTTATAAGTCAAGCAATGAAAAAAATAATAGTATGCCGTTTTTTTAGCGCCTCTCATTTCACCGACGTGATTCAAAATGCTACGTCCAATAGCTAGGACCCCTCCCTCCCCCTCGTCACACATCGTCACAAATTCGTGAAGCCCCCCCTCCCCCCTAAAAAGCTACGTCATTTATGGACGACCCCTTAGCAAACAGCCCTAATTGATTCGCCGTTTTTCCCTTTTGTCCTTTCTTGCCTTTCTTCCTTTTCTCCTAGCACACGGGGCAGCAGAAGGAGCGATTAGCGACTCCGGGAGACTCTCCTACACACGTAAAGTGGTACCAAGTTGCACACGCATCGCAGGCCACCATTTCATCGTTGTCCGACTCGTTGCACTTTTTACATTGTCCGGTCATCTTGTAGTAAATATTTTGAGTAACTGTTCGGACACAGAGTGGTTACTAATTTTTGAAGCAGCGCGTTTTAGAGAATCAGCTCAAACTAAAAAGAGATTTTATTATTATCGAACTTTTGACTATTGAACATAATATGGATCATCTTACATATTTAGTTTCCAAACCCTGACTCTGAGAAAAGTGGTAGGTAACGTACGAATGAATGGTCTATACAATCTAAATAAATCGAAATTTAGCAATTAGAATCATTCAACGGCTAAATTGTGGAGGCTTACATGTGTTGTATATTGGAGTTCAACAATTCTATGGTGGTATCCGCAAGTACTTCGGGTTTAACTCTCAAACCCCCAACGTCTGACTTTTCATTAAAAATGAACTTTAAAAAATCATAACTTGGCCAATTATTAATCAATTTTGGATCTTTTGGTCTCAAACAAACCGCATACTCCTCAAGATTTATTGTGTTCCGGAAGAAATGGGATTGGCCACTTGGTTCCGGAGTTATTCCGGATTCAAATGGGGTATATTCGTTCCGGAAGTGATAGTTCCCTTAGATTTTTCAAGATTAGAGGTAAGAAAATTATTCATTGTGTACTTTCTATAAGTAAAAAGCTGCCAGAAGGTCGAATGACATTGGTTCTCATTGATTCTGGCCATTTCGGATACCCGGTCACCTGGCACCGGTTCCTGAATGTACCCAGAGAGGACATTTTCTGAAACTCAAAGAATACTACCGTGCGACGGCTCAAAATTCCTGATTTTTTATCCGGAACATCATAGATATACTGCCAAAGACCAATATGAGGTTCTGGCCACATCCGGATACGCCGGAATCGGTTCCGCGAGGGCCTCAGTAGGACACTTTCGTAATCCTACTCACTCATACCGTGCGACGGCTCAAAATTCCTGATTTTTTATCCAGAACATCATAGATATAATGCCAAAGACCAATATGAGGTTCCGGCCACATCCGGATACCCCGAAATCGGTTCCGCGAGGGCCTCAGAGAGACAC